>NC_090324.1:155504245-155822300 GCF_040869045.1 Eurosta solidaginis | reverse complement strand
GAAATGTAACCATTTCAACGTGGGCAATATGTTCAGAGTTCTGAACAGATCTTAAGGTTGTAGATGCACAAATGTATGTATGTGGGTACAATTCATGTATGAAAATATATGTATAACAATGTAACAAGAAATGCATTATAGGTATGCATATTTTGTAGATGTAAATTGTCACGAAAACGCTATCAGATAGTGCATTGTTTAATAGGACCAAACAAGATAGGACTCAAGTGTATTTATCCATTAGATAAGAAACACTTAAGTACATAATTTATTTACGTATGTAATAAAATTCATATAGACCTCCGCTGCTAAGGTTAGGATTAAGATAAGTAGGTATTTGTGTGTAACATAGATACTGTACATTAACATACACACACACATGTACATGTATGTAGCATACGATAGTTAGGGTCACGGTTGCCACACCATGTTTTCATTTGGGACCAAAATTCATCGAAAAAAAGGCCCAAATTTGTGTTTTATTTTATTGGTATATAAAGAGGTATACAAGAGTGTCGCATTCGTTGTAAGATATAAAACTTTAGGATGCTTCCATGGTTTCTTATATAAAATTTTACTAGACATAGTAAATACTTTGCCTTAATTCAAGGAACAAACAAAAATAAAATGTAGATCATGGTATTATATTTTCACATTTCTAGAATAAGTGTATGTCGATCACCAACCTACTGTTGTGAACCTAGTTTTGCTCACAAAGCTTTTAGTTTCAGTATTATGTTGTTGATTGCAATGAAATAAAATGTATAGCGCAGTTTAATTTTAGTAAGGAACGGTTCAAAAATTTGCGTTCTGGTCGAACTATGTGGAAAACTCAGTAGAGCATAAATGAAATTAAGCAATTTTGTTAGTGCCATTTCTATACATGCTTACTTTTTTTCTTAACGTTTAAACTTTATATCATAGCCTAGATTCAGTAAGTGTGAGTTTTGATACCAGGCCTCAGGGGTTAATGGGGTTCTGCTAGCACCTAAGGGGATAATTTTACACAAAATATTTCGTCAAAATCAAATCTCTTTTGCATTTGCAATATAAAAATAAAATTTTTTAATAGCATTCATTGTACATTTATAAAGTTATCCCCTTCAAGAAATATTTCTAACTTCCAGTTAAAATATTTCTTGTGCCAAGATACTTAGTTTTAAAGAATAAAATTAATAATATAATATAAATAAATATAATAAATATAATAAATATAAAAATAAAATTTTTAATAACATTCGTTGTACATTTATAAAGTTATCCCCTTCAAGAAATATTTCTAACTTCCAGTTAAAATATTTCTTGTGCCAAGATACTTAGTTTTAAAGAATCTTGCGTGGCTTAACCCAACAAAAGGCCTGGAATTCCTTGAACTCATTGAGCTGGGTGAGAAAGATTTAAATATCAAACTCTCAATATCTCTCGGCATGCTTGAATTAAGTAAATGGCAAGCACACTTAATATAAAATAAATTAGTTTCATTATTTTACTTAGTTTTCAGTTAATTAAAATTCACGCTTCATCAGTTGCAAGCCCTGTCAAAATTCTTAGAGGCGCACGTGCATTTGAAATACAAACTTCTAGCTATACTACATAAAAATCTTTCACTAAGTGTTTAATAACCGATCGAAATATATAGCAATTATTATTATAATTATTATAAAACAAGAGTTTTTTTTTTGATAAGTCGGGTACTTCATCAACAATTAACTTTTTAGTGCCTCGGCTAAACTATTTCCTAGATGAAATATCACTGTGCTAGCACATTTTATTGACTGAGCAATTTTTTGCGGTGAGAAATCCATTGAAGTTAATTCAAAATTATGTGTGGGTTAACGAATATGCGGAAAATCTTTTGGGAAATATTGTAAATTTTTACCGGAGTTAAAAAGAAATAAAAGTATCAAAATCATGGTAACTGCCTAAAAAGGACCAAAAAAAGAAAAAAAGACAGAAGAAAAAGGGACAGCGGACCAAATGGGTTTAGAAGGGACCATTTTTGGTCCAAATGGACCAAAGTGGTAACCGTGCTTGTCACTGTAACATTCACACATATTCATATACCATGTATATGCATGCTGCAGATTATATAATTTTATATCATAGCAAGGCGCATTTCATCATCTATTCTAAGAAATATAAAAGTTACATTAGGGTAGGTCGGCTTTATTGAGTAGGAAAATATAAGTATACATAAGTTACAGGTTACAGTGACTTCAACATTTTGTGAGAAAGTTTTTTTTTAATGTTTATTTCATATTTGGCACAATAGTAGCCACAACCGCTAGTGCTTAAACTTTTTTGCTTACATGTGTCTAATAAAAATCTGACTTAAAAGTACAATGACAAATTCTATAGTACGAGCATTCCTTGTTAAATCGCAAATTTTCGCAGATTTTCGATTTGCTCTCCTTATAAATTAGCAATGCCAATATATGTACTCTAAATATATCACACCTCAACGATCCCAAGAGGACGAATTTAAAATTATTATTAGCTTGAGAAAAAAGATGTTAAAAAAAAATTGGTATAGAAAAATTAAATAATTCTCAAAAATGTATTAGCAACCATTTCTTTATTGCTTCATATTAATTATCTGAAAAAATACAGAATGTTAATTTTTGTACATAGACTAAGCCTGTATCTGAAATAGGTATGTGAATATATATAAACTGGAGTAAATTTCCAGAAGAGAATTTAGGTCTAGCTTCTCTTCCAATTCTCGTCGTGCTTCTTTTAATTTATTTAATTGCCGAGGGGCGACTCCGCTTATTTCTAAATTATTGAAGTTTCTTGAACCCAGGATTTTTAGAGGAAGTGGAGCACGTTACGACACATAATATAGGGAAATCGAAATTGGAAAAATAACTGCGCACATGTCCCGGAAAACTAATTTATTTAGAAACTAAATTTTTTTTTTCGAATAAAGGTATTAAATTTTGTTTGTTATTTGAACAACAACTACCAAATAAAGTTTTTTTAACATTAAATGTTTTGCTGAAGTTTCACCTGACTGACTGCTGTCCCGTACAAAAGGATGGTTTTTTGCGATTTTTCACACACATATACAAATATTTGAAGAGTAGGTTGCTATTTTTATTTACACATGTACTCTACAACCCTATGCACTAAAAACTTTGTCTGAGATTGTTAAGTTTTTCTTTAGTTAAGTCCTAAAAATGAAAAAAATTTGTATGATTTGTTCCATACCAACCGTGGAAACTCCAGTAGCAATTATTTTGAAGAGTGGGTGGAACATTCTCAACATCGATGGGTGCTTCAATGCTGCCTCTATTCATGAAGACCTAGACGACTTTCCTCTAGAATCTGAGCTCTTTGAATATTGATTAGTAGGTCGCACTATTCCTTCTGACAGAAATTTGACCCGTGTTTGAAACCTTCCGTCTTTCGCCGAGTTTTTGGTAATATTTTAAGCTTTTCCTACACTCTGTGCCGTATTTTTCGATCGGGTAACAGCCCTGTAGCTTTATAGATCTTAAAATGTTTAAAGTTTTAGCTGGATATGAAAACATTTCGGAAAACAGCAAAGTCGATCGTCCTCAGTCCATTAATTAAAATCTAAATTGTTGTGTAAATGTATATTATTTCCTTTATATTAGGTCAGTTGAATGTTTGTACGCATTTTCAATATAAATCTTGCAATCGATTTTTAAGTAACTTCTCATTAAGCTAGGTGAAACTTCACATATAGGTTAGAACACCGAGACAATGCAACAAAAGGGGGGAAATCCGTTAGGTGGCGCACGGATCGAAGTAATTAGATGAGAACTTAAACCTGCTTTAAGGTACATACTTCGCGATGAGCTAGAGACTTGAAATTTCAAACGTGATTCAGAGGCCGATGTCCGTTTAAAACGCATAATAAAAAGTTTCGATGGGGACGCACGGATCGAGATATTTATAACAAATAAGGAAGTCTAAGTTCGGGTGAAACCGAACATTACATACCCAGCTGTACACTTGAAATACTGTTGTTGTTTGTTTTGTGTTACAAGGCTGCGCAATAAAACATATACATATTGTTCTATTCTGAACTAATTTTTCTTCGAGTTATGGCTCCCGAAACATAGAAAAGGGTCGGTGCCACGCCCACTTTTTTAAATTTGAAGTTTTTCCCATTTATTGTTATAAATCCAACTGTGAAATGAAATACCATTGATATAAAACTCTTTTTTGCAAAGATATAGCTTATTTTATTCGTCCACGACCCTTTTAAAAATTTTTTATATAAAAGTGGGCGTGGTCCTTAACCGATTTCGTTATTTTGTCTTCAAAGCATTCCTTATAGTAAAGGCAACCTCCCTGCCGAATTCTGTTACGAAAGGTTTAACGATATTTGATTTATGATTAATAATATTTGTAAAACTGATTTCATTACAAGTGGGCGGTGCCACGCCCATTTTAAAAAATTTTCAAATTTTTATCAAGTCTCAATATCAGTCCATACATCAAATTTCAACATTCTAGGTGTAAGATTTACTAAATAATCAAGTTTTTTGTGTTTTCCAAAATGATATATATATAAAAAGTGGGCGTGGGTATCATCCGATTTCGGTCATTTTCTATACCAATCCATTCTGGGTACACGTAAGCTAGTGTACAAAATTTGAAGAAGATATCTCAATATTTACTCAAGTTATCGTGTTAACGGACAGACGGACGGACAAAGCTCAATCCAATTTTTTTTCGATATTGAGGATTTGGATATATGGAAGTCTATATCTATCTCGATTCCTTTATTCCTGTACAACCGACCGTTATCCAATCAAAGTCATAGTTAGTTAGTTAGTTTCTTCTTTACTTAGCTTTTTGCTATTTAAAAATAAAAAAAAATTTCAAGTACAATTTACTTATTAGATAGTAATTTGCTTATTAGGAATTGTGACCTAAAAGACTGCTCTAACGTAATCTATTAGCAGTATTTTAAATACATTAATGATTCTTTCATTATACTCAGTTGAGCAGAGCTCACAGAGTATATTAAGTTTGATTGGATAACGGTTGGTTGTACATATATAAAGGAATCGAGATAGATATATACTTCCATATATCAAAATAATCAGGATCGAAAAAAAATTTGATTGAGCCATGTCCGTCCGTCCGTCCGTCCGTCCGTCCGTTAACACGATAACTTGAGTAAATTTTGAGGTATCTTGATGAAATTTGGTATGTAGGTTCCTGAGCACTCATCTCAGATCGCTATTTAAAATGAACGATATCGGACTATAACCACGCCCACTTTTTCGATATCGAAAATTTCGAAAAACCGAAAAAGTGTGATAATTCATTACAAAAGACCGATAAAGCGACGAAACTTGGTAGATGAGTTGAACTTATGACGCAAAATAGAAAATTAGTAAAATTTTGGACAATGGGCGTGGCACCGCCCACTTTTAAAAGAAGGTAATTTAAAACTTTTGCAAGCTGTAATTTGGCAGTCGTTGAAGATATCATGATGAAATTTGGCAGGAACGTTACTCTTATTACTATATGTACGCTTAATAAAAATTTGCAAAATCGGATAAGGACCACGCCCACTTTTAAAAAAAAATTTTTTTAAAAGTAAAATTTTAACAAAAAATTTAATATCTTTACAGTATATAAGTAAATTATGTCAAGATTCAACTCCAGTAATGATATGGTGCAACAAAATACAAAAATAAACCAAAATTTCAAAATGGGCGTGGCTCCGCCCTTTTTCATTTAATTTGTCTAGGATACTTTTAACGCCATAAGTCGAACAAAAATTAACCAATCCTTTTGAAATTTGGTAAGCGCATAGCTTTTATGGCGTTAACTGTTTTCTGTGAAAATGGGCGAAATCGGCTGATGCCACGCCCAGTTTTTATACACAGTCGTCCGTCTGTCCTTCCGCATGGCCGTTAACACGATAACTTGAGCAAAAATCGATATATCTTTACTAAACTCAGTGCACGTACTTATCTGAACTCACTTTATCTTGGTATGAAAAACGAACGAAATCCGACTATGACCACGCCCACTTTTTCCATATCGAAAATTACGAAAAATGAAAAAAATGCCATAATTCTATACCGAATACGAAAAAAGGGATGAAATATGGTAAGGTAATTGGATTGTTTTATTGATGCGAAATATAACTTTAGAAAAAACTTTATAAAATGGTTGTGACACCTACCATATTAAGTAGAAGAAAATGAAAAAGTTCTGCAGGGCGAAATAAAAAACCCTTAAAATCTTGGCAGGTATTACATATATAAATAAATTAGCGGTATCCAACAGATGATGTTCTGGGTCACCCTGGTCCACATTTTGGTCGATATCTGGAAAACGCCTTCACATATACAACTACCACCACTCCCTTTTAAAACTCTCATTAATACCTTTAATTTGATACCCATATCGTACAAACTCATTCTAGAGTCACCCCTGGTCCACCTTTATGGCGATATTTCGAAAAGGCGAACACCTATAGAACGAAGGCCCACTCCCTTTTAAAAATACTCATTAACACCTTTCATTTGATACTCATATCGTACAAACAAAGTCTAGAGTCACCCCTGGTCCAGAAAGGCCCACTCCCTCTTAAAATACTCATTAACACCTTTCGTTTGATACCCATATTGCGCAAACGAATTCTAGGGTCACCCCTGGTCCACCTTTATGGCGATATCTCGAAACGGCGTCCACATATGGAACTAAGGATTACTCCCTTTTAAAATACTCATTAACACCTTTCATTTGATACCCATATCGTACAAACGCATTCTAGAGTCACACCTGGTCCATCTTTATGGCGATATCTCGAAAAGCCGTCCACCTATAGAACTAAGGCCCACTCCCTCTTAAAATACTCATTAACTCCTTTCGTTTGATACCCATATTGCACAAACGAATTCTAGAGTCACCCCTGGTCCACCTTTATGGCGATATCTCGAAAAGGGGTCCACCTATAGAACTAAGCCCCACGCCCTTTTAAAATAATCATTAACACCTTTCATTTGATACCCATATCATACAAACAAATTCTAAAGTCACCCCTGGTCCACCTCTATGGCGATATCTCGAAAAGGCGAACACCTATAAAACGAAGGCCCACTCCCTTTTAAAAATACTCATTAACACCTTTCATTTGATACCCATATCGTACAAACAAAGTCTAGAGTCACCCCTGGTCCACCTTTATTGCGATACCTGGAAAAGGCGTCCACCTATAGAACTAAGGCCCACTCCCTCTTAAACTACTCATTAACTCCTTTCGTTTGATACCCATATTGCACAAACGAATTCTAGAGTCACCCCTGGTCCACCTTTATGGCGATATCTCGAAAAGGGGTCCACCTATAGAACTAAGCCCCACGCCCTTTTAAAATAATGATTAACACCTTTCATTTGATACCCATATCATACAAACAAATTCTAAAGTCACCCCTGGTCCACCTTTATGGCGATATCTCGAAAAGGCGAACACCTATAAAACGAAGGCCCACTCCCTTTTAAAAATACTCATTAACACCTTTCATTTGATACTCATATCGTACAAACAAAGTCTAAAGTCACCCCTGGTCCAGAAAGGCCCACTCCCTCTTAAAATACTCATTAACACCTTTCGTTTGATACCCATATTGCACAAACGAATTCTAGGGTCACCCCTGGTCCACCTTTATGGCGATATCTCGAAACGGCGTCCACCTATGGAACTAAGGATTACTCCCTTTTAAAATACTCATTAACACCTTTCATTTGATACCCATATCGTACAAACGCATTCTAGAGTCACACCTGGTCCATCTTTATGGCGATATCTCGAAAAGGCGTCCACCTATAGAACTAAGGCCCACTCCCTCTTAAAATACTCATTAACTCCTTTCGTTTGATACCCATATTGCACAAACGAATTCTAGAGTCACCCCTGGCCCACCTTTATGGCGATATCTCGAAACGGCGTCCACCTATGGAACTAAGGATTACTCCCTTTTAAAATGCTCATTAACACCTTTCATTTGATACCCATATCGTACAAACGCATTCTAGAGTCAACCCTGATCCACCTTTATGGCTATATCCCTAAATGGCGTCCACCTATAGAACTATGCCTTTCATTTGATACACATGTCATACAAACACATTCCAGGCTTTCCCTCGGTTCATTTTCCTACATGGTTAGCTCTCAACTGAGTATGTAATGTTCGGTTACACCCGAACTTAACCTTCCTTACTTGTTTTTGATATTACTTGGTAATTCACTAAATAGTTTTAGGCCTTCATACATTAAAATATTTTGTGCCTTATTAGACTTATAAAAGTTAATTCTAAAATCATTTTTGTTCCTTAAACTGTAGGGTTGCACATCCCCAACATACACAATTTGGCTTGCTAAATACTTTGGTAGCAGATTATACCTCATTTTAAATGCAACAAGTAAGGAAGACTAAGTTTGGGTGTAACCGAACATTACATACTCAGCTGAGAGCTTTGGATACAAAATAAGGGAAAATAACCATTTAGCAAAATGAACCTAGGGTAACCCTGAAATGTGTTTGTATGACATTGGTTTCAAATGGAAGGTATTAAAGAGTATTTTAAAAGGGAGTGCGCCATAGTTCTATAGGCGGAGGCAATTTAAGGATATCGCCATAAAGGTGGACCAGGGGTGACTCTAGAATGTGTGTTGTACGATATGGGTATCAAATGAAAGGTGTTAATGATTTTTTAAAACGTAGTGGGCCTTAGTTCTATAGATGGACGCCTTTGCGAGATATCGCAATAAGGGTGGACCAGGGGTGACTCTAGAATGTGTTTGGACGATATGGGTATAAAATGAAAGGTGTTAATGAGTATTTTAAAAGGGAGTGGGCCTTAGTTTTATAGGTGGACGCCTTTTCGAGATGTCGTCATAAAGGTGGAACAGGGATGACTCTAGAATGCGTTTGTACGATATGGGTATCAAATGAAAGGTTTTTTGCGCATTCTCTAGAAAAATCCAATTTTGTTTGCAATTTTACTGAAAACATAATCTATATGCTTGTCGAAATTTAATTTTTCATCGATTATTTCACAATTAACTGTAATGTTTTCATTTGACTCGCCATTGATTATCATTGCCTTTGTTTTATTCGCGTTAAGTTTTAGTTTGTTCATTTCCAGATATTTACATACATTTTTCAGATTATTATTCAGCCGCGCAATACATTCCTGACTAGAACTTCTGGTCATATATAGTAATGTATTATCTGCAAATTGACGAATTTGTACACCATCCTGTAATATATTTTCCATATCGTTTATGTATATTAAAAATAGTAGCGTCCCAAGCACTGCGCCTTGAGGTACGCCTAACATTATTCTTGCTGGATCTGATACACTTTCCGATACTTTAGTGCACTGACATCTGTTACTTAAGTAACTTTTAAACCACCGGTATTCGGTATAATTCCGTACGTCCTCATTTTTTCTAGCAAAATTCCGCTATCAATTGTTTCAAATGCTCGCTTGAAATCCAAGAAAACAGCCACTATACATTCCCCGTTGTCCATTTCTGACTTCCAGTGTGAAATTACTAGATTTATTGCCGACTCACAGCTATGACGTTGTCGGAATCCCGATTGCTTTTCTGATATTAGCCGATTATTCTCCATGTAGCCTTCTAATTGTTTATGCACCACTTTTTCAAGTATTTTACTTTCGGTCATTAACATATTGATGGGACGAAACTCTTCCGGATTTAGCGTGTTTTTAGCTTGTTCTACTGGTACCACCATTGAAGTTTTCCATTTTTTTGGAAATTCTCCCAGTTCGAACGACGCATAAAAATTTCAAGGAGGATTGGGCCCAGCATATCAAATTCACATAGTATTATTTTTGGGGATATCGAGTTATAGTCTTTCTTGTTATTCATTCCTTTGAGTATTCTCTTGAGCTCATTTAATTCTAGTTTCTTAAATTTAATTGTTTATCACAAGGCTTTAGGTTGTTTATATACGTCACATTGGGTATATTTCTATTCAGTTCTTCAACACTTTCTATAAAAAATTTATTAAGTTCGTTAGCGATTTCCAACGGGTTTTTTTATCTCTATGGATTTCACCATAATTTTGCTAATATCTGTCCTCTCTTCGTTTAGGACAAATTGTTTTATTGTTCTCCACATCGTCTTTTGGTCATTCGATGCATCAACCTTCTTCGAAATATAATTGTTTCGCGCCTTTTCAAATCCTTTGGAATACCTATTTCTGTACTGTTTATAGTTCTGTCACTCTGCCTGCTCCATTTTGCTGATTCATATAGTTAAATTTTTGTTTTTTTTTCAGTTGGAGCAGATTACCACCAAACCACCCATCAAAGTTTGTTTTTTGTGTAACCGTTCTAGGCGTAATCATTTTTTTGATAGGTTCCTTTATTTTTTCACTGAAAATTTTCACAGATTCGTTAAAATTATGTATGTAAATTTTCGAAAATTTTGACTTTGCTATTTCTTCAGCAAACAGAATATTGTCAAAGCGGAACGTTTTTTATTACTTTCACGAGCTATATTGCATCTTTCCTTCCTTATTATACTCAGTTGAGCAGAGCTCACAGAGTATATTAACTTTGATTGGATAACGGTTGGTTGTACAGTAGGGCGGGTCGATTGTGGGGAGGCAAAAAAATCGCCCATTGCTCTGTGAAAATCATATTCTAGGGATCAAAATAAGAAACTTTGCCGAAGGAACCATACCTCTAAAAGGAATTCTGATGTCCCCCCCCCCCCCCCCCCAACTTGGGTCGAACTTTTGGGTAGGGGCAAATTTTGAAAAATCCCACTTTGACCCATTTAGAGTGCTCCAAACGAGTCCAAATGTCTGACCGACCCCCACTAACTTTGGAGGCCCGACCCACCGATGCCAGTGGCACACCCCACCATATAACCATTTATGGTGAACCCCCAGGGGGCTTCCAGGGGGTGTGGCATCGAGTTCAGTTCGACCCAAATTGGGGGGGCATCAGAATTCGTTTTAGAGGTATGGTTCCTGTTAGCGTTAAAATGCGGGTTGCGGGTTGTAAATTTTACTTACGCGAGGATTATAGCCGATTATAAAGAACACTTCCACTTGTTTTTCTTTGTTTAATTACTTTGAAGATAAACGGAAGTAGCCATTGACAGCTGACAGTCAGTGCTGCCAATGCCACTAATTGACGTTTGATATGATTACATATAGAGATGCCAATTAGGCGCAAACAGTTCCTTCGGCAAAGTTTCTTATTTTGATCCCTAGAATACGATTTTCACAGAGCAATGAGCGATTTTTAAATCGACCCGCCCTATTGTACAGGTATAAAGGAATCGAGATATATAGACTTCCATATATCAAAATCATCAGTATCGAAAAAAAATTCGATTGAGCCATGTCCGTCCGTCCGTTAACACGATAACTTGAGTAAATTTTGAGGTATCTTGATGAAATTTGGTATGTAGGTTCCTGGGCACACATCTCAGATCGCTATTTAAAATGAACGATATCGGACTATAACCACGGCCACTTTTTCGATATCGAAAATTTCGAAAAATCGAAAAAGTGCGACAACAAAATCGATTCTCCGGAACTACTTTTTCTTCTCCCCTTCTATGCACCCGAAAGGTGTCTAAGGGACAAATACATTTTCTACGTCCAAACGCGTAGAACGAATTTTGGAAATAATGAACCTATTCACAGAATGATCTCCTTATGTAACTCTGTTTGCAATCATGCCGATTTTAGCTCATGTAAAGAACATTTTAAAGCTGATGTTATTGATTACTTTCTTTTCAATTAATATGTTTCAGTATTCGTATTACTATATAAATGTTTTTACATGTAGTTTTATTTAAGCAGTAGCGAATTTTTTACAAAAATTTTTGTTATAATGTCGTTGTATTTATAAATTGTTACCATATATTTTTCTATCTCGATAATTTTTGTTTAAGTTGTTACATATCTGTGAGGACTATGTCCGGTAGATAATAATAATAATAATAATAAAAATAATAATTCATTACCAACTACGGATAAAGCGATGAAACTTGGTAGGTGAGTTGAACTTGTGACGCAGAATAGAGAATTAGTAAAATTTTGGACAATGGGCGTGGCACCGCCCACTTTTAAAAGAATGTAATTTAGAAGTTTTGCAAGCTGTAATTTGGCAGTCGTTGAAGATATCATGATGAAATTTGGAAGGAACGTTACTCTTTTTACTATATGTATGCTTAATAACAATTAGCAAAATCGGAGGCGTGGTCGTTCTCTTCGTTCACTTTAAAAAAAAAAAATTTTTTTTAAGTCAAATTTTAAAGGAAAAGTTAATATCTTTACAGTATATAAGTAAATTATGTCAACATTCAACCCCAGTAATGATATGGTGCAATAAAATACAAAAATAAAAGAAAATTTCAAAATGGGCGTGGCTCCGCCCTTTTTAATTTAAGTTGTCTAGGATACTTTTAATGCCATAAGTCGAACAAAAATTTACCAATCCTTGTGAAATTTGGTAGAGGCTTATATTCTAGGACGATAACTTATTTCTGTGAAAAAGGGTGAATTTGGTTGAAGCCACACCCAGCTTTTATACACAGTCGACCGTCTGTCCTTCCACTCGGCCGTTAACACGATAACTTGAGCAAAAATCGATATATCTTTACTAAACTCAGTTCACGTACTTATCTGAACTCACTTTGTATTGGTATAAAAAATTGCCGAAATCCGACTATGACGAAATTACGAAAAATAAAAAAACCCCATAATTCTATACCAAATACGAAATAAGAGATGAAACATGGTAATTGGATTGGTTTATTGATTGTGGTAGGGACATAGATTCTACGACGATAACTGTTTTCTGTGAAAATGGGCGAAATCGGTTGAAGCCACGCCCAGTTTAATACACAGTCGACCGTCCGTCCTTCCGCTCGGCCGTTAACACGATAACTTGAGCAAAAATCGATATATCTTTACTAAACTCAGTTCACATACTTATCTGAACTCATTTTGTATTGGTGTAAAAAATGGCCAAAATCCGACTATGACCACGCCCACTTTTCGATATCGAAAATTACGAAAAATGAAAAAATGCCATAACTAAATACCAAATACGAAAAAAAGGGATGAAACATGGTAATTGGATTGGTCTATTGACGCAAAATATAACTTTAGAATAAAACTTTGTAAAATAGGTGTGACACCTACCATATTAAGTAGAAGAAAGTGAAAAAGTTCTGCAGGGCGAAATCAAAAACACCACCACTCTCTTTTAAAACCCTCATTAATACCTTTAATTTGATACCCATATCGTACAAACAAATTCTAGAGTCACCCCTGGTCCACCTTTATGGTGATATCTCGAAAAGGCATCCACCTATAGAACTAAGGCCCACGCCCTTTTAAAATACTCATTAACACCTTTCATTTGATACCCATATCGTACAAACAAATTCTAGAGTCACCCCTGGTCCACCTTTATGGTGATATCTCGAAAAGGCGTCCACCTATAGAACTAAGGCCCACGCCCTTTTAAAATACTCATTACCACCTTTCATTTGATACCCATATTGTACAAACGCATTCTAGAGTCACCCCAGGTCCACTTTTATGTCGATATCCCGAAAAGGCGTCCACCCATAGAACTAAGGCCCACTCCCTTTTAAAATACCTATCAACACGTTTCGTTTGATACCCATTGTAGTATAATTGACTGGTTCACTTGACTTCGGGTTTATGACTGTTTTATTAAAGTTCTTTCCAATTACATATCCATGTACAGAGGTGTATTTTAAAGTACTTAAAACTAAACATTATATCATAACATCTCCCCTTCTTAGTATTGCTTAGATTTATCGAGCTTATATAAATGTATGTTTCAAATCTTTTTATGAAATGTTTATAAAAATACAGTGTATACTTACTTAATAAAATTAATTTCAATCTTTGTATTCAAGTCTATTAGGGGGCATTATTTTCCTACCACTTCTTGATCTCAATGCGTTATTTACATTTTCTGTTTCAGTATTATTCTCACTATTGTTTTCGGTACTTTTCTCTTCTGTTTCACACATCATTTCATTAGAGTCTTCTTTCTTTTCTTCTCCTGCGTTTTCATTTACTTCTCTTGGGATCAAGATATGTTGCCTATTTCTTCTATAAGTAGAGCCATGCACATCCTCTATAATATAGGATCTAGGTTCCTTACAATTTTCAATAACTGTTGCTGGAAGCCACAGAGAGTTAGGGTTTTTCTTGAAATATATATTTTTACCTACTTCAATTGGTTTGAGACGTTTTGAATTTCTATTATATAGTTCTGCTGATTTTTTATTTTTCTTTATTATAGACTTTTGGTAGTTATCAGCATTTGAAATTTTTGATTCTAGATTTTTTGAAACCGACGGCACTTTTGTCCTTAACTTCCTAGACATTAAGAGTTCAGCTGGACTAGGAGCATTATTTTTTGGAGCTGTACGATAATGAAGCAAAGCTGTGTAGTAATCAACACCTAATTCTTGATATTTTTTGAAAATATTTTTTATTGTTTGTATTGATCTTTCCGCAAGACCGTTGGATCTAGGCATATAGGGACTTGAGGTATGATGTTCAATGCACCACTCGTTGCAAAATCGTTCGAACTGAATGGGGGACCATTATCGGAAATCATAATGGCAGGAATTCCATGTCTCGCAAATATACTTTTTAGCTTTGTAACTACTAGCGTATTAGTGCATCCCGAACTGAGCCACTCTCTTTCAATGTATTTCGAATAATAATCGACTACCAAAAGAAAGTACTTTTTATTAAATTCAAATAAATCAATTCCTACTTTGTACCACGGGATTGAATAGACTTCATGACTAAGCAAATTTTCTTTTGGGTTTGCGTTTCTGTATTTGATACAAGTTTCACAACTTGAAACGACATTGTATATATCATTATTGATATTTGGCCAGAATACTGTATCTTTTGCCAGATTTTGACAACTTTGAATGCCAGTGTGACCTTCATGTAAACGTTTTAATATTTTAGACCTAAGGGTTTTTGGAATTAGAATTCTCCTGTTTTTCAATATAAGCCCATCTATTAAATTAATTTCGTCTTTCATATTGAAATATGGCGCAACGATCTGATCACATGACTTTTTATTTTCAGGCCATCCCTCCTTTATATAGTTAATAAGTTTCTGAAACACTGTATCTTTCATTGTTTCTGTTCGAATTTCATTCAACTCACTTTCTGGAAGGGCAATTTGAGATATAACAGAATGGCAGTGTAAGTCTGCGTCTTTCTCAATGTCGACTAAAGGCTTATCTTTCAGAGGTGCTCTCGATAGGGCATCTGCAATGTGCATTTCTTTGCCAGGTTTATAGTTAACTGTTAAGTTATACGCCAGTAACCTCAACATAAACCTTTGAAGACGAGGGGGAACTTTGTGCAGTGGCTTATTAAAAAGTGATATCAGTGGTTTCCCTGCAAAAATCGCTATGGACCAACCGAGTAATCAAAAATTAACCACACTTCATAGAAAAAATATGGTCCAATTAACATTGCAATGTCCTAGGACCGGACCATATACTCCAGCTCCGCATTACATCAGAGTAATCCATGGAGTACCCACAGTCCAATAAACATCGTGTAGTGATTACAATCGTTAAAAACGAGCAATGATCGGCTTACAACATGTTCGTGTAGAAACATGAGTTGGTCCATTGCTGCATTACAGTGGAGTAGAATGGTAAGTACTCCAGTGGACCACATGGTCCAACGATTTTTGCAGGGTTATGATCCGTTTCGACTACAACATTATGACCGTATATATATTGATGGAAACGCGTGCATCCAAACAGTATGGCAAATAGCTCTTTTTCAATTTGGGCATACTTTGCCTGACAGTCCGTTAAGGAGGCTGAAGCATAAGCTATTGGATGGTTGTCATGCATAAAAACTGCACCCATAGCAAACTTTGATGCATCGGTAGACAAAACTAGTTGCTTGTTCGGATTATAGTACGTTAAAACAGGCGCGTCGGATATTGCTTTTTTCAAATTATTAAACTCCTCTTCATGAATTTTATACCAATGCCACGACGTTTCCTTTTTCAAAAGGTCTCTTAAATGTTTGTTTTTGGCAGATAAATTATCTATAAAGGAACCTAAGTAGTTTACCATTCCCAAAAAGCGTTGGAGCTCTTTAACATTGGTTGGAACTGACAATTCACTGATAGATTTAATTTTATTTTCATCTGGTCGTACACCTGTTTCACAAAAAATATGTCCGATGAATTTCACTTCACTTTTTAATATATTTGACTTGGCTTTATTGAAGCGAATACCTACTCTTTTAGCCCTGTCTAGTACTTTTTCCAAAATTGCATTATGCTGTTCTATACTTGGCGCATGGATTAGAAAATCGTCCATGTATATAATAAGACCTTTTATATCACTAAATATACGTATCATTTCTGCGTGAAAAATCTCTGGTGCGGCGTTTATGCCAAACGGCAAACGTAAAAATCTATATCGACCAAACGGTGTACTAAATGTGCATAGCTTAGATGATTCCTCATCTAAAGGTATCATCCAGAATCCCGAATTAGCATCCAACGTACTA
This sequence comes from Eurosta solidaginis, assembly GCF_040869045.1. Taxonomy (NCBI): domain Eukaryota; kingdom Metazoa; phylum Arthropoda; class Insecta; order Diptera; family Tephritidae; genus Eurosta; species Eurosta solidaginis. The sequence continues at coordinate 155,805,693 of NC_090324.1, read as the reverse complement.
AAAAATTTCGATTCACTCATTTGCGACTTACATTCATCTAAGGTTGGAAAAGAAAAACGTGGCCTTATTTTAATTTTGTTAAGATTACGAGGATCTAAACAAAGTCTCAAAGTTCCATTGGATTTTGTAACCAAAACTATGGAATTAACCCACTGTGTTGGCTCTTGAACTTCAGCAATAACATTTAACATTTTCATACGCTCTAATTCTCTCTTTAATGGTTCTGCCAAACTAAAAGGTATGCGACGTGGCGGTTCTACAATAGGCTGACTATTTTCTTTTAATTCAAGATGACACTTATTTTTCAACTGACCTAAACCTTTGAACACATCTGAGAAGTTTTTCAAAATATCTTTGCATTTAATTGACTCAATTGACTTCACTATTTGTACCAAATTCTTTTTCACTGCCAAATCTAAACCTATAACACTTCTGCAGCTCATATCTAAAATGTAAAAACTCGCACAATATGTTACCTTGCTATGTTGCAATTTAAGACTGACACTCCCTAGCACTGGTAGTTTCTCACCACTAAATGTAACAATATTATTTAATGAATTCTTATTAATCTTAATTATATTCAACATTTTAAGTATTTTTACCGACATCAGATTTGCCTGCGAGCCCGTGTCAACTTGACAGTTGATTTTGTGGCCATTTACATCCACATTTACGTTCCATTCCTTTATTACTCCTTCTTTGTTTGTTTTCTGCAGTAGCCCAATGAACAGATCATTGCTGAGTTCATTTTCTTCATACCCACTTCGTTCTTCTTTGACAGTTTTTATGAATTTTCTCTTTTCTTTTTGTTCTATGTGTTTGTTGTTGTGGCACATTTTCGCAAAATGATTTGGCTTCTTGCATAGATGACACGTTATACCCTCTGCTGGACATTTGAAACGATGAATTTGACCGCAGTTTTTGCACCGGTTACGTGTTGTTTGCTTATTTTGCTGCTGCGACGTGCCTGCCGGCTTTTTGAATTGCTGCCTTCGGCTTTTTATTGCTGCTATCATTTCGTCACTAGAAGTTGTTGTTGTTGTTGTTTGGGTTGCTTCTGCATTTTCCCGCGCTATTTCCATGCTTCTGGCAATTTCGAAAGCTTTTTGCCATTTGATTTCACCTTCACTCAAAAGGCGCTCCTTAATCTTTTTGTAGTTTGGTGATAATCCGCAAATAAAAATATCTTTTACAAGGCCCTCCCGCAAATTACCAAACTCACATGTCACGCTTAAATTTTGCAAAGCTGTGGCATACTGACTTAAAGACTCATTAGCTGTTTGCCGTCTGATAAAGAAATTATGACGTTCAATTGCTACGTTGGTTTTCGGCATAAAGTAATTATGAAACAATTGCCAGAGGTCTTTGTATTTTATGCTCTCTATATTAACATTAAATGAATTAAAAATTTTAAAGCTTTCTGTGCCCATGTGGTGTAGCAAAATTGCAACTTTTCGTCTGTCGGAATGTTCTTCTAAATTTGCTGCCAAGAGGAAGACTTTGAATTGATTGCTCCAATTTTTCCACTCTAGCGACAAATTCATGGCTTTAGTGTTTAATGGTGGCAAATTTGCTGCCATTGAGATAAATTGATTTTCCTTCATTTTATTTTCAGTCATTTTTTTATTTTTTCACTTTTCACCTGACACCATGTAGTATAATTGACTGGTTCACTTGACTTCGGGTTTATGACTGTTTTATTAAAGTTCTTTCCAATTACATATCCATGTACAGAGGTGTATTTTAAAGTACCTAAAACTAAACATTATATCATAACACCCATAATGTACAAACGCATTCTAGAGTCAATTCTGGTCCACCTTTATAACGATATCCCGAAAAGGCGTTCACCTATAGAACTAAGGCCCACTCCCTTTTAAAATACTCATTAACACCTTCTCTTTGATACCCGTATAGTACAAACAAATTCTAGAGTTACCCCTGGTCCACCTTTATGACGATATCTCGAAAAGGCATCCACCTATAGAACTAAGGCCCACTCCCTTTTAATATACTCATTAACACCTTTCATTTGATACCCATATCGTACAAACAAATTCTAGAGTCACCCCTGGTCCACCTTTATGGCGATATCTCGAAAAGGCGTCCACCCATAGAACTAAGGCCCACTCCCTTTTAAAATACTCATTAACACCTTTCGTTTGATACGCATATCGTACAAACAAATTCTAGAGTCACCCCTGGTCCACCTTTATGGCGATATCCCTAAATGGCGTCCACCTATAGAACTATGGCCCACTCCCTCTTAAAATACTCTTTAATACCTTCCATTTGACACACATGTCATACAAACACATTCCAGGGTTACCCTAGGTTCATTTTACTACATGGTGATTTTCCCTTATTTTGTCTCCATAGCTCTCAACTGAGTATGTAATGTTCGGTTACACCTGAACTTAGCCTTCCTTACTTGTTTTTATATTAATTTCAATGGACTCATGATCACTTATTTGATAGATGGCGTTAACCTTGGCTTCGGCTTTTGAAATATTAGTCAATACATAGTCAATTAGCGTTGCGCTAGTTCTTGTGATTCTTGTTGGTTCAAGAACTATTTGCTCTAGTGCATTGTCTGACACTGACTGACAAATTTGGTCCCTGTAGGCACTATTTCCCAGCCAATCAATATTAGGGGGACTCATGTAACCGTATAAATGCCTTATAAAGTGTGTAAACGTATAAATTTATCTAGTGCGTAAACGAGCTGTCAAATTTTGTATGAAAAATCATTTACACAATTTGTATAAATTTACGCGCACATTTCATTGTGTAAACGCGGTAAACTCAAAGGAATGCAACCTTGCAGACATTACAGCCGGCATTTTCATCAGAAATCTCCAACATCGGCAAGTAAAGGCGTTTTAGTTTTGATTTTTCACTTTATCTTGGTATTTTTCAATTTGTATAACAATCAAAAAAATTTTGTTTGGCAATAATACAGCTGAAAAACAATCAAGTTTATCAAGAGTATTACTAGGTGCGTTCATATAACCGCGTGTGTAAATGGATATAATTTTACACCTTATAAGTTTATATGCTATCATGAGTCCCCCTATTAAAATCATACATTATGAGAACTTCTCTACCACTGTCATCTAATTGCTCAACTTTTTCTTTAATAAAGTCACAAAACACTCTTTCTGGGGATCTCTCTTTATCAGGTGATCAATCTAATTCAACTAAAGTTATATTAACATTTTTTTGGTTGACTATTATTATCAAGGACCATATACTTTTTCGAGCGCTGTTTCCTCTATAACTTCTGCCATTCTGGGCTAATATAAAATAGAACACCTCCTGTATGGTTTGATGTGCTGTCACATCTCACAAGCTGATAGTCCCTTAGCTTTATTTCACAATTCTGTATTGAATTCGTTAAATGAGTTTCACTCACACATATAAACTCAAATCTTAAACCAAATGAAATAGCTTCGAGCTGATTAAAGTTTGTCCTTAAACAGCCGATATTTAAATACATGCCTCTTATCACTGAATTTAATTGATAATATTGAATCCTTTCGGACTCAATTTTTAACTTTTTTTGAAATGACGGACAATCAGTGCTTCTGCCGTCGTGATTTACACATAAATCAGTCAGATTAAATATCTCCTTTCCTTTTACACAATTAACGCACTTTAAAACATTATTTGTACACTGTCGGTATGCATGGCCTTTTTCGCCACACTTAGCACATATTTGTAGGCTTTCCTTACACACTTTGCTTGTGTGGTTGTAACCCCAGCACTTATAGCACCTTCAAATATTGTGGCTTTCATACACCTTGCACGTATCCCATTCCACATTTATTTTTCTAAGTTCCATAACTTTTTCAAAATCTTTTCCATAAATCTCAATTATTGCGTTGTGCACTGCTGGATTTTTGTATGATTTGTAGACTTTAATACACTTCAAGTAGCTCTCTTGCAAATTGTTTTGAGTTTTTATTGCTTGAGTTATTGTCTCCCCATCGAGCGTTTCACTCAATCCACACATCAATATCTTTGGCCTTTTCGTTGCTGGTAGTTGAATGTCATATTTTTCACTCACTTTTTCTTTAATATCATTTACCAATAATTTTCTCGCTTCATCGCTCTCACATCGTATAGCTACTGCCTATCATATGCCTATGTACCCTATGTACAAGTACAGCTGGGTATAAAAATCGTATCGAACAGAGGGAATCTTGCAATCGATTTTTAAGTAACTTCCCATTGAGCTGCAAACGTAAAACATCACAGATAGGTTAAGACACCGGGACGCACGGATCGAAATAGTTAGATGAGAATATGAAAAATTTTGATATAGATTTTTAAGTAACTTCTGTAAAATTGCGTGGTGGCAACGGCGCGCACCCACGTAATTGTTAAAGAATATTTAGGCGGAAAAAAATAGAAGATAAAAACACCAAAAGGGATTTGTGTTAATACAATGAAATATTTATGGTTTTATGAAAAATGATTTGAAACAACAAATGTTAAGGAAAAAATTAACAATTGTTGTGGAATATAGTATTAAGAAAGTATATGAAAACGTTAAATCGGTGTTTCCTTGCTGGCTGCTGGATTCAAAGAGGACGACCTCTTTGCAACAAAAGCTTGTGACTTTAGGTCTGTGACCTAAACATACCCGCCCCCTTGCCGTAAGCAACAAAAGCAAAGAAAAAATTAAAAAAGGAATGTCACGTCATCACACGTCCAGTAAGGCGATGCATCAAAGTAAGGCGTTGAGATCAGGAATATTATTTTTTCATTCATTCATTTATTTAATGCACATATAAGACATGGTCTTTTACAGTGTCATATTTGAAACGTTTACTTAATACTAGTTCAAATTTATTACTTATTTATGCATTTAATATTAGTTACTGACAGAGCGAGATTCAAAAAGTGAGAGCAATTCAAAAAGTGACATGAAGTAAGACAAAATCATAGATATTTTTCATAAGTTCATTAACAAAGGATCTGGTGTACAGCTAACTTGAAGCGCTTAGGATTTAGTTGACTTTACTTTATTAGGCAACGCATTCCACAATTGCACAACTCTAACGAAAAACATTCTGGATGTCTCCGAGTACTTAAAGTGCGGTATAAAAGGTTGCAAGTACGAGTTGACCGCGCAAACGAAAGCTTCGAAAAAAGACATTCTGGGGAACGCGAGTAAATAATTGTATGTATAAACAAGTAAGGAAGGTTAAGTTCGGGTGTAACCGAACATTACATACTCAGTTGAGAGCTATGGTGACAACATAAGGGAAAATAACCATGTAGGAAAATGAACCGAGGGAAACCCTGGAATGTGTTTGTATGACATGTGTATCAAATGAAAGGCATTAAAGAGTATTTTATGAGGGAGTGGGCCATAGTTCTATAGGTGGACGCCATTTAGGGATATAGCCATAAAGGTGGATCAGGTTGACTCTAGAATGCGTTTGTACGATATGGGTATGAAATGAAAGGTGTTAATGAGTATTTTAAAAGGGAGTAATCCTTAGTTCCATAGGTGGACGCCGTTTCGAGATACCGCCATAAAGGTGGACCAGGGGTGACCCTAGAATTTGTTTGTACAATATGGGTATCAAAAGAAAGGTGTTAACGAGTATTTTAAAAGGGAGTAATCCTTAGTTCCATAGGTGGACGCCCTTTTCGAGATATCGCCATAAAGGTGGACCAGGGGTGACCCTAGAATTTGTTTGTACGATATGGGTATCAAATTAAAGGTATTAAGGAGGGTTTTAAAAGGGAGTGGTGGTAGTTGTATAGGTGGTCGCCTTTTCGAGATATCGCCATAAAGGTGGACCAGGGGTGACTCTAGAATGCGCTTGTACGATATGGGTATCAAATGAAAGGTGTTAATGAGTATTTTAAAAGGGAGTAATCCTTAGTTCCACAGGTAGACGCCGTTTCGAGATATCGCCACAAAGGTGGACCAGGTGTGACCCTAGAATTTGTTTGTACAATATTGGTATCAAAAGAAAGGTGTTAATGAGTATTTTAAAAGGGAGTGATGCTTAGTTCCACAGGTGGACGCCGTTTCGAGATATCGCCATAAAGGTGGACCAGGTGTGACCCTAGAATTTGTTTGTACGATATGGGTATCAAATTAAAGGTATTAATGAGGGTTTTAAAAGGGAGAGGTGGTAGTTGTATAGGTGGTCGCCTTTTCGAGATATCGCCATAAAGGTGGACCAGGGGTGACTCTAGAATGCGTTTGTACGATATGGTTATCAAATGAAAGGTGTTAATGAGTATTTTAAAAGGGAGTAATCCTTAGTTCCACAGGTAGACGCCGTTTCGAGATATCGCCACAAAGGTGGACCAGGTGTGACCCTAGAATTTGTTTGTACAATATGGGTATCAAAAGAAAGGTGTTAATGGGTATTTGAAAAGGGAGTGATGCTTAGTTCCAGAAGTGGACACCGTTTCGAGATATCGCCATAAAGGTGGACCAGGTGTGACCCTAGAATTTGTTTGTACGATATGGGTATCAAATTAAAGGTATTAATGAGGGTTTTAAAAGGGAGAGGTGGTAGTTGTATAGGTGGTCGCCTTTTCGAGATATCGCCATAAAGGTGGACCAGGGGTGACTCTAGAATGCGTTTGTACGATATGGTTATCAAATGAAAGGTGTTAATGAGTATTTTAAAAGGGAGTTATCCTTAGTTCCATAGGTGGACGCCGTTTCGAGATATCGCCACAAAAGTGGACCAGGGGTGACCCTAGAATTTGTTTGTACAATATGGGCATCAAACGAATGGTGTTAATGAGTATTTTAAAAGGGGGTGGGCCTTAGTTCTATAGGTGCACGCCGTTTCGAAATATCGCCATAAAGGTGGACCATGGGTGACTCTAGAATGTGTTTGTACGATATGGGTATCAAATTAAAGGTATTAATGAGGGTTTTAAAAGGGAGTGGTGGTTGTTGTATAGGTGGTCGCCTTTTCGAGATATCGCCATAAAGGTGGACCAGGGTGACTCTAGAATGCGTTTGTACGATATGGGTATCAAATGAAAGGTGTTAATGAGTATTTTAAAAGGGAGTAATCCTTAGTTCCATAGGTGGACGCCGTTTCGAGATACCGCCATAAAGGTGGACCAGGGGTGACCCTAGAATTTGTTTGTACAATATGGGTATCAAAAGAAAGGTGTTAATGAGTATTTTAAAAGGGAGTAATCCTTAGTTACATAGGTGGACGCCGTTTCGAGATATCGGCATAAAGGTGGACCAGGGGTGACCGTAGAATTTGTTTGTACAATATGGGTATCAAAAGAAAGGTGTTAATGAGTATTTTAAAAGGGAGTGGGCCTTAGTTCTATAGGTGGACGCCGTTTCGAAATATCGCCATAAAGGTGGTCCAGGGCGACTCTAGAATGTGTTTGTACGATATGGGTATCAAATTAAAGGTATTAATGAGAGTTTTAAAAGGGAGTGGTGGTAGTTGTATATGTGAAGGCGTTTTCCAGATCGCGACCAAAATGTGAACCAGGGTGACACAGAACATCATCTGTTGGATACCGCTAATTTATTTATATATGTAATACCTGCCAAGATTTTAAGGGTTTTTTATTTCGCCCTGCGGAACTTTTTCATTTTCTTCTACTTAATATGGTAGGTGTCACAACCATTTTATAAAGTTTTTTCTAAAGTTATATTTCGTGTCAGTAAACCAATCCAATTACCTCACCATGTTTCATTCCTTTTTTCGTATTTGGTATAGAATTATGGCATTTTTTTCATTTTTCGTAATTTTCGATATCGAAAAAGTGGGCGTGGTCATTGTCGGATTTCGTTCATTTTTCATACCAAAATAAAGTGAGTTCAAGTAAGTACGTGAACTAAGTTCATTAAAGATATGTCGATTTTTGCTCAAGTTATCGTGTTAACGGCCATGCGGACGACTGTGTATAAAAACTGGGCGTGGCATAAACCGATTTCGCCCGTTTTCACAGAAAACAGTTAACATCATAAAATCTATGCCCCTACCAAATTTCAAAAGGATTGGTTAATTTTTGTTCGACTTATGGCGTTAAAAGTATCCTAGACAAATTAAATGAAAAAGGGCGGAGCCACGCCCATTTTGAAATTTTCATTTATTTTTATATTTTGTTGCACCATGTCATTATTGGAGTTGAATGTTGACATAATTTACTTATATACTGTAAAGATATTAAATTTTTTGTTAAAATTTTACTTTAAAAAAATTTTTTTTTTAAATTATCTTCTTTTAAAAGTGGGCGGTGCCACGCCCATTGTCCAAAATTTTACTAATTTTCTATTCTGCGTCATAAATTCAACTCATCTACCAAGTTTCGTCGCTTTATCTGTATTTGGTAATGAATTATCGCACTTTTTCGGTTTTACGAAATTTTCGATATCGAAAAAGTGGGCGTGGTTATAGTCCGATATTGTTCATTTTAAATAGTGATCTGAGATGAGTGCTCAGGAACCTACATACCAAATTTCATGAAGTTACCTCAAAATTTACTCAAGTTATCGTGTTAACGGCCATGCGGAAGGACAGACGGACGACTGTGTATAAAAACTGGGCGTGGCATCAACCGATTTCGCCCGTTTTCACAGAAAACAGTTAACATCATAAAATCTATGCCACTACCAAATTTCAAAAGGATTGGTTAATTTTTGTTCGACTTATGGCGTTAAAAGTATCCTAGACAAATTAAATGAAAAAGGGCGGAGCCACGCCCATTTTGAAATTTTCTTTTATTTTTGTATTTTGTTGCACCATGTCATTACTGGAGTTGAATGTTGACATAATTTACTTATATACTGTAAAGATATTAAATTTTTTGTTAAAATTTTACTTTAAAAAAATTTTTTTTTTTTAAGTGGGCGTGGCCCTTCTCCGATTTTGCTAATTTTTATTAGGCGTACATATAGTAATAGGAGTAACGTCCCTGCCAAATTTCATCATGATATCTTCAACGACTGACAAATTACAGCTTGCAAAAGTTATAAATTACCTTCTTTTAAAAGTGGGCGGTGCCACGCCCATTGTCCAAAATTTTACTAATTTTCTATTCTGCGTCATAAGTTCAACTCATCTACCAAGTTTCGTCGCTTTATCTGTCTTTGGTAATGAATTATCGCACTTTTTCGGTTTTACGAAATTTTCGATATCGAAAAAGTGGGCGTGGTTATAGTCCGATATCGTTCATTTTAAATAGCGATCTGAGATGAGTGCTCAGGAACCTACGTACCAAATTTCATCAAGTTACCTCAAAATTTACTCAAGTTATCGTGTTAACGGACGGACGGACGGACGGACGGACATGGCTCAATCAAATTTTTTTTCGATCCTGATTATTTTGATATATGGAAGTCTATATCTATCTCGATTCCTTTATATATGTACAACCAACCGTTATCCAATCAAACTTAATATACTCTGTGAGCTCTGCTCAACTGAGTATAAAACTAGTAGACGGCGATCAAAGAACGAAGATAAACTACATTCTTGAGAAGCTGGAAATATGATCGTTTTTCCTTTTAAGAAAAATATATCTGGCGCAATTATTAATTATAAGTTGATATTTCCTCATGGAACCTTTATCAAGGCAACCATATATCAGCTCATGGTACGATATTATTGGCAGTAATAGAGTTTTAACAAGTTTAAGCTTGGTATCTTCACTAATAAAATTGGCCGTTTTCCATAAATGTCTCAATATATAATATAACCTACTAATTGATGAATTTACATGATCAGCGCAAGTAACATGCTTATTTAGTATGAATCCAAGCGTTTTAACAGTCTTCTCAAATTTCACAACATTCCGATTAAGTATTATTGGAGAAACGTCATCCAAATTATAAGAATAATGAGAAATGGCAATCGCTTGTGTTTTAGATGCATTAAGACAGAGCTTATTATTGTTAGACCATTGATTTATAGCTTTTAGGTCTTCATTTATTCGACAAACAAGATCCTCCACTAACCCCAGAGGTGCCGAGAGGTATACTTGCGCATCATCAGCATAAAGATGCATAGATACATTTTGGCAACATTTCTCTATGTCATTTATATACAAGCTAAATAATATTGGACCAAGAATAGAGCCCTGAGGTACACCAGATTTCACCGGCAATGAGCTGGATTTACTATCTCTACACACTACCCTCTGATACCTGTTTGTCAAGTAGCTATTTATGAGTCTTGCAGCATCCCAACTGAAACCAAAGTATGTTTGAAGCTTATGAATAAGAATTTTGTGGCAGACAGTGTCAAAAGCCTTGGAGAAATCCAACAGTGCAAGAATTGTCAGGTCACCGTTATCAAAGGAAGGCCGTATATCTTCCATTACCTTAAGCATAGCCGTTGAACAGCTATGACCCCTACGATAACCTGATTGGTTTTGTGAAAGCAGATTTTCTTTTGTCATATAGTTCATAATTTGGCTCAATAAAAGTTTTTCAAAAATCTTTGATAGACACGGAAGAATACTGATAGGCCGAAAATCAGATGGTTGGGAGGCATTAACTTTTTTCGGAACAGGTACAATATTAGCTACTGTCCAAGCATCAGGAAAATTTAAGGAAGTTAGTGAAAAGTTTAGAATATGTGTAAAAGGCGCAATAATATAAGGTAAAATTAATTTAATGAATTTTAAACTGATCTTATCCTCTCCCGTAGCGTTCGATTTCATTGAAAGAATGGCTTGTATTGTTTCAGCCTCAGTTAGATTTGAAAAATTAAATATTTGACCAGGATCATTAGAAGAATCTTCACTCGAGTATATTTATGGATTTTCCCCTTCTGGTAATTTCACAGCAAAGAAGTCATTCATAACATCAGCATCAACCAAGCATTCGGAGTTAAGATTGGGCTTAACACCAAGTTGTTTTAAGTTACTCCAGAGAATCTTGGGACCTAGGCTTACATCAAGTTTGCGATGGAAATAACACCTCTTGGCCTCCCTGGTGATACTAGTAGCTCTATTTCGCAATACTTTGTAAGCCTGCCAATGTTCGATTTTAGACGTTTTCTTCCAAAGCGAATGGCTTTTATTTCTTGCTTTTATAGCCTGAAGTACTACGCTATTGAACCATGGCTGTTTATTATTCTTAACTTTAATTTTCTAAGTGGAACATATTTATCGAACAAGTAATTAACTAAGAACGAAAAATATTCAACTTTATCATTAATATCTGCAGAAAACCAACAGTCGTTCCAAGGAAGTGCAGATGCTTCAGTGGCTAAGTCTCTGATATTTATTTTCTTGAAGTCTCAAAAATTTATGTAGTTTTCTGAAACATTAAATTCTGAGTGCATAACTAAATTATAGCTTAGAAAAATTAAGTCGTGGTTCCACTCAGGGAAATTTGGTCAAAATGTAAGACATTACTCATATCAGAAACGCAAAAGACGTCTAGTAAACTTGGTCTACAATGGGGACCAAAACGAGTAGGAAGCTGGTTTACAACTTTAAGCCCTAAGCCTGACATATCTTCAAGCAAGTTTCTGGAACGATCATTTTCAACAAGCAAAATCTATATTTAAATCTCCACACAGTAGTATATGATCGTAAGTGGCACTATATTTATGTATACATTGAAAGAGGTTATTTAAGTCATACGACTTATTTGGATTATACACGCATACAACAAGGCAACGCTCGTAATTATTGTAAAATTCTACCATCAAAAACTCTACAGGATCGGAATTATCTGATTTATTTATTATTTTACACTGCAACGTCCTCTTGTGGTATATCGCAATACCTCCACCTCGCTTACCTTGCTGTCTGTCATTTCTAATCACACAATAGTCACGAAACTGGTTATCATTATCATTCATGTCATTTTGAAACCAAGTTTCAGTGACACACAGAACATCAACACTCACAGAGCTAAATATGTGGTTCAAATAATCAAGCTTACATTGATTCAGACTTCTAGAGTTGAAATGGCAAAGCTGAAATCCAGGGTGACAATCACTCAAAAGCTTCAGTACTATTTTAGTGTTGAGTTCTTTAGAGCTGGAAAATGAACTATTTGAGTTCATAAACATATCTATGCACTTCAAATTGCCAACATAATATAATACATGCTAGAGCAAGGGAATTAAAAAATAAGTATGGCAGCGAAAGAAAAAGAAAAAATGAAAAGTATACATTAAAAAACCTAAGAAAATAATAGTAAATGGTTACACATCTTAGACTAACGTTAAATTCTAAACCAATAAAACAATATATATATTTCATTTTCATTATCAACTTCTTAGTTTCAGGTGCTTAAAAGTGAATCCACTTCCACTATGGTGGTCACCAGTTTAGGCTCTTCATTGGGCTTCAGTCGTACAAGCACTTTTGCACGTATTGAAAACACTGATGCCAAGTGCTTCTTTCTCTTCATTTCCGTCGCATACGACATTACTTCTCTTAATCTCTTTGGCAAACTCTCATGCAAATATATAGATCCGTAGCCAGGTACATCAATATCAAACAGCGCAAGCGATCTCTTCTTTTGTTTGCAAAATGCAGCAATAGAGGTAAAAATTGGTTTCGCTCACGCGCAGAGTGTAGTTTTACAACAATAGGAATGTTGCTGTTTATATTATTTTGCTTTCTGTTTTGCTTTTTCCGTAACCTAAAGGCATCGCGTAATGGCGGTGGGCTTAGATTTATTGCTTTGCATATCTTGGCAAATAAATCAGGCAAACTCTCTTCGCCAGCATACGGAATACCATTAATTATCATATCAGTGGCGACTGCATTGCTCTCAAGCCCGTTAAGTTGACTACGTGCAGCCACAATTTCATCGCGCAATGTCATAACCTCACTATTCATATTTTCTAGTGCAGTCACCCTACCTTGAATTGTTGTTATGCTTCGCTTAAGGTTAGCAGTCTCCGCAGTCAACTCACCTATTTTCTGCATTACCCTCTCTTCGAAATCGCTTATTGCTTTTTTCATTATTACCGTCAGCTCTTCAATTATTGCGACTCTTTGCTCATCCATCATGCGCTCAAATCTGCCATCCGCGAGATTGGTATTTTTATTGCTTTGCATATCTTGGCAAATAAATCAGGCAAACTCTCTTCGCCAGCATACGGAATACCATTAATTATCATATCAGTGGCGACTGCATTGCTCTCAAGCCCGTTAAGTTGACTACGTGCAGCCACAATTTCATCGCGCAATGTCATAACCTCACTATTCATATTTTCTAGTGCAGTCACCCTACCTTGAATTGTTGTTATGCTTCGCTTAAGGTTAGCAGTCTCCGCAGTCAACTCACCTATTTTCTGCATTACCCTCTCTTCGAAATCGCTTATTGCTTTTTTCATTATTACCGTCAGCTCTTCAATTATTGCGACTCTTTGCTCATCCATCATGCGCTCAAATCTGCCATCCGCGAGATTGGTATTTTTACCGGAGATGCTAGCTTACGAGCTGGATTTTTGCGTGAGTTGGACATGGCTGACAGGCTCCTGAGACCACCAACCCCAATACGGTCGGTTGCGTCAGGAGACCGCCAACTATAGCTGCCGGTGTACCGCTCACCATCATTTGTTGTGCTAATAGCAAAGTGAAATTGCCGGTATTTGAAACTCCACCTGATTCATTGCATTCATTGATTTTTGGAGGATCACCAATATCGAAACATTTTATGAATCATATACAAGAATACAATTCATCATTTCAAATGACTTCTTTTGGTGCTACAAAAATTATAAGAGACAATTTTGTGCCGACATTTAAGGTGATTACTTCATGTGGAATATCTAATTGTTCTGTAGATCTAAGTAACAGTTTCTACAATGTTTTTAAGGATTCTGATCCAACATCAAATTACATTGCATACATATTACAGATTCAAAGTCAGATTTATCATAGAGCGGATGCATTATTACCATTTCCTGACGCTAAACATCAATTTTTGCAAAAATATTTTATCGGAGATGAAAATCGTGAGTTGGATGAATGTTGCACAATTGGCTCACATACAAAACGAGCGATTGATTATTTGCGATCTCCAAAAATTTTTTCATCAGAACAATGAATTGGCTAAATTGTTCAAAACCGGTATCGATCGTATGCCATCTGATAATCACAAAATCATAATCAGAGCCGATAAAACGCCTTTTGGTGAGCGTGCCAGAAGATTTAATGTACCGGCGATTGATGATGTGGCAATTGTAATTGTTGGCGATCAGTTTCAATCCCGCGATATTGTACTTCATCGTAGAAATGAACAATTACAGCGTGTTTCGGAGTTTCATCGCAGTTACGACGCATTACAATATCCAATTCTACATTGGAAAGGTGATGATGGTTATCACATTAATATACCAATGGTAGATCCAAGAACCGGTAAATTATATACTAATTATATTTATTTATTTATTTAATTATTGTAATACCGTCAATGAAACAAAGTTTCTTACAGACTACTAACAGATCAGATATCAGATATTAAATAAAAACTAAAACTTAAAATCGAATGAACATAATTTTTACAGGTCGAGATGTTCAAAGAAAATTAGTGCGATGAATTATTATTCTTATCGATTGATGATTCGTGCACAAGAACAAAATTACATTTCGAGATGTGGTAAACTTTTACACCAATACATTGTAGACATGTATGCAAAAATTGAAACTAAACGTCTCAATTTCATCCGATTCAATCAAGCCAAATTGCGATCAGAAGAGTACATACATTTGCAAGATGCAATAGCGAATGATGCAAATGTGAATGAGATCGGACGTCTGACGATATTACCAGCTTCTTATATTGGTAGTCCACGCCACATGCACGAATATGCACGAATATGCACAAGATGCTATGTGATGATATGTTCGAAAATACGGCCGACCAGATCTTTTCATCAGTTTTACGTGTAATCCGATGTGGAACGATATAAAAAATAATTTGTTCGACGGTCAGTCACCAACAGATCGACACGATGTTACAGCACGTGTATTCCGGAAAAAATTTAAGGCACTGATGGATTTAATTGTGAAATTAAGCGTTTTTGGAAAGGTACAATGTTGGATGTACTCGAATGAATGTCAAAGAAGAGTTTTGCCACACGCACACATATTGATATGGCTGGTACGTAAAATAACACCGGACGAGATCGATAGCGTCATATCAGCCGAAATACCATATCAAACCATCGATCCAGAATTATTTGAAGTGGTAACAAAAAACATGATTCACGGTCCATGCGGTGAAATAAATATGAATTCACCATGTATGATCGATGGGAAATGTTCAAAGCGGTATCCGAAAGCATTAATTTCCGATACCATAACAGGAAATTACGGATATCCATTGTATCGACGTCGATCATTTGAAAATAATTGCAAAACGGCGATAATAAGAGTGCGCAATCAAGACATCGAAATTTACAATCGTTGGGTCGTGCCATATTCACCGATACTGCCAAAAGTTTTTCAGTCTCACATAAATGTTGAGTACTGTAACTCAGTAAAGTCTATCAAACACATTTGTAAATATGTAAATAAAGCAAGTGATATGGCCGTTTTCAGTAGATGGTGAAAATAGAAATGATGAAATCAGTCACTATCAAATGGGACGATACATAAGCAGTAATGAAGCAGTTTGGCTATCTTTTCGTTTCCTTTGCACGAAAGACATCCTGTTGTTGTCCATTTGGCAGTTCATCTGGAAATGGTCAACGAGTTTATTTCACTACTGATAATGTACAGCAGAGAGCAGCATAACCACCAGCAACTATTTTAACTGCGTTTTTTTCAATTGTGTGAAATCGACACATTTGCCAGAAATTTAATACATGTTGATGTACCTCAATATTACACCTGGAATGCATCATCGAAAAAATTTCAGCGGCGTAAACAAGGAACACCAGTTGATGGTCATCCAGGTATTTTCCAAACAGATGCCTTGGGCAGGATGTATACTGTACAACACAACAATGCTGAATGTTTCTATTTGCGAATGTTCTTGGCAAACGTTCGAGGACCAAAGTTATTTCAGGATTTAAGAACAGTTCATGGTCATTTTTTTCAGACATATCGCGAAGCATGTCAGCTCTTGCATTTGTTAGAAGATGACACTCATTGGGACGCAACACTTCATGATGCAACGATTTCATCTCATCCACAGCAAATACGAATGCTTTTTTCGATTATAATACCAACATGCATGCCACCGAATCCAAGTGAATTGTGGAATAAATATAAAGATTACATGACTGAAGATATTTTAATTCGGACGCGTCGTAGAGCAATGGATCCTGATTTGCTGATTACATTGGAAATGTACAATGAGGCTTTGATAATAATTGAAGATATGGGTATTGCGATTGCCAATAAAGCGTTGGGGCAGTTAGCTTTGATTTCACCAAATCGTCCAATGCATGATTTATTTGATCGAGAGTTGCAGCGTGAACAACAATTCGATTGTGACGATTTACGTACATTTGTTCAATCCAGCATCACCAAATTGAACAATCAACGAAAGGATATATATGACAATATCATGCAAGCTGTTTCTGATAACACTGGTGGATTATATTTTTTGGATGTGCCGGTGCCGCCGGAAAAACATTTGTGATTCAATTGATTTTAGCAACTATTCGATCGCAACAGCAAATTGCTTTGGCACCCGCTTCTTCTGGAATTCCTGCAACTTTATTGGATGGAGGACGAACAGCTCATTTAGCTTTAAAATTGGCATTGAATATACAGATGATTGAAACTCCAACCTGTAACATATCCTAAAATTCAGCGATGGCAAAAGTTTTGCAACAAGCAGCGGTCATTCTATGGAATGAGTGTACAATGGCAAACAAAAAATCATTGGAAGCATTAAATCGAACGATGCAGGATTTGCGTGGACACCGAAGGCTTTTTTGGTGGTGCTTTAATTTTATTGTCAGGTGAGTTTCGACAAACATTGCCCGTTATTCCACGATCAACATCGGCAGATGAGATCAATGCATGTTTGAAGTCTTCCCTTTTGTGTCGATACGTGAAAAAACTAACATTACACTTAAACATGCGTGTTCAGTTGCACAATTATCAGTCTGCAAAGCAGTCCTCGAAGCAATTGTTAGAGATCGGAAATGGCAAAATTCCAATCAACAAAACAAATGGTTTGATTACATTGCCAAACAATTTTTGTACAATTATCCAATCAAAAGAAGAATTAATTGAACGAATGTTTCCAAATATTGTTCAAAATTACATGAATCACGATTGGTTGAGAGAACGCGCAATACTGGCACCAAAAAATGTACATGTCAATGAAATCAATCAAAAAAGGTGTGGTAACAACATACAAGTCAGTGGATAGCGCAATGAATCAAGATGACGCAGTGAATTATCCAGTTGAATTTTTGAATTCATTGGAACCGTCTGGTATGCCACCGCATTGTTTAAATTTGAAGGTCGGCTCATCAGTTATTTTATTACGGAAGAGCCGTGCTTTTCGCACGGACAGCTATACGTTGCCTGTTCCAGAGTAGGCATTCCAAATTGTTTGTTTATTCATATCCCAGATGGAAAAGCGAAAAATGTAGTGTATCCAAATGTTTTGGATTAAGAATTGAAATAAAGATTACAAAAATTCTATGATATTTTATTCTTTTTCCAATATTTCTATTGGTGTAGCGAAGCACACCGGGGTCCCGCTAGCTCTGTATAAAAAGAAAGGCATTTCTTTAATAAAGCCAATCATATTCTAAGGCTACTCATCAGCGCACACAGGTAGATTTTAGACATTTAGGCGGCCATAATTGAATTTCCGAAAGTTGCCACAATTACAAAAAAAGCACTCCCACAGCTTAAGAATAGACAGGGGAACAATAATTCTACCCCTTGCCATCCATCGCATACCTGGCGTTAGCTGTCAAGTAATCGGAATTTAGCTATTACTGAAACGCGTGTTATGGTTTTTTTTTTAACCTATGTGAAATCGCATGTTTTAACGTGAATATTTTAGTTTTAAAACAATTGAATTGAGTAATTGTGATGGATTCTGATATTTTTGGTAAATACTAACATTATTAATTTTGCTTGCGGTTTTTAGAAGTTATAAATTGATAAGGAAACTATTTTATTTAGGATGTTAAAAAAATTGTATTTTTTTTTAATTTTTGGTTTTCAAAACCAGTTTTGTTATGTTTCCAAGTCCGTACAAGCAAAAATTAGTTTTGAACATTGTACTTGACAGAATTAGCTTGCCAACTGCGTTAAATTTAGCTGCAGATACTTGCAGATAGGGGGTTAGATAGAAGGTTTGATATACCCTTGTTGCCCCTCACTGCGCAAGAATTTTTAGGTGTTACACAGTTTAATACCTATTCTAATATAACCGATTAGTTACACAAAATATTATAATTTTTCATAAAACCAATTAAAAATTTACCCTAGATAAGGGCAGAACTAAGTTATTACACTTCTTGCCGTACAACAAGAAAAATAGCCTCTGCGTAGAAATTTTTTAGTGTTACACAGTGTAATATCTATTTATTATAACCGATTAATTACACAAAGTATTACAAATTTTCATTTAATAAACAGTTTTAAGAAGATATAGGCAATAAAATATTTTTGGTCGCCTAAAACTTGAAAATCTACCTATGTGCAGCGTGTATTTTCTTTTACGTTTTAACCCTTTCACATTATCGTTCCCTGCGCCACCAGTACAATCGTCGATGCAGAGCTGGTACGCGATTTACAATTGGAGCGCCAAAGACCAGGGCAATGCACACTTGTTCTGCGTGGCAAGTTCGGGTCATCGACGCATGTCACCACTCAAACCGCAGTTGTCAATGGCCACTATCGCTTGAGTCCGCCGTCTTATGTGGACCCGAAGATTGCCTCGCCTTTTCAATTTATGCGGCTAGCGGATCCGCATTTCTACCGTTCCTCACCAATTCTGCTGACACTCGGCGCTGACATATAAAATAAAATAAAATAAAATGATGGTGAGCGGTACACCGCCAACTATAGCTGCCGGTGTACCGCTCACCATCATTTTATTTTATTTTATTTTATATGTCAGCGCCGAGTGTCAGCAGAATTGGTGAGGAACGGTAGAAATGCGGATCCGCTAGCCGCATAAATTGAAAAGGCGAGGCAATCTTCGGGTCCACATTAGACGGCGGACTCAAGCGATAGTGGCCATTGACAACTGCGGTTTGAGTGGTGACATGCGTCGATGACCCGAACTTGCCACGCAGAACAAGTGTGCATTACCCTGGTCTTTGGCGCTCCAATTGTAAATCGCGTACCAGCTCTGCATCGACGATTGTACTGGTGGCGCAGGGAACGATAATGTGAAAGGGTTAAAACGTAAAAGAAAATACACGCTGCACATAGGTAGATTTTCAAGTTTTAGGCGACCAAAAATATTTTATTGCCTATATCTTCTTAAAACTGTTTATTAAATGAAAATTTGTAATACTTTGTGTATATAATCGGTTATAATAAATAGATATTACACTGTGTAACACTAAAAAATTTCTACGCAGAGGCTATTTTTCTTGTTGTACGGCAAGAAGTGTAATAACTTAGTTCTGCCCTTATCTAGGGTAAATTTTTAATTGGTTTTATGAAAAATTATAATATTTTGTGTAACTAATCGGTTATATTAGAATAGGTATTAAACTGTGTAACACCTAAAAATTCTTGCGCAGTGAGGGGCAACAAGGGTATATCAAACCTTCTATCTAACCCCCTATCTGCAAGTATCTGCAGCTAAATTTAACGCAGTTGGCAAGCTAATTCTGTCAAGTACAATGTTCAAAACTAATTTTTGCTTGTACGGACTTGGAAACATAACAAAACTGGTTTTGAAAACCAAAAATTAAAAAAAAATACAATTTTTTTAACATCCTAAATAAAATAGTTTCCTTATCAATTTATAACTTCTAAAAACCGCAAGCACCATTAATAATGTTAGTATTTACCTAAAATATCAGAATCCATCACAATTACTCAATTCAATTGTTTTAAAACTAAAATATTCACGTTAAAACATGCGATTTCACATAGGTTAAAAAAAAAACCATAACACGCGTTTCAGTAATAGCTAAATTCCGATTACTTGACAGCTAACGCCAGGTATGCGATGGATGGCAAGGGGTAGAATTATTGTTCCCCTGTCTATTCTTAAGCTGTGGGAGTGCTTTTTTTGTAATTGTGGCAACTTTCGGAAATTCAATTATGGCCGCCTAAATGTCTAAAATCTACCTGTGTGCGCTGATGAGTAGCCTTAGAATATGATTGGCTTTATTAAAGAAATGCCTTTCTTTTTATACAGAGCTAGCGGGACCCCGGTGTGCTTCGCTACACCAATAGAAATATTGGAAAAAGAATAAAATATCATAGAATTTTTGTAATCTTTATTTCAATTCTTAATCCAAAACATTTGGATACACTACATTTTTCGCTTTTCCATCTGGGATATGAATAAACAAACAATTTGGAATGCCTACTCTGGAACAGGCAACGTATAGCTGTCCGTGCGAAAAGCACGGCTCTTCCGTAATAAAATAACTGATGAGCCGACCTTCAAATTTAAACAATGCGGTGGCATACCAGACGGTTCCAATGAATTCAAAAATTCAACTGGATAATTCACTGCGTCATCTTGATTCATTGCGCTATCCACTGACTTGTATGTTGTTACCACACCTTTTTTGATTGATTTCATTGACATGTACATTTTTTGGTGCCAGTATTGCGCGTTCTCTCAACCAATCGTGATTCATGTAATTTTGAACAATATTTGGAAACACTCGTTCAATTAATTCTTCTTTTGATTGGATAATTGTACAAAAATTGTTTGGCAATGTAATCAAACCATTTGTTTTGTTGATTGGAATTTTGCCATTTCCGATCTCTAACAATTGCTTCGAGGACTGCTTTGCAGACTGATAATTGTGCAACTGAACACGCATGTTTAAGTGTAATGTTAGTTTTTTCACGTATCGACACAAAAGGGAAGACTTCAAACATGCATTGATCTCATCTGCCGGTGTTGATCGTGGAATAACGGGCAATGTTTGTCGAAAGTCACCTGACAATAAAATTAAAGCACCACCAAAAAAGCCTTCGGTGTCCACGCAAATCCTGCATCGTTCGATTTAATGCTTCCAATGATTTTTTGTTTGCCATTGTACACTCATTCCATAGAATGACCGCTGCTTGTTGCAAAACTTTTGCCATCGCTGAATTTTAGGATATGTTACAGGTTGGAGTTTCAATCATCTGTATATTCAATGCCAATTTTAAAGCTAAATGAGCTGTTCGTCCTCCATCCAATAAAGTTGCAGGAATTCCAGAAGAAGCGGGTGCCAAAGCAATTTGCTGTTGCGATCGAATAGTTGCTAAAATCAATTAAATCACAAATGTTTTTCCGGCGGCACCGGCACATCCAAAAAATATAATCCACCAGTGTTATCAGAAACAGCTTGCATGATATTGTCATATATATCCTTTCGTTGATTGTTCAATTTGGTGATGCTGGATTGAACAAATGTACGTAAATCGTCACAATCGAATTGTTGTTCACGCTGCAACTCTCGATCAAATAAATCATGCATTGGACGATTTGGTGAAATCAAAGCTAACTGCCCCAACGCTTTATTGGCAATCGCAATACCCATATCTTCAATTATTATCAAAGCTTCATTGTACATTTCCAATGTAATCAGCAAATCAGGATCCATTGCTCTACGACGCGTCCGAATTAAAATATCTTCAGTCATGTAATCTTTATATTTATTCCACAATTCACTTGGATTCGGTGGCATGCATGTTGGTATTATAATCGAAAAAAGCATTCGTATTTGCTGTGGATCAGATGAAATCGTTGCATCATGAAGTGTTGCGTCCCAATGAGTGTCATCTTCTAAAAAATGCAAGAGCTGACATGCTTCGCGATATGTCTGAAAAAAATGACCATGAACTGTTCTTAAATCCTGAAATAACTTTGGTCCTCAAACGTTTGCCAAGAACATTCGCAAATAGAAACATTCAGCATTGTTGTGTTGTACAGTATACATCCTGCCCAAGGCATCTGTTTGGAAAATACCTGGATGACCATCAACTGGTGTTCCTTGTTTACGCCGCTGAAATTTTTTCGATGATGCATTCCAGGTGTAATATTGAGGTACATCAACATGTATTAAATTTCTGGCAAATGTGTCGATTTCACACAATTGAAAAAAACGCAGTTAAAATAGTTGCTGGTGGTTATGCTGCTCTCTGCTGTACATTATCAGTAGTGAAATAAACTCGTTGACCATTTCCAGATGAACTGCCAAATGGACAACAACAGGATGTCTTTCGTGCAAAGGAAACGAAAAGATAGCCAAACTGCTTCATTACTGCTTATGTATCGTCCCATTTGATAGTGACTGATTTCATCATTTCTATTTTCACCATCTACTGAAAACGGCCATATCACTTGCTTTATTTACATATTTACAAATGTGTTTGATAGACTTTACTGAGTTACAGTACTCAACATTTATGTGAGACTGAAAAACTTTTGGCAGTATCGGTGAATATGGCACGACCCAACGATTGTAAATTTCGATGTCTTGATTGCGCACTCTTATTATCGCCGTTTTGCAATTATTTTCAAATGATCGACGTCGATACAATGGATATCCGTAATTTCCTGTTATGGTATCGGAAATTAATGCTTTCGGATACCGCTTTGAACATTTCCCATCGATCATACATGGTGAATTCATATTTATTTCACCGCATGGACCGTGAATCATGTTTTTTGTTACCACTTCAAATAATTCTGGATCGATGGTTTGATATGGTATTTCGGCTGATATGACGCTATCAATCTCGTCCGGTGTTATTTTACGTACCAGCCATATCAATATGTGTGCGTGTGGCAAAACTCTTCTTTGACATTCATTCGAGTACATCCAACATTGTACCTTTCCAAAAACGCTTAATTTCACAATTAAATCCATCAGTGCCTTAAATTTTTTCCGGAATACACGTGCTGTAACATCGTGTCGATCTGTTGGTGACTGACCGTCGAACAAATTATTTTTTATATCGTTCCACATCGGATTACACGTAAAACTGATGAAAAGATCTGGTCGGCCGTATTTTCGAACATATCATCACATAGCATCTTGTGCATATTCGTGCATGTGGCGTGGACTACCAATATAAGAAGCTGGTAATATCGTCAGACGTCCGATCTCATTCACATTTGCATCATTCGCTATTGCATCTTGCAAATGTATGTACTCTTCTGATCGCAATTTGGCTTGATTGAATCGGATGAAATTGAGACGTTTAGTTTCAATTTTTGCATACATGTCTACAATGTATTGGTGTAAAAGTTTACCACATCTCGAAATGTAATTTTGTTCTTGTGCACGAATCATCAATCGATAAGAATAATAATTCATCGCACTAATTTTCTTTGAACATCTCGACCTGTAAAAATTATGTTCATTCGATTTTAAGTTTTAGTTTTTATTTAATATCTGATATCTGATCTGTTAGTAGTCTGTAAGAAACTTTGTTTCATTGACGGTATTACAATAATTAAATAAATAAATAAATATAATTAGTATATAATTTACCGGTTCTTGGATCTACCATTGGTATATTAATGTGATAACCATCATCACCTTTCCAATGTAGAATTGGATATTGTAATGCGTCGTAACTGCGATGAAACTCCGAAACACGCTGTAATTGTTCATTTCTACGATGAAGTACAATATCGCGGGATTGAAACTGATCGCCAACAATTACAATTGCCACATCATCAATCGTCGGTACATTAAATCTTATGGCACGCTCACCAAAAGGCGTTTTATCGGCTCTGATTATGATTTTGTGATTATCAGATGGCATACGATCGATACCGGTTTTGAAAAATTTAGCCAATTCATTGTTCTGATGAAAAAATTTTTGGAGATCGCAAATAATCAATCGCTCGTTTTGTATGTGAGCCAATTGTGCAACATTCATCCAACTCACGATTTTCATCTCCGATAAAATATTTTTGCAAAAATTGATGTTTAGCGTCAGGAAATGGTAATAATGCATCCGCTCTATGATAAATCTGACTTTGAATCTGTAATATGTATGCAATGTAATTTGATGTTGGATCAGAATCCTTAAAAACATTGTAGAAACTGTTACTTAGATCTACAGAACAATTAGATATTCCACATGAAGTAATCACCTTAAATGTCGGCACAAAATTGTCTCTTATAATTTTTGTAGCACCAAAAGAAGTCATTTGAAATGATGAATTGTATTCTTGTATATGATTCATAAAATGTTTCGATATTGGTGATCCTCCAAAAATCAATGAATGCAATGGATCAGGTGGAGTTTCAAATACCGGCAATTTCACTTTGCTATTAGCACAACACATGCCAGACGTTTCACCCAGAAACTTAGCTGCTTCACAATGTGGACATATCGCACTCATTAATCCAATATATCCATACATACTGTAATCAATTTGTGGATCGTAATTAAAAGCAGAACGATACACATTTTCTAGAACACGACTTCGTAATTGTCTTGGTCGTGCTGGATTTCTTTGCCGCTGTGGTTCTGCAGATCTATTTCGTGCATATCATTCACGTCGTATTTCATTTTGTTGTGACAGGTCAATACTTTGCGCTCTTCTTTGAAGTAACATGTTGTAAGCATTACGCGTACGTCGACCGATATTTTGACGTCTGGCTCGAGGCATTTTCTTCAAGAGAAAGGCAAAAAATTCACTAAAACTCCATGTTCAACGCAAGAAATTTAATTTAAGAAAAGCACATGTGCAAACAAAAAATGCGCGGTCGAAATACACCCACACGTATATGTCCAAAAGACAAAACGAAAATACAAACCGTGCAAAAAATTTGATGAAAAACACAATAAAACACGTGCGCACGATTAGATACAGTTGAAATCACTAAGTGTATTCTGTAAAATGAAAGAAGAAAGAACATTTGAAAAAATAAATTTGAAGAGAAAAACATGATACATCATTGCCACAATTTTCTACTATGTTTTTGTTCAATGATACGACATACTTACAGAAGGAACTCCCAATGTATTATAAATACTGATATGAATTCAATTGAAAATGAAGAAATACTCAATTATGAATCGAAAACTACATAAATGTTGAACACACGTGTTGATTCTCCATAGTTCATAACAAAAAGACCTAATGTCAATATACACCGAAATTACGATGTGACAGATATGTTGCGTTGTGGTGTATCTCTTTCCATTGTATCTGAAAAATCCCTATTGTCAAAATTGCAGCCATGTTCATTGT
The DNA here is from genome assembly GCF_040869045.1 of Eurosta solidaginis. Taxonomy (NCBI): domain Eukaryota; kingdom Metazoa; phylum Arthropoda; class Insecta; order Diptera; family Tephritidae; genus Eurosta; species Eurosta solidaginis. Next base: position 155,780,369 of record NC_090324.1, on the reverse strand, counting down.
TTATACTCTATCAGATGCAGATGAATCAGTACAATACATCATAAAGACATTTCTTCATTACTTTTTTTTTAAATTTTTTTATTCTTAAGGCATCAGAGTAAAAAAGTTAGTAAGTGCGTAGGAACAACAATTTTCAGGACGCTGGTGAATATATTCGTTGAACTCGAGGGATCCATGAGTTAGGTTACCAAATAGTTGTAGCGATATTGATTCGAAAACAGGTGGGCGAATGTTTCTAATGTTGACTTGATCCGTATTTCGAAGAAACATTGTATATGTAAATCTTATGGCTATCAGATTTGGTAGTCGTAAATTTGCAAGTTGAATAGCAACAGTCAACGATTCTGTATATTCGTTTTCTCAATAAGTGATTTCTCGTCGTGAAAGAAGATTGAACACGTTGCTTCGAACCGTTGTTTGTTGTGGCAGTTGTGTAATGAAGAGATATTGTAAAGTTTCAGTAAGGAAGCGACCATTTGAGAGGAACCAGTTGAAATTTGCGGAATGTCGGGTTTTGATTTCGAGAAATCTAAAATATTGACCGAAATAATGCATTAGCGCTTCGTCGTAAAAACTGCGATGAACTCGATACTCTAGAATTCTTGTTGCCAAAATCCCAGCCAAAAATGAATTTTCCGATGCGAAACGTATGACATCTTCATCAGAATGCAGTCGGTCAGCAATTTCCAAGATTATTTCAACTGTATTCATGGTTGTTTCTGAAGAAAATCAACGCGATTCTATTACAATGTTGTTTCTTTGACACAACAAAATCACACTTAATAAATTTAGTGGGACATTACTCACCAAACTGAAGCACAGCATATACCGAATTTACTTAAATACAGTTCCTTTTTTTTTTTTTTTAACAGTTTTTATGAAAAAAAAAACAAAACAAAACAAATGACTTCTTTTTATACTCAGTTGAGCAGAGCTCACAGAGTATATTAACTTTGATTGGATAACGGTTGGTTGTACAGGTATAAAGGAATCGAGATAGATATAGACTTCCATATATCAAAATCATCAGTATCGAAAAAAATTCGATTGAGCCATGTCCGTCCGTCCGTCCGTCCGTCCGTCCGTTAACACGATAACTTGAGTAAATTTTGAGGTATCTTGATGAAATTTGGTATGTATGAAATTTGGTATGTAAAAATGAACGATATCGGACTATAACCACGGCCACTTTTTCGATATCGATAATTTCGAAAAATCGAAAAAATGCGATAATTCATTACCACCTACGGATAAAGCGATGAAACTTGGTAGGTGAGTTGAACATATGACACAGAATAGAAAATTAGTAAAATTTTGGACAATGGGCGTGGCACCGCCCACTTTTAAAAGAATGTAATTTAGAAGTTTTGCAAGCTGTAATTTGGCAGTCGTTGAAGATATCATGATGCAATTTGGAAAGAACGTTACTCTTATTACTATATGTATGATTAATAAAAATTTGCAAAATCGGAGAACGACCACGCCCACTTTTTAAAAAAAAATAAAGATATTATTACAGTATATAAGTAAATTATGTCAACATTCAACCCCAGTAATAATATGGTGCAATAAAATACAAAAATAAAAGAAAATTTCAATTGGGCGTGGCTCCGCCCTTTTTAATTTAATTTGTCTAGGATACTTTTAATGCCATAAGTCGAACAAAAATTTACCAATCCCTGTGAAATTTGGTAGAGGCTTAGATTCTAGGACGATAACTTATTTCTGTGAAAAAGGGCGAAATCAGTTGAAGCCACGCCCAGTTTTTATACACAGTCGACCGTCTGTCCTTCCGCTCGGCCGTTAACACGATAACTTGAGCAAAAATCGATATATCTTTACTAAACTCAGTTCACGTACTTATCAGAACTCACTTTGTATTGGTATACAAAACTGCCGAAATCCGAATATGACCACGCCCATTTTTTCGATATCGAAAATTACGAAAAATAAAAAAACCCCATAATTCTATACCAAATACGAAATAAGAGATGAAACATGGTAATTGGATTGGTTTATTGATTGTGGTAGGGACATAGATTCTAGGACGATAACTGTGTTCTGTGAAAATGGGCGAAATCGGTTGAAGCCACGCCCAGTTTTTATACACAGTCGACCGTCTGTCCTTCCGCTCGGCCATTAACACGATAACTTGAGCAAAAATAGATATATCTTTACTAAACTCAGTTCACGTACTTATTTGATCTCACTTTGTATTGGTATAAAAAATGGCCGAAATCCGACTATGACCACGCCCACTTTTTCGATATCGAAAATTACGAAAAATGAAAAAATGCCATAATTATATACCAAATACGAAAAGAAGGGATGAAACATGGTAATTGGATTGGTCTATTGACGCAAAATATGACTTTAGAATAAAACTTTGTAAAATGGGTGTGACACCTACCATATTAAGTAAAAGAAAATGAAAAATTTCTGCAGGGCGAAATCAAAAGCACCACCACTCTCTTTTAAAACCCTCATAAATACCTTTAATTTGATACCCATATCGTACAAACACATTACACAGTCACCCCTGGTCCACCTTTATAGCGGTATCTCGAAAATGCGTCCACCTATCGAACTAAGGCCCACTCACTTTTAAAATACCCATTATCACCTTTCGTTTGATAACCATATCGTACAAACAAATTCTAGAGTCACCCTGGTCCACGTTCATGGCGATATCTCGAAAAGGCGTCCACTTATAGAACTAAGGTCCACTCCCTTTTAAAATACTCATTAACACCTTTCATTTGATACCCATATCGTACAAACAAATTCTAGAGTCACCCCTGGTCCACCTTTATGGCGATATCTTGAAAAGGCATCCACCTATAGAACTAAGGCCCACGCCCTTTTAAAATATTCATTAACACCTTTCATTTGATACCCATATCGTACAAACAAATTCTAGAGTCACCCCTGGTCCACCTTTATGGCGATACCACGAAAAGGCGTACACCTATAGAACTAAGGCCCACGCCCTTTTAAAACACTCATTACCACCTTTCATTTGATCCCTATATTGTATAAACGCATTCTAGAGTCACCCCAGGTCCACGTTTATGGCGACATCCCGAAAAGGCGTCCACCTATAGAACTAAGGCCCACTCCATTTTAAAATACTCATTAACACCTTTCATTTGATACCCATATCGTACAAACAAATTCTAGAGTCACCCCTGGTCCACCTTTATGGCGATACCACGAAAAGGCGTACATCTATAGAACTAAAGCCCACGCCCTTTTAAAATACTCATTACCACCTTTCATTTGATCCCTATATTGTATAAACGCATTCTAGAGTCACCCCAGGTCAACGTTTATGGCGATAACCCGAAAAGGCGTCCACCCATAGAACTAAGGCCCACTCCCTTTTAAAATACCTATCAACACCTTTCGTTTGATACCCATAATGTACAAACGCATTCTAGAGTCAATCCTGGTCAACCTTTATAACGATATCTCGAAAAGGCGTCCACCTATAGAACTAAGGCCCACTCCCTTTTAAAATACTCATTAACACCTTTTCTTTGATACCCATATAGTACAAACAAATTCTAGAGTTACCCCTGGTCCACCTTTATGGCGATATCTCGAAAAGGCATCCACCTATAGAACTAAGGCCCACTCCCTATTAAAATAATCATTAACACCTTTCGCTTGATACCCATATCGTACAAACAAATTCTAGAGTCATCCACCTTTATGGCGATATCCCTAAATGGCGTCCACCTATAGAACTATGGCCCACTCCCTCTTAAAATACTCTTTAATACCTTCCATTTGACAGACATGTCATACAAACACATTCCAGGGTTACCCTAGGTTCATTTTACTACATGGTGATTTTCCCTTATTTTGTCTCCATAGCTCTCAACTGAGTATGTAATGCTCGGTTACACCCGAAATTAGTCTTCCTTACTTTTTTTCGTTTGGCTTTCACTTGAGAAATGCCGAAAGTCAAATTATACTTCTAGAAACGTCAATTCCATTGAATAATGCAAAATGGAAATAAGCACCTCCTATTCCATTTCATGAAATAACGCAAATATGCAAATAAGCACCATCTATTGGTATGAAACGCAGCCGCAGCTGGGTTTGATATATCTCATGAACCGCTCGACCGAATTCAATCAAACTTTACAAAAACCATCTACATGATAGCCCAAATGTACCGTAGAAATTTGGTTGAATTTGGTGGAGCCGGTCTCAAGTTATAAAGCAACACCAAAAATGTGCACTTGTTTTTATATATATAGATAGATTCTTATTCTACATATACACAGTTACATTAATATTTTCAAATCAAAAGTATCTACATTCATAATACATACACACATTCTGTGTAAGCATATTAGTTTGACCAAATTTTAGATATTTGTCATTGTATAAATATTTTGGCAGGCACATTGATAAACGGTCATTGACGTTCCGTCACGCGCCAGCTAAATGTAATCGGATATGGGTCTTGCTGTCGGCATTTGTATGTGATGTTGAACTCCCGCTGTGTTGGTGTTAACATAATTTATACAGGTAGATATTGTAATATGAATGCAATATGACTGTGTGCCTGCTTAAAAATGCATTGACATAGGAGGGCATAATGCATAATGCTACAAATGGCACGAACCAACTGTAAGTGCACGCGCGATTCGATGGCCGTTGGCGCAATGGGCACGAAAGGCCGCATGATGGGCGATGGAGTAGCCGAACTGTCCGGAAGCCTTCCGGTGTGTCGCGCGATACTGCACTTGTATTTTGGGCGTCAGAAGAATATGGCGTCGATTTATATCGCCGGTGCTGTCTTTCATGTATGTATGATTTGGTAGGGCCTCGTTGGAGTCCGGCGTCACTGTGCCGCCAATTGCCTCGTTCGCTCGCTCTCCCTCCGCTTTCGCTCTTTCTTCCTCCACCTGCTGAGCCCAGGACTTTGTCGGTCCTATTAGGTTGATTGACAATGCGTCATCGGGCGGGTTGTCGTCGCCAATTGTGGCTGCATCATCGCGTACTGACTGACGCTCATCCAAATGGAGCGTGGTGTGCTTTTCCTGGCACCGTTTGCAGCGATATTTTCTATTACACTTGTCCACGCGGTGACAGACAGTTCGGACAGTATTTATGTAGAAGCACTGCCCGCAACCTTTCCTCGGGGGATTTTTATACTCAGCTGAGAAGAGCTCACAGAGTATATTAACTTTGGTCGCATAACGGTAATCCGTAACAGCATAAACTAATCGCGATAGATATAGACTTCTATATATCAAAATGATCTGGGCGAAAAAAGAAATTCATTTAGCCATGCCCGCCCGTCCGTCTGTCCGTCCGTCCGCAAACACGATAACTTGAGTAAATTTTGAGGTATCTTGATGAAATTTGGTATGTAGGTTCCTGGGCGCTCATCACAGATCGCTATTTAAAATGAACGGAATTGGACTACAACCACGCCCACTTTTTCGATATCGAAAATTTCGAAAAACCGAAAAAGTGCGATAATTCATTACCAAAGACGGATAAAGCGATGAAACTTGGTGGGTGCGTTGCCATAATGACGCAAAATAGAAAATTAGTAAACTTTTGGACAATGGGCGTGGCGCCGCCCACTTTTAAAAGAAGGTAATTTAAAAGTTCTGCAAGCTGTAATTTGCAGTCGTTGAAGATATCATGATGAAATTTGGTAGGCACCTTACTCCTATTACTATATGTGTGCTAAATAAAAACAAGTAAGGTAGGTTAAGTTCGGGTGTAACCGAACATTACATACTCAGTTGCGAGCTATGGTGACAACATAAGGGAAAATAACCTACATGGTTGGAAATTGAACCGAGGGTAATTCTGGAATGTGCTTGTATGACATGTGTATCAAATGAAGGGTATTAAAAAGTATTTTATGAGGGAGTGGGCCATAGTTCTATAGGTGGACGCCATTTAGGGATATCGCCATAAAGGTGAACCAGGGCTGACTATAGAATTTGTTTGTACGATATGGGTATCAAATGAAAGATGTTAATGAGAATTTTAAAAGGCGTAGGCTTAGTTCTATAGGTGGACGCCTTTTCGAGATATCGCACATAAAGGTGGATCAGGGTTCACTCTAGGATTTGTTTGTACGATATGGGTATCAAATGAAAGGTGTTAATGAGTATTTTAAAAGGGAGTGATCCTTAGTTTCATAGGTTGACCAGGGGTGACTCTAGAATGCGTTTGTACAATATGGGTATCAAATTAAAGGTGTTAATGAGTATTTTAAAAGCGAGTAGGCCTTAGTTCTATAGGTGGACACCTTTTCGAGATATCGCCATAAAGGTGGACCAGATGTGACTCTAGACTTTGTTTGTACGATATGGGTATCAAATTAAAGGTATTAATGAGGGTTTTAAAAGGGAGTGGCGGTAGTTGTATCTGTGAAGGCGTTTTCCAGATATCGACCAAAATGTGGACCAGGGTGACCCAGAAAATTATCTGTTGGATACCGCTAATTTATTTACATATGTAATACCACAAACAGTATTCCTGCCAAGATTTCAAGGGTTTTTTATTTCGCCCTGCAGAACTTTTTCATTTTCTTCTACTTAATATGATAGGTGTCACACCTATTTTACAAAGTTTTTTTCTAAAGTTATATTTTGCGTCAATAAACCAATCCAATTACCATGTTTCATATCTTATTTCGTATTTGGTATAGAATTATGGCGTTTTTTTATTTTTCGTAATTTTCGATATCGAAAAAATGGGCGTGGTCATAGTCGGATTTCGGCAATTTTTTATACCAATACAAAGTGAGTTCAGATAAGTACGTGAACTGAGTTTAGTACAGATATATCGATTTTTGCTCAAGTTATCGTGTTAACGGATGAGCGGAAGGACAGACGGTCGACTGTGTATAAAAACTGGGCGTGGCTTCAACCGATTTCGCCCTTTTCACAGAAATAAGTTATCGTCCTAGAATCTAAGCCCCTACCAAATTTCACAAGGCTTGGTAAATTTTTATTCGACTTATGGCATTAAAACTATCCTAGACAAATTAAATTAAAAAGGGCGGAGCCACGCCCATTTTGCAATTTTCTTTTATTTTTGTATTTTGTTGCACCATGTCATTATTGGAGTTGAATCTTGACATAATTTACTTATATACTGTAAAGATATTAAATTTTCTTTTAAAATTTGACTTAAAAAAGTTTTAAGCTATTGCATAGATTTTATCGCGGGCTTGGCGACTAAATCAAAAAAAACCGTAATGGATATTTGTCAAAAAAGATCCGAAAAGGCTCGAAAATGTTTGAAAAGGTTCGTAAAGGTTCGGTGTTAGCAACAGGCCAAATACATAAAATTGGACCTCTATCATAATCAGCGGTGGGCAGGTTACCAAATTGAGAATGTTTTAGTAAACACGAACGCGTAGCGAGCACGAAAGCAAAATCAATTAGTTATTTAGTTTGATTTCAATGCTTGAACGGTAAACATGTGTCACACGCACTCTCTGGTACTCTGTTTTAAGCGCGCGTGCGACACTTCCTCATTTCCTTTTGCCCCAGCGGGTTAGGGGATCAGAATATACCCGCGGTAGGTATGCCTGTTGTAAGAGGCGACTAAAATACCAGATTCAAGGGGTTGTGTAACGCAACCCTTCAGGTTGCCAGCGCAATATATAGCTTCTCCGAACCCAATTGTCAACCTCACCTATCCGCGGCGAATCCTGTTTCACTAACAGACGAGGCTCTGGCGACCACAAGCTCCTCATGGAACTTGGGGGTGGGGAGGGGGGAATGGCCAGAAGGTTTAATGTGGCCACATAAATCGTTCCCGAGATGGTCGGGCTAGCACCTTAATGGTGCTGTGGTACCGGAGCGTAAAGAATCATCACATCGATAACACTCCCCAAGGCATTCGGGGAGTAACCCTATCGCTACAACAACAACAACAACAACACTTCCTCACCGTACGACCATCGAAATCAAACTAAAAGATCTGTCGTTGATTTTCACGAAGTAGCCATTGTGCTTTCGCTTATCGTATATATATATTGTCGCTTACAAGCCAACCTAATAAAACCGCACTGCGTTTTTTTAGCGCACGCAAACAACAGGCGTTTTTTGCCCTAACACAAATAAGAATGCGTTGCGACAATGTAAACCATGTATGCAAACGTCAAATCTAAATGCCACACAGAACAAAAATTGGAAATCGAGTTAGGTTTTCACGCAGCAAATTCAATTTGAGTTGCTCTCATACAAGTTGTATGTGCATGAGACATTTTTGACAGAAAATGACTTGCGTGCGTTTATATTAGGTTGGCTTGTTAGCAGGTGCTAAGCTCACGCCCACCCCGGATCATAAAGTTAAAGTTAAAGTTAAAGTTAAAGTGAATGTTAAAGTTAAAGCGAAAGTTAAAGTTAAAAATATAGTTAAAGTTAAAGTTAAGGTTAAAGTTAAAATTAAAGTTGAAGCTAAAGTTAAAGTTAAAGTTAAAGTTAAAGTTAAAGATAAAGTTAAAGCTAAAGTTAAAGTTAAAGTTAAAGTTAAAGTGAATGTTAAAGTTAAAGCGAAAGTACCGTAGCAATTTGGTTGAATTATGTGGAGCCGGTCTCAAGTTATAAAGTAACACCAAAAATGTGCACTTGTTTTTATATATATAGATAGATTCTTATTCTACATATACACAGTTACATTAATATTTTCAAATCAAAAGTATCTACATTCATAATACATACACACATTCTGTGTAAGCATATTAGTTTGACCTAATTTTAGATATTTGTCATTGTATAAATATTTTGGCAGGCACATTGATAAACTGTCATTGACGTTCCGTCACGCGCCAGCTAAATGTAATCGGATATGGGTCTTGCTGTCGGCATTTGTATGTGATGTTGAACTCCCGCTGTGTTGGTGTTAACATAATTTATACAGGTAGATATTGTAATATGAATGCAATATGACTGTGTGCCTGCTTAAAAATGCATTGACATAGGAGGGCTTAATGCATAATGCTACAAATGGCACGAACCAACTGTAAGTGCCCGCGCGATTCGATGGCCGTTGGCGCAATGGGCACGAAAGGCCGCATGATGGGCGATGGAGTAGCCGAACTGTCCGGAAGCCTTCCGGTGTGTCGCGCGATACTGCACTTGTATTTTGGGCGTCAGAAGAATATGGCGTCGATTTATATCGCCGGTGCTGTCTTTCATGTATGTATGATTTGGTAGGGCTTCGTTGGAGTCCGGCGTCACTGTGCCGCCAATTGCCTCGTTCGCTCGCTCTCCCTCCGCTTTCGCTCTCTCTTCCTCCACCTGCTGAGCCCAGGACTTTGTCGGTCCCATTAGGTTGATTGACAGTGCGTCATCGAGCGGGTTGTCGTCGCCAATTGTGGCTGCATCATCGCGTTCTGACTGACGCCCATCCAAATGGAGCGTGGTGTGCTTTTCCTGGCACCGTTTGCAGCGATATTTTCTATTACACTTGTCCACGCGGTGACAGACAGTTCGGACAGTATTTATGTAGAAGCACTGCCCGCAACCTTTCCTCGGGGGATTTTTATACTCAGCTGAGAAGAGCTCACAGAGTATATTAACTTTGGTCGCATAACGGTAGTCCGTAACAGCATAAACTAATCGCGATAGATATAAACTTCTATATATCAAAATGATCTGGGCGAAAAAAGAAATTCATTTAGCCATGCCCACCCGTCCGTCTGTCCGTCCGTCCGCAAACACGATAACTTGAGTAAATTTTGAGGTATCTTGATGAAATTTAATATGTAGGTTCCTGGGCGCTCATCACAGATCGCTATTTAAAATGAACGGAATTGGACTACAACCACGCCCACTTTTTCGATATCGAAAATTTCGAAAAACCGAAAAAGTGCGATAATTCATTAACAAAGACGGATAAAGCGATGAAACTTGGTGGGTGCGTTGCCATAATGACGCAAAATAGAAAATTAGTAAAATTTTGGACAATGGGCGTGGCGCCGCCCACTTTTAAAAGAAGGTAATTTAAAAGTTCTGCAAGCTGTAATTTGCAGTCGTTGAAGATATCATGATGAAATTTGGTAGGCACCTTACTCCTATTACTATATGTGTGCTAAATAAAAACAAGTAAGGTAGGTTAAGTTCGGGTGTAACCGAACATTACATACTCAGTTGCGAGCTATGGTGACAACATAAGGGAAAATAACCTACATGGTTGGAAATTGAACCGAGGGTAATTCTGGAATGTGTTTGTATGACATGTGTATCAAATGAAGGGTATTAAAAAGTATTTTATGAGGTAGTGGGCCATAGTTCTATAGGTGGACGCCATTTAGGGATATCGCCATAAAGGTGGACCAGGGCTGACTCTAGAATTTGTTTGTACGATATGGGTATCAAATGAAAGATGTTAATGAGAATTTTAAAAGGCGTAGGCTTAGTTCTATAGGTGGACGCCTTTTCGAGATATCGCACATAAAGGTGGATCAGGGTTCACTGTAGGATTTGTTTGTACGATATGGGTATCAAATGAAAGGTGTTAATGAGTATTTTAAAAGGGAGTGATCCTTAGTTTCATAGGTGGACCAGGGGTGACTCTAGAATGTGTTTGTACGATATGGGTATCAAATTAAAGGTATTAATGAGGGTTTTAAAAGGGAATGGTGGTAGATGTATAGGTGGTCGCCTTTTCGAGATATCGCCATAAAGGTGGACCAGGGGTGACTCTAGAATGCGTTTGTACAATATGGGTATCAAACGAAAGGTGTTAATGAGTATTTTAAAAGCGAGTAGGCCTTAGTTCTATAGGTGGACACCTTTTAGAGATATCGCCATAAAGGTGGACCAGATGTGACTCTAGACTTTGTTTGTACTATATGGGTATCAAATTAAAGGTATTAATGAGGGTTTTAAAAGGTAGTGGCGGTAGTTGTATCTGTGAAGGCGTTTTCCAGATATCGACCAAAATGTGGACCAGGGTGACCCAGAACATTATCTGTTGGATACCGCTAATTTATTTATATATGTAATACCACAAACAGTATTCCTGCCAAGATTTCAAGGGTTTTTTATTTCGCCCTGCTGAACTTTTTCATTTTCTTCTACTTAATATGATAGGTGTCACACCTATTTTACAAATTTTTTTTCTAAAGTTATATTTTGCGTCAATAAACCAATCCAATTACCATGTTTCATCTCTTATTTCGTATTTGGTATAGAATTATGGCGTTTTTTTATTTTTCGTAATTTTCGATATCGAAAAAATGGGCGTGGTCATAGTCGGATTTCGGCAATTTTTTATACCAATACAAAGTGAGTTCAGATAAGTACGTGAACTGAGTTTAGTACAGATATATCGATTTTTGCTCAAGTTATCGTGTTAACGGATGAGCGGAAGGACAGACGGTCGACTGTGTATAAAAACTGGGCGTGGCTTCAACCGATTTCGCCCTTTTCACAGAAATAAGTTATCGTCCTAGAATCTAAGCCCCTACCAAATTTCACAAGGCTTGGTAAATTTTTATTCGACTTATGGCATTAAAACTATCCTAGACAAATTAAATTAAAAAGGGCGAAGCCACGCCCATTTTGCAATTTTCTTTTATTTTTGTATTTTGTTGCACCATGTCATTATTGGAGTTGAATCTTGACATAATTTACTTATATACTGTAAAGATATTAAATTTTCTTTTAAAATTTGACTTAAAAAAGTTTTAAGCTATTGCATAGATTTTATCGCGGGCTTGGCGACTAAATCAAAAAAAACCGTAATGGATATTTGTCAAAAAAGATCCGAAAAGGCTCGAAAATGTTTGAAAAGGTTCGTAAAGGTTCGGTGTTAGCAACAGGCCAAATACATAAAATTGGACCTCTATCATAATCAGCGGTGGGCAGGTTACCAAATTGAGAATGTGTTAGTAAACACGAACGCGTAGCGAGCACGAAAGCAAAATCAATTATTTATTTAGTTTGATTTCAATGCTTGAACGGTAAACATGTGTCACACGCACTCTCTGGTACTCTGTTTTAAGCGCGCGTGCGACACTTCCTCATTTCCTTTTGCCCCAGCGGGTTTGGGGGTCAGAATATACCCGCGGTAGGAATGCCTGTCGTAAGAGGCGACTAAAATACCAGATTCAAGGGGTTGTGTAACGCAACCCTTCAGGTTGCCAGCGCAATATATAGCTTCTCCGAACCCAATTGTCAACCTCACCTATCCGCGGCGAATCCTGTTTCACTAACAGACGAGGCTCTGGCGACCACAAGCTCCTCATGGAACTTGGGGGTGGGGAGGGGGGAATGGCCTGAAGGTTTAATGTGGCCACATAAATCGTTCCCGAGATGGTCGGGCTAGCACCTTAATGGTGCTGTGGTACCGGAGCGTAAAGAATCATCACATCGATAACACTCCCCAAGGCATTCGGGGAGCAACCCTATCGCTACAACAACAACAACAACAACACTTCCTCACCGTACGACCGTCGAAATCAAACTAAAAGAGCTGTCGTTGATTTTCACGAAGTAGCCATTGTGCTTTCGCTTATCGTATATATATATTGTCGCTTACAAGCCAACCTAATAAAACCGCACTGCGTTTTTTTAGCGCACGCAAACAACAGGCGTTTTTTGCCCTAACCCAAATAAGAATGCGTTGCGACAATGTAAACCATGTATGCAAACGTCAAATCTAAATGCCACACAGAACAAAAATTGGAAATCGAGTTAGGTTTTCACGCAGCAAATTCAGTTTGAGTTGCTCTCATACAAGTTCTATGTGCATGAGACATTTTTGACAGAAAATGACTTGCGTGCGTTTATATTAGGTTGGCTTGTTAGCAGGTGCTAAGCTCACGCCCACCACGGATCATAAAGTTAAAGTTAAAGTTAAAGTGAATGTTAAAGTTAAAGCGAAAGTTAAAGTTAAAAATATAGTTAAAGTTAAAGTTAAGGTTAAAGTTAAAATTAAAGTTAAAGTTTAAGCTAAAGTTAAAGTTAAAGCTAAAGTTAAAGTTAAAGTTAAAGTGAATGTTAAAGTTAAAGCGAAAGTTTAAGTTAAAGTTAATGCTAAAGTTAAAGTTAAAGTTAAAGTGAATGTTAAAGTTAAAGAGAAAGTTAAAGTTAAATTTCAAGTTCAAGTTCAAGTTCAAGTTAAAGTTAAAGTTAAAGTTAAAGTTAAAGTTAAAGTTAAAGTTAAAGTTAAAGTTAAAGCTAAAGTTAAAGTTAAAGTTAAAGTTAAAGTTAAAGTTAAAGTTAAAGTTAAAGTCAAAGTTAAAGTTAAAGTTAAGGTTAAAGTTAAATTTAAAGTTAAAGTTAAAGTCACAGTTAAAGTTAAAGTTAAATTTAAAGTTAAATTTAAAGTTAAAGTTGAATTTAAAGTGAATGTTAAAGCGAAAGTTAAAGTTAAAGTTAAAAATAAAGTTAAAGTGAAAGTTAAAGTTAATGTTAAAGTTAAAGCGAAAGTTAAAGTTAAAGTTAAAAATAAAGTTAAAGTGAAAGTTAAATATTAACTTCTCATTTATTCAATAAAAGTAAAAAATTTGTTTTCTTATCGGTCACCACGCTTAAAAAGGTTAACTTGAATTAATATCAAAGACAAAACTTGAATTAATATCAAAGAAAACAAAATGTTGCATAAATATTATAATTGCATAAGTTGATAATATGCAATAGCTTTACCGCGGCAGTCCCCGAGTGCCACACGTCCTTTTTTTGTTTCTCCGATTTTGCTAATTTTTATTAAGCATACATATAGTAATAGGAGTAACGTTTCTGCCAAATTTCATCATGATATCTGCCAAATTACAGCTTGCAAAACTTTTAAATTACCTTCTTTTAAAAGTGGGCGGTGCCACGCCCATTGTACAAAAATTTACTAATTTTCTATTCTGCGTGATAAGATCAACTCACCTACCAAGTTTCATCGCTTTATCCGTGTTTAGTAATGAATTATCGCACTTTTTCAGTTTTCCGAAATTTTCGATATCGATAAAGTGGGCGTGGTTATGGTCCGATATAGTTCATTTTAAATAGCGATCTGAGATGAGTGCTCAGGAACCTATATACCAAATTTCATCAAGATACCTCAAAATTTACTCAAGTTATCGTGTTAACGGACGGACGGACATGGCTCAATCCAATTTTTTTCGATCCTGATGATTTTGATATATGGAAGTCTATATCTATCTCGATGCCTTTATACCTGTACAACCAACCGTTATCCAATCAAAGTCAATATACTCTTCATCTGGATTTTCATTAAATTGGGTCCTATAATATTCGCAATTATTTAATTCTTCTTTTCTTTCTTCTTGGTTTGTCCGAATTTTTTCTAAATTATCAATCTCCATCGGTTCCGCTCGGTCTTGCCTAGGATGATTACCGCGATTTTGACCGGAATTTGGCCTAGGGTTTCCTACCTTTGGGTACCTCTAAAGTTGATCTGAACTACTTCTGTAGTTATTAATTTGGTAATAATTTTGAGGACTCTGCCTCCTTTGTAATGGCACATTTTCCCTAATTTGGTATGACCCTTGCTGATTTTGTCTTACTTGTGCTGAGTTTCCTTGATTATTTCTAAGATTACCAGGGCTTCTCTCGCCTTGGCCTGTGTTTTTATTTGGAACTTGTGGCGTTTGGTTATAGTTTTTCTTCGGCCACTCTCTATACCTTTCTTCCCTTCTATATATTATTCTATATTCGGGTCGGATACACATATCCCCGAATCTTCTTTGATTCATTATGGATATAATTTGGCCTAATTCCCTACATTCATATATTTTGTCTAGCAACGTGCCCTGTGTCATCTCCTTGGTTGTGTTTACTAGGAGACTATCTATGTTAGTGAGATCTATTCCCTGTCCTCCCCTATAGTATACTATAAGCTCATCGGCTTTATACTTAATATTTTGAATTACCGAGTTCACCTTAATGGCTGTAATCCGTTTATAGATCTCGTGAGGATCCGTGTCGGGCTTGAATCTCATCTTTAACACTTCTTTTATCAGTTGCCAGTCGTCTGGGCGAGGCATATTTATTACTACGTTTTTCGCTTCGCCCTGTATGGTCCGGTAGAAGATCATTCTCGTCGCCTCCTTCTCGTTTTCGTTGTCTATTGTTGACAACAGGTATTCTGTGCTCGAGAAGAAAGAATTTACCGATACATTGCCTCGCCCGGTGAAAATTGGTATCTGGGCGATGTTCTTCGACACCCGGTCCGTCCTCGTATGGTCCGCTCTGTGTTGCAGCTCCAGGTATGCTGCCCTCAGCGCCTCCAACTGTTGTTCCCGTCTGGCCAGTTCCTCGACCAGATCTACTGGTGCCATTTGAGCCTGATTTTCCGTCATATTCCTTCGTTCGTCGTGTTCTCTTTGTATTCCTGAAGCCAATTTGTTGCCGCTTTGCTGCTGATTTGTGGGTGGTGGCTATATGTATTATATGCACACTGCACTACCACTTTTTTTTTTAGTTGTGTTCTTTTGTGGGTGGTGGCTATATGTATTATATGCACACTGCACTACCACTTTTTTTTAGTTGTGTTCTTTTGTGGGTGGTCCCTATACGACTGCATGTCACAGCACTGCCACTTTTTTTTTTTTTTTTTGTGTTCTTTTGTGGGTGGTCACTATACTACTGTATGTAACTGCACTGCCACTTTTTAATTGTGTTCTTTTGTGGGTGGTCACTATACTACTGTATGTAACTGCACTGCCACTTTTTAGTTGTTCGTATCACGATCCTTTTATATAAAGGATTACCGACTGCGCCAATTTCTTCGTAGTCGCGGCAAGCGGATTTTTTAAAAAATGCCAAAGGCAACGGCTTAAATAAAATAACAACCGAGAACTAGACTTTAACTCGAGAGACTTCAAAACCAGACTGAATTCTTTTCTTTATTCCAAATTAAAAGAAAGCGTAAATGTACAATGGTGAAAATTCTTACTACTAATTAACCTAAATTGTTTATCTAAAACAATGGTGAAAATGCTTACTACTAATTAACCGGAATTGTTTACTTAAGTTTTGCAATGACTATAATTTTGAATTGGGCCGGAAGTTACTTTTATTTATTTTGTTATGCTTAATATGAATTTGTCGATATCGTCTTGTGCTGAGTCTGCACTTACATAAGTTGACGATTTATTGGTAATTGGGGGGTTATTGGCATTATACATAACCGCGCGCCGTCGTCGCCTGCCACGCCAACGCAACGAGGAAAACAGGTTTTGACTTGTCTTAATCCAGCTAACGCGCCCCGACAAGCATGTATTTCGTGCCGAATATTAGGCGGACGAATATTCGGTATTCGGCCAATTCACTATTCGTGGCATCGCTAGTAAGCGGATGCCTCTTTGGAAGCAAAATGGGGTGACGGGAGTTGAAGTCCAAACCCGCGTTTTTAGTCGCCCGCCGACACGAAGTAATCCAAAATCGTCTAAGAATGGTGATAGCGAAACCAGTGAGCTGGATGAGGTGATCGGCTGTTTTCTTTCGAGTGCGGTATACTCGGCGCAAAAGTTAACTCTTTGAATCATTCGTAGAAGATAGAAGGTCCCTTTCTGAATAAGTAATGGTGACAACATATTAGAGTGATCTTTGCATACAAATTTGTATACGTAGCCATAAATTCGTTGCATTGAGTTGAGTGAATTTACGTACTTGCAGTCAATAGATGAGTCAAACAAGTAAGGAAGGCTATGTTCGGGTGTAACCGAACATTACGTACTCAGCTGAGAGCTTTGGAGACAAAATAAGGGAAAATCACCATGTAGGAAAATTAACCGAGGGTAACCCTGGAATGTGTTGGTATGACATGGGTATCAAATGGAAGGTATTAAAGAGTATTTTAGAAGGGAGTGGGCCATAGTTCTATAGGTGGATGCCTTTTCGAGATATCGCCATAAAGGTGGACCAGGGGTGACTCTAGAATGTTTTTGTACGATATCAGTATCAAATGAAAGGTGGCAATGAGTATTTTAAAAGGGAGAGATCCTTAGTTCTATAGGTGGACGCCTTTTCGAGATATCGCCATAAAGGTGGCCCAGGGGTGACTCTGTAATGTGTTTGGGTATCAAATTAAAGGTATTAATGAGGGTTTTAAAAGAGAGTGGTGGTGCTTTTGACTTCGCCCTGCAGAACTTTTTCACTTTCTTCTACTTAATATGGTAGGTGTCACACTCATTTTACAAAGTTTTTTCCAAAGTTATATTTTGCGTCAAAAATCAATCCAATCACCATGTTTCATCCCTTTTTTCGTATTTGGCAATTTTTTTTTTTCATTTTTCGAAAGTTTCGATATCGAAAAAGAGGTCATAGTCGGATTTCGCCCATTTTTAATACCAAGATAAAGTGAGTTCAGATAAGTACGTGAACTAAGTTTAGGACAGCGGAAGGACAGACGGTCTACTATATATAAAAACTGGGCGTGGCTTCAACCGATTTTGCCCATTTTCACAGAAAACAGTTATCGTGATAGCTATGCCCTTACCAAATTTCACGAGGATTGGTACATTTTTGTTCGACTTACGGCATTAAATGTATTCTAGGCAAACTAAATAAAAAGGAGCCACGCCCATTTTGAAATTTTCTTTTATTTTTGTATTTTATTGCACCATATCATTACTGGAGGTGAATGTTGACATAATTTACTTATATACTGTAAAGATATTCAATTTTTTGTAAAAAAAATAGTTTTTTAAAGTGGGCGTGTTCGTCATCCGATTTTGCTAATTTTTATTAAGCACACATATAGTAATAGGAGTAACGTTCCTGCCAAGTTTCATGATGATGGCTTCAACGACTGCCAAATTACAGCTTGCAAAACTTTTAAATTACCTTCTTTTAAAAGTGGGCGGTGCCACGCCCATTGTCCAAAACTTTACGAATTTTCTATTATGCATCATAAGGTCAACCCATCTACCAAGTTCTATCGCTTTATCCGTCTTTGGTAATGAATATCGAAAAAGTAGGCGTGGTTATAGTCCCATTTCGTTCATTTTATATAGCGATCTGAGATGAGTGCCCAGGAATTTACATATCAAATTTCATTAAGATACCCCAAAATTTACTCAAGTTATCGTGTTTACGGACGGACGGACGGACGTACATGGCTAAATAAATTTCTTTTTTCGCCCAGATCATTTTGATATATAGAAGCCTATATCTATCTCGATTAGTTTATGCCGTTACGGATTACCGTTATGCGAACAAAATTAATATATTATGTAAGCTCTGCTCAGCTGAGTATAAAAATACATGCGATGAGAGCTGTGGACCTTTACTCATCTCAGGCAGACCGTTTACTGGCACACATAATACTGGCCACGTAGCTGATGGTTGGGCTAAAAATTGTGGACCATGCTTCCACAACGACGATTTGAGAAGCTCAGTAGCAGTAGCCCCTCTAGATAATATATCGGCTGGGTTGAGGGCTGATGGAACGTAACGCCATTCCATTCCTTTTGTAAGCTGTTGAATACTGCTTACTAGATTAGAAACAAAAACATCAAAACGCAAAGATTCCATGCCAGAACGATACTGGAATCAGATCAGCAATAAAATTTACAGTCGAAAATGCCGAGCTTTAAAATTGCTTGCACAACTTGGGCAAATAGTGCGGCAGCACAAAGTTCCAATTTCGGTATGGTGAGTGCCTTGAGCGGCGTTACTCGAGTTTTGGAGCATAGAAGAGAAGCCTGAACATCGTGGTTACTGGTTGAACGTACATACACACATACTCCATATGCCGAGATGCTAGCATCGCAAAATGCATGTACTTCGGTTTTAGCGTCTGGCATGGAAACGAAACGAGGAAAACAAAACCCTTTCACTGACTCGAGTTCATTATGTAGCTTCTGGCAAGCAGTATGAAGAGAAAATGGCAAGCCCTTGTCCCAATTGACTTTATCCATCCAGTAGCGCTGCAAAAATATTTTGGCCTTACAAATTATTGGTCCTATCAAGCCAAGTGGATCGTAGAAGCGCGCTATAATAGAGAGCACAACACATTTAGTAATTTTTGGAGGTAGCTTTTCTAATGAAAACGAAAATAGAAACGTGTCTGTTTGCGGATTCCATAAAAGTCCAAGCGTTTTTGTAACATTACTTCCGTCATCAAATTTTAAAAAACTTTCTTTATTTTCGGTGGCAATTTGTGAGAGCACATCGTTTTGACCTGAACCTGAGCACCATTTTTGAATTCGAAAGTTGTCTTTCGCTAACAACTGAGTAGTTTGCATCTCTTGCGTCGTCAGCGGTCTTAGCACCAGTAATTAAATCGTCGTCGTTAAAATCTCGTAGAACAATTTGAGAACCAAGAGAAAATGATTTTTTCTCATCAAAAGCGAGTTGATGCATTGCACGAATAACAAGGAATGACGTCGGTTTCGTGCCATAAGTGACAGTCAGGTTTTAATTTCGCTATTTGGATCATCTCTCCATAGTATACACTGCAAATAGTCATCAGGGGATGTAACCCGGACGCACCTATTTTACATATGTCACAAGTTACAGCTACCGGATAAGTACGAAACCGAATGAGAATATCAACCAACTTGGGTTGAATCGTTGGCCCAGTCATCAAAATTTCATTAAGTGAGTATCCAGTTGTGTTAATTCCGAGCCGTCAAACACAACGCGAAGTTTTGTTGTTGTACTGTCACTTTTGAAGACACAGTGATGAGGTAAATAATAAGCATTTGTATTTTTGGGTGGGTACTCAACAAATGGCGTGTGCCTTAATTGTTGGTACTCTTTGATGAATGCGGAATATTGAGCTTTCACTGGAGTATTATGCTGGAGTCGGCGCTCTAAAGATAGAAATCGTCTGAGAGCTTGCTCATATGAGTCCCCGAGTAAATCAAGGTTATGCTCTAATGGCAATCGAACAGAGTACTCGCCAAGAGTACTCGTCCAAGCGACGATAGCTGTTCGTAAAGTGCTCTTCGCATTCAATCTCTTCCTCTGTTGTGTTTGCTGAGGGTTCGAAGCAGTTGTGGACACATATAAATCGAGTGGTCATCCCTTTTGCAGTATGAGCATCCTTTGTGAATGGATTTCGAAAATACAAGAGCTTTTTTCTGATGCTATGTTTTGCTCACCTGAACGTTTGGCGTTTTCTGTAACGTAGCGAAATTAATGCTCCCCAACGTTTGACATATCTTCTCGACAAATGTTTCCATACTCTCCCATGTAGGTATGTTGTTGCATGAGGCTGATTCTTCCCACTTTCTTTGTGTGGATGGATCTAACCTTTGAGCAATAATAAAGATGAGTAGACAGTCGGCTATTTGTTTCTTACTTCCTAGGGTCTGAAGTGCTCTAATGTGAGACGTGAATTTGTCAACAAGCACGCGAAGACTACCTACAGTGTTGGCTTCTCCACTTTTAAGTTCAAACAATTCGCGAATGTGAGCTGAAAAATAAGGCGTTCGCTATCAAAGCGGCATTTAAGTAAACTCATAGCCTTTTCGTAGTTGCTATCGCGTATTTCCAGTGAACGAATTACACCTAAGGTGCTGCCTTGCAAGCAGGTCCGCAGGTGCTGGAATTTTTCTATTTTCGTAAGCTCCGGTTCATTATCGGCCACAGTTTCAAACATCGAAATGAAATTTGGCCACTCCGTGAATGCATCGGCGAATTTTGGCAGATAAAGGTCGGATAGCCGTGATTTACTTTACTTACGACTACTGATTGGGAATCGTGCGGAGAAAATACGGATGTTGATGAATGAGCCGGTGGCTCCATGCGATCCGATTTTAATTCACAGGTGATTGCCGTTTTTATGGAGACATATATGGCAAGAAAATCAGTACGGCTGCTACTATCCAGCTCATAAGGATTTCCTTCTTGCAAGCTAGTTGTTATCCATTTCAAGAAAAAAATTTGTAAAAAATAATTTTCAAACACAATACCAAAAAAATGTTCGATATAGAAAGCGCGCTCGTTGCGTTGCACAATTACTTGTTGTTGTTTAAAGTGTCACCGAATGTGATCACGTCGGAGTCACCAATATTTGAAGTCAGGAGACTATTTTCTCTTGACTGTATAAATTTCGTTATTCAACTGAACTTAAAATAGATCGAACAAAGTTAGCGTGAAAATATTTGATACTATGGACCTAACTGTTTTATGTATGCGGAAAATATGTATTCATTATGCTAGTTGGAATTCAATAACATCAGCTTAGGAAACTAACATTATTTCAAAATTCTTATAAAGAGAGAATGTATACCTATTGCAAAAAATGTAAAAACTTAACTATATACATATGAATGTAAGTAAGTCAGCATATTGGGGTGGAACTTATATAGTCTTTACAAAACAATGATAATGATTGAATAAGTAGTTAACATTTCTTTTAAGGTTTGATCGACATCGAGGACAAATTAATAGGCCTTTGCGAAAAAGATTTATCCAGTTTTGAGTTGCCTTCCCCAAATCGTGATATTCAATGGAATGCTCTTTTGAGACAAACCTGAGGAGCCCATGTGACTTAAATTATTTAAATGACTGCCTTCAAGCTAATATATCGAAAGGAACTCGAGCTGATATTGTTAAATCGTGCTTAAAATCATCGTTATTATGGATTCACCTCGAAAAATTGTGTCTGGGAACAAACATTAGAGCGCATCTTAACGGAACTATAAGTACATTTCCCCAGGATTTATTAGATATTGGAGATGGTAAAATTTTCACTGAGCACGGCTATTTTATAATAGATTCAAAGCTTGGGAATGTGGTACATAACGTGAGCGAATTAATATCATATAATATATGCGAACGGGCTTTCATTTCACCTGTAAGGCTAAACTAACCTTCACATCCGTTAAAATAACATAAGCTATGTGCATGCAGCTTTAGTTGCATTTGACAGGCGCGGGCAGTTGGCAACGCGAATGTCAAATGCAGCTACGGCCCACGTCACGCAATAAAAAACGATATACATATATACATAAATTTGGTCGAGTCGTACACGAACGTGCTTGGAAGTTTTTATTAAAAAATTTAATAAAGTGCCTGAAACAAATTTGATTTGAAAGTTTTTTTGTAATGGGCATTTGGCGCATAAGACCGCCTCACAAAAGAAATTAAAGGGATACGGCCACAATCTGGAGGAGGCGCCCTCCAAGGCGACAAAACTGCACATTTGGGGTAGCAGCAGAGGCGACGGGTAAGTCGGAGATCACACACCAAGGAATAAGACTGTAGACGAAATAAATAACATAATTCTAGATAGAGTTCCTGGCGAAGTTAAAGAGTATATATCAAATGTCACTGTTCTTAATAATGAAGATGCCGTACACTATCCAATTGAATATTTAAATACGCTTAAAAAACGATATTCCAATTATTTTGCTACGTAACCTCAAGCCACCAACTCTATGCAATGGAACGAGATTACAAACAAAACGAATGCATAACAATGTCCTCGAGGCTATGATCCTCACGGGTCCTGCGGCCGGAGCGATATCGTTCATACCCCGCATACCTATGGTTCCAACGGATATGCCCTTCCAATATAAACGGTTACAATTTCCTCTGAAGGTTTCCTTTGTAGTCACAATCAACAAATCACAATCCAAAACTTTCCTCAATGTTGATATAGACTTGCGTGCAGAATGTTTCACCCATGGGCAGTTGTACGTTGCAATATCGAGAACTGGGAATCCTAGAATCAAAGTATACTGCTACCTTCAGATAATAAAACTAAAAATGTAGTGTATTCGGAAGTAGTTTAAGTTATATAATTAATTTAAATCTAATCTAATATATTTTATATTATAAATGGCAAAGTTTGGATGTTTGGATGTTTGTCCAGACGTTTGTCTTTGTGACTCAATCACGCAAGAACGGCAGGACCGATTTGGATGAAATTTTGCACACATATAGCCAATAGTCTAGAAGGATCTACTAGCTATATATTTTTGAAAAGGAGCGTGGTCCCCGCCCCCTAGGAACAGTTATAATTTAATTATTATATTTTTTCGTCTTTGCGACTGAATCACGCCAGAATGGCTACACGGATTTTGATGAAATTTGGGACACAGACAGTAGTCTACTAGCGAAATTTTTTTCGAACATGGAAATAGGGGTGAGGGTCCCACGACCCCTTCGAGAAATTTTTTTTCATAATTTTTACACATTATAACTTTACGTATACTGGCCTTCACCAATATCACAGACTTAAGGGGTCAAATAAGTCGAGGGCTTACAAAGTAAGCAGTGACACCCTCCGCCCGCCCCCCTTTATCTCCCCCTCTGGTGTAAAATCCATAAATTGTTATAACTCAATCTGAATTTTCTCCTAAATCAATAGTTTTTGGTATCTGGTACATACAGAACGAGATCTAGACAATTTTGGAGGAACGATCAGTGGTCCTCTCCTCTACTCCCGCCATCCGCTCTCCATCAATTGTTTTTATTAGCACGCTTTTATTAGCTTTACCTGTATGTTTCAATGTAACTTTTTATTCGCTCCAATGCGCCTGCTGCCTTATTAACATGGTTTTATAATTAGCTTCACCTTATTTGTAATCCCGTAAGGGTCATATCGAGACCCTTCCGGGATCATTTCTGGATGGTTTTCGGGATCGGTCCGGGATTACGCAGGGGTAATTTCGGGACTTTTTCGGGACTATTTCGGGATCATTTTGGGACCCTTCCGGGATCATTTCTGTATAGTTTACGGGATCCGTCCGGGATCCCGTCGGGGTTATTTTGGAACATTTTCGGGACTATACCGGAATCATTTCGGGACTATTTCGCGATCATTTGGGGACCCTTCCGGCATCATTTCTGGATGGTTTTCGGGATCCATGCGGGATCTCGTCGGGGTCATATGGGGACTTTTTCGGGATCATTTGGGGGCTCTTCCGGCATCATTTCTGGATGGTTTTCGGGATCCGTCCGGGATATCGTCGGGGTCATTTGGGGACTTTTTCGGGATCATTTGGGGGCTCTTCCGGCATCATTTCTGGATGGTTATCGGGATCGGTCCGGGATTACGCCGGGGTAATTTCGGGACTTTTTCGGGACTATTTCGGGATCATTTTGGGACTTCTGTATAGTTTACGGGATCCGTCCGGGATCCCGTCGGGGTTATTTTGGAACATTTTCGGGACTATTCCGGAATCATTTCGGGACTATTTCGGGATCATTTTGGGACCCTTCCGGGATCATTTCTGTATAGTTTACGGGATCCCGTCGGGGTTATTTTGGAACATTTTCGGGACTATTCCGGAATCATTTCGGGACTATTTCGCGATCATTGGGGACCCTTCCGGTATCATTTCTGGATGGTTTTCGGGATCCGTGCGGGATCTCGTCGGGGTCATTTGGGGACTTTTTCGGGATCATTTGGGGGCTCTTCCGGCATCATTTCTGGATGGTTTTCGGGATCCGTCCGGGATATCGTCGGGGTCATTTGGGGACTTTTTCGGGATCATTTGGGGGCTCTTCCGGCATCATTTCTGGATGGTTTTCGGGATCCGTCCGGGATCCCGTCGGGGTCATTTCGGGACTTTTTCGCGACTAATACGAGATCATTTGGGAACCCTTTCGGCATCATCTCTGGATGGTTTTCGGGATCCGTCCGGGATCCCGTCGGGGTCATTTCGGGACTTTTTCGCGACTAATACGGGATCATTTGGGAACCCTTTCGGCATCATTTCTGGATGGTTTTCGGGATCCGTCCGGGATCCCATTAGGGTAATTTCGGGACTATTAGGGGATCATTTGGGAACCTTTCCGGCATCATTTCTGGATAATTTTCGGGATCCGTCCGGGATGCCGACGAGGTCATTTCGGGACTATTTCGGGATCATTTGGGATACCTACCGGCATCATTTCTGGATGGTTTTTGGGATTCGTCCGGGATCCCGTCGTGGTCCTTTCGGGACTTTTTTTCGACTAATACGGGATCATTTGCGGACCCTTTCGGCATCATTTCTGGATAGTTGTAGGGATCCCGTCACGGTCATTTCGGGGCTGTTAGGGGATCATTTGAGGACCTTTCCAGCATCATTTTTGTATTGTTTTCGGAATCCTTTCGGGATCCCGTCAGGGTCATTTTGGGACTTTTTCGGGGCTAATACGGGATCATTTGGGGATCCTCTAGGGGTCGTTTCGTGACTTTTTCTGTTTTATTTCGGGATCATTTGGGGACCCTTCCGGCATAATTTCTTGATGGTTTGCCGGATCCATCAGGGTCATTTCGGGACCATTTTGGGATCATTTGGGGACCCTTCGAGATCATTTCTGGATCCGTCCGGGATGCCGCAGGAGCCATTTCGGGATTTTTTGTTACTTTTCCGGGATAGTTTTTGGACCCTTCCGGGATCATTTCTGGATCTGTGCGGGATCCCATCTGGGTCATTTCCGGACTATTTCGGGATCATTTTGGGATCCTTCCGGAATCATTTCTGTATGGTTTTCGCGATCCGTCGTTGATTCCCTCGGAGCCATTTCGGAACCTTTTCTGCAGTATGTCGGGGTCATTTGGGGACTTTTTCGGGATCATTTGGGGCTCTTCCGGCATCATTTCTGGATGTTTTTCGGGATCCGTGCGGGATCTCGTCGGGGTCATTTGGGGACTTTTTCGGGATCATTTGGGGGCTCTTCCGGCATCATTTCTGGATGGTTTTCGGGATCCGTCCGGGATATCGTCGGGGTCATTTTGGGACTTTTTCGGGATCATTTGGGGGCTCTTCCGGCATCATTTCTGGATGGTTTTCGGGATCCGTCCGGGATCCCATCAGGGTAATTTCGGGACTATTAGGGGATCATTTGTGGACCTTTCCGGCATCATTTCTGGATAATTTACGGTATCCGTCCGGGATGCCGACGAGGTCATTTCGGGATCATTTGGGATACCTACCGGCATCATTTCTGGATGGTTTTTGGATTCGTCCGGGATCCCGTCGGGGTCATTTCGGGACTTTTTCTCGACTAATACGGGATCATTTGCGGACCCTTTCAGCATAATTTCTGGATAGTTGTCGGGATCCGTTCGCCACTATTAGGGGATCATTTGAGGACCTTTCCGGCATCATTTCTGGATAGTTTTCGGAATCCTTTCGGGATCCCGTCAGGGTCATTTCGGGGCTTTTTCGGGATCATTTAAGGATGGCTTTCAGGATTCGTCCGGGAACCCGTCAGTGTAATTTCTGGACTTTTCCGAGACTATTTCGGGATCATTTTGGGACCTTCCCAAGATCATTTCTGGATGGATTTCGGGATTTGTCCGGGATGCCCTCAGGGTCATTTTGGGACTATTAGGTGAGCATTTGAGGACTGTTCCGGCATCACTTCTGGATGGTTTTCGGTATCCGTTCAGATTCCTGTCGGAATAATTGCGGGACTTTTTCGGGATCATTGGGGTCCCTTCCGACATCATTTCTGGATGGTTTTTGGGATTCGTCCGGCATCCCGTCGGCGTCATTTCGGGACTTTTTCTCGACTAATACGGGATCATTTGCGGGCCCTTTCGGTATCATTTCTGGATAGCTGTCGGGATCCGTTCGGGATCCCGTCAGGGTCTTTTCGGAACTATTGGGAGATCATTTGAGGACCTTTCTGGCATCATTTCTGGTTAGTTTTCGGGATACTTTCCGGGTCCCATCAGGGTCATTTCGGGACTTTTTCGGCATCATTTAAGATTGGTTTTCAGGATTCGTCCGGGATCCGTCAGGGTAATTTCTGGACTTTTCCCAGACTATTTCGGGATAATTTTGGGACCCTCCCAAGATCATTTCTGGATGGATTTCGGAATCTGTCCGGGATCCCGTCAGGGTCATTTCGGGGCTTTTTCGGGATCATTTAAGGATGGCTTTCAGGATTCGTCCGGGAACCCGTCAGGGTAATTTCTGGACTTTTCCGAGACTATTTCGGGATCATTTTGGGACCTTCCCAAGATCATTTCTGGATGGATTTCGGGATTTGTCCGGGATGCCCTCAGGGTCATTTTGGGACTATTAGGTGAGCATTTGAGGACCGTTCCGGCATCACTTCTGGATGGTTTTCGGTATCCGTTCAGATTCCCGTCGGAATAATTGCGGGAATTTTTCGGGATCATTGGGGTCCCTTCTGACATCATTTCTGGATGGTTTTTGGGATTCGTCCGGCATCCCGTCGGGGTCATTTCGGGACTTTTTCTCGACTAATACGGGATCATTTGTGGGCCCTTTCGGCATCATTTCTAGATAGTTGTCGGGATCCGTTCGGGATCCCGTCAGGGTCTTTTCGGAACTATTAGGAGATCATTTGAGGACCTTTCCGGCATCATTTCTGGATAGTTTTCGGAATCCTTTCGGGGTCCAGTCAGGGTCATTTCGGGACTTTTTCGGGATCATTTAGAGATGGCTTTCAGGTTTCGTCCGGGAACCCGTCAGGGTAATTTCTGAACTTTTCCGAGACTATTTCGGGATAATTTTGGGACCTTCCCAAGATCATTTCTGGATGGATTTTGGGATCAGTCCGGGATGCCGTCAGGGTCATTTTGGTATTAGGAGATCATTTGAGGACCTTTCCGGCATCACTTCTGGATGGTTTTCGGTATCCGATCAGGATCCTCTCGGAATCATTGCGGGACTTTTTCGGGATCATTTGAGGTCCCTCCCAAGATCATTTCTGGATGGATTCGGGATCTGTCCGGAATCCCGTCAGGGTCATTTAGGGGTGCGTTCGAGATCCCGTCAGGGTCATTTCGGGACTTCTTCGGGACTATATCGGGATCATTTCTGGATGGTTTATGGGATCCGTCCATGACCCCTTAAGGGTCATTTCGGGACTATTAGGTGATCATTTGAGGACCTTTCCGGCATCACTTCTGGATGATTTTCGGTATCCGTTCGGGATCCCGTCGGAATCAATGCGGGACTTTTACGGAATCATTTGGGATTCCTTCCGGCATCATTTCTGGATGGTTTTCGGGATTTGTCCGGGATCCCGTCGGGGTTATTTCGGGACCTTTTCGGGGCTAATACGGGATCATTTGGGGATCCTCTAGGGGTCGTTTCGTGACTTTTTCTGTATTATTTCGGGATCATTTTGGGACCCTTTCGGCATAATTTCTTGATGGTTTGCCGGATCCATCAGGGTCATTTCGGGACCGTTTTGGGATCATTTGGGGACCCTTCCGAGATCATTTCTGGATCCGTCCGGGATGCCGTAGGAGCCATTTCTGGATTTTTTTTACTTTTCCGGGATAGTTTTTGCACCCTTCCGGGATCATTTCTGGATCTGTGCGGGATCCCATCTGGGTCAATTCCGGACTATTTCGGGATCATTTTGGAATCCTTCCGGAATCATTTCTGTATGGTTTTCGCGATCCATCGTGGATCCCCTCGGAGCCATTTCGGAACTTTTTCTGGAGTTAGTCGGGATAATTTAGGGACCCTTCCTGGATATTTTCTGTATGGTTTTTGATATCCGCCCGGGAGCCCGTCAGGGACATTTCGGAACCTTTTCGGGATCATTTTGGAACACCTTCAGGGATCATTTCTGTGTGGTTCTCTGGATACGTCTAGAATCGTGTCGCTCTCATTTCGGGTTTTTTTGGGACTATTCGGGGAACTTTTGGAGACCCTTTGGGGCATTTCTGGATGGTTTTCGGGATCCGTCCGCGATAGCGTTGGGGTCATTTCGTAGCTTTTTCTGGATAATTTCGGGATCATTTGGGATCCTATCAGGTTATCAGCTCATTTAGTTCTTTTTTTTACTCAATTTCAAAAATAAAATGCATTAGACAGAAAACAAAATTTTAAACAGATAATAAGCAGGCTAACGCGAATAGCCCATATATTTAAAATTTTCCTTGCGGACGGGGCCGCGGGTAAAGACTAGTAATTAAATAATCTAGTATCGCCTGTGGTCGAAATTCAACCAACTTGTATTTTTTTCAACTCAGTCTATGCATCCAGTGTTGGGTGTAGTGCAGTAATGCGTTAATAGTTAAACAGTGAGTGGAAATATAGCAAACTGGTCTAACTTACTTAAAATATTCATTAAAAATTTGAATTTGATCTAAGACGTTGATTGCATTTTCTAAAATTGTCTACTAACTTTTCAAATGTAATTATAACGTTTTGGTATGGAGCTCCTTGAACAAAAATATAAAAAATATGTAGAACCAAATGAAATTGACATAGAATTATGGTGAAATTACTTGAAATTGAATTGAATAATAGCTTTTTCCACACCCCCCGGGAGGTATGCCGTTGGCGCGCTACCGAAGTTAGTTTTGGGTGCTCGGTTCCCCAGTAGGCCTATATCACCCATATAAACTACATTTTATTTCATTCATATATGTATATCGCCCATTTACTTCAATAGTGTCATAATTCAAAAACACGAACTTTTAGTTAAAAACGAAGAAATGTGCTAAGGGAGTTTAGCCTATTTCCCACCACCCGTTAGGTATGCAATTGGCGTTTTACCGAGCTTAATTTTTTAAATACATATGTAATATGTAAGGGTGACACTAAAACGAAAATTTCGAATAGAATAGAGGATACCTTCATAAAAAATAAAATACAAATATAAAAAAATTATGTAATGGGAAAGAAGGCAGAGTTTACTAAAAAAAATTAAAATGAAAGAAAAAAATTAAGTGAAGTGAATAAACAGTTCCATATAAAAACGCAATAAGTGCACTTCGACTTTTTTCCGGGTTTTAATGTTATAATTGTGGAAATATGAAGATTCTAATGTTCGGATATTTAATGTTGGTATTTCCATTGAGAACTATGTACGTAATTAATTTATATTAAATTTGTAAACACCCCATTTCATGAATATATATGACCATAAAATATCGTCTGTGAACGATATAATACTAAAATATAACACAGCAGAATAAATTAGAAAGAAAAGAAAAACAAACAAAAACATTGATATTATTCACGCAAAAATATTTACTAAAATGAAATTAATTTCATAACTTTAAGCGACACAAACAAATTAGAGTTATGGGATCTAAGCAACCGGTTAATGGGCATATAATCCAGCATAATAATAAATATATTAGGTAATATACGGCCTATGCAATACGGCTGCTATGATGCCGGTTGCCTATATCGAGCAAAAGAGAAACAAATATACAAATAAGCTTTTTTTACAAATCGCTGAAGCTGTGTTTTTTTACATCTATAGGCGTTTACGCTAAAACTTTATATGGACTGCTAAGCGTCAAGCTTTAAATACACCTCTGAAATTGCTGCGCATAAAATGTGTACTATTAAATTTCAATACTCAGATATAACTGAAATATGTGTCTAAAAATTGTGTGTATCCGCTATTCATCGCAACCGATTCAGCTATGTGTTATACATTTTGGCCACCAGAGGTATGTGTCTCCGATTTTAGGTACACCCTGTTCTGTAGCTGGTTATTTAACCACTGCCGCTAGATGGGTTCCCTAAGCATTATATAAGCGAGGATAAGCGCTTTTTTATGCGCAAACGTAAACGTATATGCTTGTAAAAAAAACACGGCTTTAGTTGAGATTTTCAATTGTTGATTTAACTTAAGCCGTTATGCCGCTATTTTTCAAATAGGTAATTTTTCCAAAAGCAAAATATATTACAGAGTTAGACAGCCTTAAAAGTCAGAATTCAGCAGGTTGCATATGTTGGTTTGTGTCTTGCAGCACTTAGATAATTGGTCCTGCAGATGGCGCACTTTTGTGCACCAAAGTAAATTTTGATATTTGCAGAGATTGTTCGATTTTACAAAAAACTTTTTCTATTAATTATAAATAAATAGAGTAATATTTGTTAACAAAAATAGGCCTATGAACTGCGGCTGATCCATACGAATCGATTGGTATAACTTTTATATGCTTTTACGTATGCTAACTATGCGAAACAGCCTGTCAATTGATTGTATGTAAATTTTGTTAGCGTATTAATGTATAGATAGTAGAGTAATATACGGCCTATGCAATATTTCGACCTAAAATCGAAAACGTTTTTGGGTCGTTTTTTTCGTTTAATATACAACGTGAAATTTTCCGATTCAATCAAATTGCATTTAAATAATAATAAACTAAGTTGAAATAAAAGATAATATAATAAAACCAAATAAGAAATATCAAAATAAATTAGCATAAAAGACAATATACAAATATTAATGTTAATCTTGAGGATGGGGGGATTCCCCCGGGCCCGGGGTTTCTTAGGGGGCCCACGATTTAGAGGTACTAAGCCATTTTTTTTAATTCAGGGGAGTCTTTAGTTGTTCCATGTGCAAATTTTAAGCCGAATTTCAAAAGCAACGAATATTGATAATGATTTTTTGCCTGGGCGTGACTGCTTAATGTGGAGTGCCAGTAGCAATGCTTTTTATTGCCTACCATGTCGTCTGTTAAGCAATATTCCAAATTCCAGGTTGGAAGAAGCTACACGAGAAACTGCCATCACACGAAAATATTCAAGATCACATTAAATGTTATGTTCAATGGCGACCTTTACAAAATCTAATTCAAAAGGAGGAAAAGTCGCATTACACCAAGTAACTAAACGATTTAAATCCGCCTGGAGTACAGAACTTCAACCGACGCGTATGACTTAAAAAGTTTCACGTCGGCGGCATACATTAAAATTTTAGAATATTTTATAGTTGTGGAAACATCGTTTATAAAGACCAAGAACAGAATAGGACCGAGATGGCTGCTCCGAGGCACACCGGAGGGAACATCGATGACATTCGAACAAATGTTTTTAAAAATGACTCTTTGAGTTCTACCGCAAAGATAGGAGGAGATCCAGCGAGTTAGGCCAGGTTGAAAACCAAGCAATTCGAGTTTATAAACAAGTAATGAGTGGCGTACTTTGTCGAATGCTTTGCTGAAATCAGTGTATATAACGTCGGTATGATGATTGTTTCTAAACCCATTAAAGACGTGAGTTGTAAATTCAAGCAAATTGGTTGTGGTTGATTTGGCTCTACAAAAGCCATGCTGAGAACTATCTATCAATGTAGAAATCGAAAATGTAAGGTGATTAGTAACGATTGCTTCGAAAAGCTTAGGGATAGTGGAGAGCTTTGCTATTCCACGATAGTTTTCAATAGACGACTTGCTTCCTATTTTATGGAGTGGGATAAGAAAAGATTCCTTCCAAGCCGTCGGGAAAATGCCATTTTTTAAAGAGAGGTTAAACAGATTAGTAAGGGGCTGGTAAATGTACTCCGCACATTTTTTAAGAAAACATGTTGGGATCAAATCGGGACCGTATTTGAAGGATTCTTTTAGGGTCTTTAGATGTAGTAGAACATCTTCAGGCAACAAATGTGGGGCATATATTGAGTTACTAGAATGGAACTCATACGGATAATTTGTAGGTGATGAATCAACCACAGCAGAGTAATTAGAGTGAAAGAATTGAGCGAAGAAGTTTGCAATCTCTTGATCTTCGCTGGAAATGCTATTTCTAAACTTCATGGCAGAAGGAAACCCGTTATTCTGCGTTTAGAATTTACGAAATCATAAAAAGACTTCGGGTTGCAAATCATGCTTCTTTTAATTTTACATATGTAAGCTTTATAACACTTTTTATTAAATTCAAAATACTTATAACGGAAAATAGCGTACTGTGCATAATCGGAATGTAAACCGGTTCTCTTATATAATTTGAATAAACGTGATTTCTTTAAATCTTTAGTAAACCAGGCTTGCACTGGTTCAATGTACGAGCATGTGCGTTTTGGCACATGTTTTTCAAATAAAGTATAAATGATTTTATTAAAATGTAAAACGTTTTGTTCTACATCCTCTTTATATCGAGGCCACGTTATCTCAGAAAGATCTTTATTTAAATTGTTGAAATTAGTTTTGGAAAAATCAAAGCATTTAGATATGTCGTCAAGAAATGCTAAGTCTAAGAATTGTCCATATTTATTCGGAAAGAAGTTGATCGGATTAAGGCAAAGATCAGTAATTCCATCCAAAAAGTCATTGTTATGCATCTTGGATGATACGGGACAATATTGTGATCAACGGTATTCCAAAATATATGCGGCAAGTCGCCTAAAACAATCATTGAGTCCGTGGGCTTTATCATCGAATTCACTGATTGTAACAGTGAAATATGGTGCATATACACTGATAGATCAGAAGACGGGGGAATATAGCAAACGGCTAAGTAAATATGACCCCGGCCTAGTAGGATTCGGATGAATTTAAACTCGATGGAATCAACGTCGGCTAAATTAACATCTTCAGATGAAATTGAAGAATATACAGCTAGCAAAACACCACCTCTGGTCCTATTTAAGCGATCATTTCTATAGGTCTGATACTCACCGCAAAAAATTTCGGAGTTTCAGCCATGTTTCGGTAAAAGCAATAATATTATAGTTACAGTGAATGGTTTTCAAATATAAGTCAGTTAATTTAGTATTTAAGCCTCTAACGTTTTCATAGTAAATGCTTAAGCAAGATGTTAATTAAGTTTTTTGGATCGGAACTTTGAGGAATTTTTGCTACAATAGTCTTATACACAAATTCGTGAACAAAAGCCCCTGGCAGCCAAAATGCGCTGTCCAAAAGTTTATCAAAATCTTTTGAGTAGACATCAATACTAAATGAAGAAATGTTTCGTAATTAAATTTAAATTTTCTTAAAGTCATGCCGTCAGCCTTAATTTTCGAAGTGACATAAGACTTGATATCCTCAACGGAAGTGTCTTTGTCAAAGCGAGATACAAAAATCGATTTTTTGAGCGGGACTACAACCAGCTTCTTAGCCGGTGCTTCAATTCTAAATGAAGAAATGTTTCGTAATTAAATTTAACTTTTCTTAAAGTCATGCCGTCAGCCTTAATTTTCAAGTGACATAAGACTTGATATCCTCAACGGAAGTGTCTTTGTCAAAGCGAGATACAAAAATCGATTTTTTGAGCGGGACTACAACCAGCTTCTTAGCCGGTGCTTCTGAAAAAGAAGTCACAGATTGAGAAGTTACAGTTTCAGAAGTTAGAGTCTGAGACCCTAAGGTTTTTTCCGCGGAAGTGGATGGAACCACAGCTTGCGGATTAGGGGAAGCCAAGTCTATGAGCTCCACTTGCGGAAGATTAATGCTATGAGCAGGATTAAGATTCAAAGAGTTAGGTGAGTCTTCAGAGTGTTTTTGTTTATTATCGCGGTTGTCTTTATTTCTATTTAAACAATGCGGTAATTCATCCAAATACTTGAAAGATTTGAACAAGCTATCGTATTGATTGAACATTTCCGTGATTATGGAAAACTCTTTAGCAATTTCAGAAAACGCATTTCGTGTTTATTTAAACAGTTTAAATAGGTCAACCTCAGTTGATCTGCATTTAAAGCAGGACCAACGTACTCCCTTCTCGCCATCATTGACAGTGTCAACAACTCTAGCCGTCAGTCCCGCGCACTTTCCATGGGCGAGCCCATCGCAAAGCCAGCAAGAGACAAAACGTTCGGATTCGCTTTTTACCTGACAGTTTTTCAAAATGCAAGTCATTTTTTATAGAAAGATAATGAAAATAGACTAGTATAAGAATATAGAGTGCGATCCTACGGTAATGCTAGTATGATAGGAGGTAGACGTATTCGGTTGCAGGCCACTGTTCAAGATGCCGTGCAAATAGTCCACCACTGTTTGCACGTGAGGTTTACAGTGCGCCTGCGCCACAGACAATTCCACAGAGTATGGCAGCCAAGCTTTACGCCAAGGCTTAGTGACTTGACGTGCCGTACTCGATCGACATGACTTGTAGGGGAGACGTAGCTGACTTGGACTTAGACAAATTACGGACGGACAGCTCACATCCATTATGACCTTGCTGAGGTGCAACACCAACAAATACCAAGCGTATTAATAATATATAAAAAAAAATTATATATATCGACACCAACATCAAACAAAAAAAGGGGGGAGAATTATACATAATTATAACATTCCATTTATTATTATTTTTTTGTTTAACAAATTCTTGAATTTGAACAACACAACAACACATTTCTACTTATATACATACATAGATATACGTATATAACTATTTTTTTTGCAAATTCTATTTATTATTTTTTTGTTTAACAAATTTTTGAATTTGAAGTGCATTCTTTTGGATTTTTTGTACTTTGTTCTTAAGTTTACCCTTTTGAGCAAATCACCTTTGTCTTACTTCGAAATAGGTTTCTAAAAAGGTTTTAATTAACACTTTTTTTATATGGTTCTTTAGTGTTATCTAATAAACAACTTTATTAGTGATTTTCTATTTTTTTAATTCCAAATTATTTTTGAAGTTTTGAAGTCGGAATTGAATTTTTATTATTTTTTCTTATTTTATTTTTGAGTTTTATACCTTCTTTTGGAGTTTTGAAATTCTCTTACCTACATGCGGAGTTCGGTCTTTACATACTCCGTTGTGTTGTTTTTTTTTTATATACTGCCTTAAATTCGAAATATCTTGGGTGTTGAATTTTTAGGCTAACCCTCAGTGGACTTACTTTTTTTAGGTTTGATATTTCTTTTCGTCATAACGTTTTTCTTTGTATTACGTTTACCTGCCTAATTTTTAAATTTTTCCCTAGGAGGATTGAGCCACCAGCGAACACGGGTGCAGCGGAACCCCGGAGAAGCGGACCTAGTTCCACAGCCGGCAATATTGATCAGTTGACTAATATGATGGCTGTGATGGCACAGCAAAACCAAATCATGGGGCAATACATGAACGAGGTCCGCCATATCCGGGATAACGTGCCGAACCTCAGCAACCGCGTCGCTGATATGAAGACCTCGGCACAACCGTTAGGACACCGGTCTGAGCGCGCGTCTACACCAGAGCCTAGGGAGATAAGGAATGAGACAGCGCACCAGCGTGTCAATCCAGGTGCAGCAGGGGGGGGGGGGGGGGGGGGGAGAGAAGTTGATAGAAGGCTGGGAGGATAGCATCATCCCACTGGCCAATCAAAACATAGGCACAGCGAATGGTGCCGAAACGCCAGTGGTTGGTGCTATCATTCTGTCTGTCTTCGGGATGGAATATATAAGGACCTAGAGTTTCTCATTGTACCAGGCCTCCAGCAAGAGGTGTATTTAGGGGTAGACTTTTGGCAGGCTTTCGATCTGAATATTGTTAGTCGTGGGGTGGCGTCGGAGAAGGTCAAGGCGCAGTTTCCCTCATTTGCGGTCCTAGGTTTAGGGAAAACGAATGTGGAGGAACACGTGATAGAAGTCACAAATGAAAACCTCCCAGTCAAGCAAAGGCATTACCCTATATCACCAGCGATCCAAAAACTAGTATTTGAAGAGCTCGATAGGATGGCTGGTTTAGGCGTGATAGAGGAGAGCAATAGTAGCTGGAGCTCCCCTGTGTCGCTGGTGATAAAAGGTGAAAAGAAGCGTCTGTGCCTCGACGCACGAAAGATTAATGAGCGAAGGATAAAGGATGCGTACCCACCAGAGAGCTGCAATTATTCATCTTTTAAGGTTATTAGTGGACTAGCCAAAAAATGATTATTAGTGCGTACACAAACAAAGAATATCAAGCACTTACATAGTCATGCTTCGTAAAATGAATAACCGCTCATAAGCAATGAAGCAGTTCAGTACTCAATCGTCTTGCTGAGTAAGAAAGTCAACTGTGTTATACGAAAACACTAATTGGAATAAGTAAGACTACAGTGCAAAAAAATGAATAAAGTAATATCAGTCTTCTGACGCTAGCAACACAACGATGTGTACCAGAGCCGGCCACACAAATACTAAAACAATTGCATAAGTGTGTGTAAAAATTGAGTGACAACTCCCCACAGTAAGCTAAAAGAAAATGTGGACTGTGAAGTTTGAAATTAAAAAGGACTTTGGTTATTTGATTTCAAGCTAATCCTGACTATATTTACTTATATTCGTATAACTAAGAACGCGGAGGTCGAGCTAGGCAGATAAAACTTTTTTATAAAAGAAGGTATGGTGTTTATTCAATGCAAAATTTACTTAAAAAAATTCACTTTTTCATTGTGAAAGAACTATAAAACAAAGTAAATGTAAAGATAGAAATATACATTTTCAAAACATAAAGTTATTCAATAAAAAAAAATTTATGAAAATTAATAAAACTAAGTAGAACGTATAAAAACATATTTATAGTAAATTGTCAATATTTATTAATAATTAATAAATTACTATTAATTATTAATAATTAATATTTAAATTGTCAATATTAATATGTATGTTCAAAGGAACTTAATAATACTAACTAAAACGTATTAAAAGTCACTTTAACATTGCAGCATATTGTTTTTATTATGTGCCCAAAAAGTAGCATGGACTTTTCCTTTTGCATTCACTGTTGATTTTAGTTAGTGATAAGCGAAAGCAAACGATCGTGATCACACATCGTTAGTGTCGGTGTGAAAATACGAACTCAAATTGCACAATGTGCAACTTTTGCCCGGCTTTGATGTACACGAAACTAAACTGAATACATCGCCAAAGAAAAACCGATAATAAACGAAGAATACAGTGTATTACACACGAAACCAACGTGCTACTGAGTTAAAGCGACTATGATTTCAGTTTATACTCAACAATGTCATATATGTATGGGACATATGTGTTGCGGGGCCCTCGTATGTATTTTCTATTTTATGTGCTAGTCACTCATAGTATTTTTCTGTACTTGACTAAGTACACATTTAGACAAAATTTTTTGGCTCATGACTAAGTGCACTAATTTTATTAGTACTCAAAGCAGATCTCTGGTACCCACTGCCAAATACCGACGGGATCATTAGCCGATTGCAGAACACTAGGTTCATTTCGGCAATAGATTTAAAAGATGCCTTTTGGCAAATACCATTGGAGAAGAAGTCGCGAGAGAAGACAGCATTTACAGTGCCAGGGCGTCCCCTTTACCAATACACAGTCATGCCGCTTGGACTGTACAACGCAGCACAAAGAATGTTTAGGTTAATGGACGAGGTTATACCCGCTTCATTACGTGAGTCTGTGTTTGTATAATTGGATGATTTGTTGGTATGTTCTGTCGATTTTTCGTCTCATTTATGTTTGTTGGAAAAGGTCGCTAGATGTTTACGTGGGGCTAACCTTACCATTAACGTGGAAAAGAGTAAATTTTGCTTTAAAGAAGTTAGATACCTAGGCTATGTAGTGGGCGATGGATGCATCCGTACCGATGTGAACAAGGTTGCTGCTGTGAGGGATTTCTCCGAGCCGAAAACACCAAAGCAGCTCCGACGGTTTCTAGGGACGTCAGGCTGGTACCGTCGTTTTATCCAAGACTACGCAACCATTGCAGATCCACTGCACGATTGTCTCACTAAAGACAAAATTAAAAAGTTAACGATGACTGACGAGGCGAGAGAGTCATTTGAGTGACTAAAACAAACCCTAATTTCTGCTCCCGTACTGGTACACCCTGACTTTGACAGACGATTTTATATCCAGTGCGATGCTTCGACAGACGGTGTGGGCGGGGTACTCTTCCAGTTAGACGACGAGAACAACGAAGTACCGATAGCTTACCGATGGTGGGGACGATCTTCAGCAGGACCAAGCCTGGAAACTCTGGGTACCGTCGGAGTTGCGCGCAGGGTTGGTGGAATCCTCCCACAGCTCACCTTCGGCCGGACATGGGGGCATCCATAAAACGTTAGCCCGAAGACGCGAAAAATACTACTGGTCTGGTATGGTAACAGAGGTTCAAAATTACGTTAGGGAATGCAAAGTCTGTAAGGGAAATAAAACCCAAAACTCTTTTCACAAACCACTCATGGGAAAGCAACACGTAACTGAGAGACCTTTCCAACGATAGTTTATAGACTTTATGGGCCCTTACCCACGTACGAGTGATGGTAATGTGTATGTGTTTCTTTGTCTTGACCATTTTTCCAAGTTTGTCTTTTTGAAACCTATGCGTAAAGCCACGTCTGTAGATGTTATTAAATTTTTAGAAAAAGAGGTTTTTCACATCTTTGGTGTCCCGGAATATTTCCATTCAGATAATGCAAGCAATTCGTATCAGAATTGTTTGTAAAATTTTTAGAAAAGTATAGCACAAGACATATCCGGACTGCATTCTACTCTCCACAAGGGAATGCAGCGGAGAGGGTGAATCGCTCAGTGCTACAGATAATAAGATCCTTCATTAAAGAGAATCAAAAGAGTTGGGATAGGTGCATCAGTGATGCGGCCTTTGCCCTTCGTAGCGCGATACACACATCAATAAACTGCTCGCCATATTATACCACGTTTGGCTTGCCGATGATGCAACATGGCGCGACCTATGAACTATGCCGCAAATTAGGCACCGTGAAAGATACTGATCTACAGATAGATGCGCGAGCAGATAGATTACACGGAATTAGGGACTCGATAATGAAGGAGCTTAAGTTAGCACATGAGCGAAGTCAGAAAGTTTATAACACCCGATCCAAAGATGTGAAATTCCAAATCGGACAAGTGGTATATCGCCGAAATTTCAAACAGAGTTCACAAATAAACAACTATAATACTAAGCTTGCCCCAAAGCAAGTAGTGTGTCGTTCTTAAAGCGATCGGCAACTCGATGTATGAAATCAGGGATACCAGTGGCAAGAAATTCGGCGTATACCACGCTAAGGATATTTTTGTTGCTTGAGTGTATGTTGAATGTTAGTTTTGGTGACCTATGCTAATTGTAGATGTGTGCAACGTTTTGTAGTTTTAGTTTTAGCTTGACCATTAGAGTAATCATTTTTGCAATTATTTATTTTTACGACCATGTTTATTGTTGAAGCCAAACGCCTTCAATAGTTGGGAACCACTGGTGTTTCTTCATTCACAGCTGTTCGCCACAAAGCTGCACTGTCATTGGAAATCTACCGGTGGTTCTCTTTCGAAGTTAGGGTTCGTTAACGCTGCGCTCAACTGCAGAGATATAGTCTTCTACTTAGGACAGCAGTTGAGACAGCGTTCCACAGCAGCATTTCAGAGCTAAGGTAACATATATACCTTTTCGGTAATATTTAACTTTATAAATTCGTTACATCTATTGAGATTTATATTTGTCCTTTTAAATTCGATTTTTCACCCGCGTATATCTTCATATATGCGGTTTCTTTTTCTTCAATAAACCTAAACATTTTTTATATCATATTTAACTAATTCTTTTGTTTCATTTCTTTGTTTCGCTCTTTTCATTTTTTTCGAGTTGCCGTGAGGTCGAACCGGCATATTATTTTGTTTGTGTAGACAAACATTTGGTCCTCGAGCCGACGAGCCCACGGCAACATGGAAAGTAATACTTACAAACATTTATACGAACAGAGAATCAGCAGCACAACAAATACTCAAAATAACAAAGAGAGGGATACACAAAGCGGAGAACTAAACATAAAGCAGAACATCACAAAACGAGAAAAACAGGTGCGTGTAAGAAATAAAATAAATTGTTGAGTGAATAAATAAATAAAAATATACTTAGTGAGTATTGAATTGGTTATATTAAATAGTGCACCGAAGATAATAACAAAAAGTGAAAGAAAAGAAAAATCAACCGAATAAAATTCGTTCAAACAAAAGTTTTTAAAAAATTGTGTAAAATAATACAAAAAGAAACTAAATACGTCGGTTTGTAGTACCTACATCGGTTTAGTGAGTTTCTTTTCTTTCGCCGAAGTTTGCGAGGGTGCACAACAAAAAATATTGTAGAACATTTACATTAGTATATACGGACATATATGGTCATAAAAGTGTGTGTTTGCAAAGAAATTAAAGCAAAGCGATCATTTAACTTTGTTAGAAGTTTATAATTTCTATTGCGGGCAAATTTAAACGAATCTTTTAAAGTTTTCTATTGTGAGAAAGTTTTTATTGTGAGAATAACATACATCAAACAATCATAAATTCGCGTTTGTTGCACTATTTATCCTGACCATATCTGTCTGTGCTTTTTCGTAAAAATCAGTAAATATTGGGCGTGAGAATTTAAAACATACATACGGAGATATTTGTTATTTCGAAATAGTTCGCGCTTTTCCCGTCGGGTTTTCGTAAATTGATCTCTGCCAATTACATTCTTTGGTATAGCATTAATTTTCTCGTCTTATGTTTCACTCACATACGTACATACATATTAATTTATACACCGAACTTCAGTTCCAATCTCGCAAACGAAGAGAATAGTATTTAATATTTCGCGTTTCCGCCCCCCCCCCCCCCCCCTTCCTTAGTCATCAAATATTAATATCTGCCGGCTATTTACATAGCTAAAAACAAATTAGCTCGTTTGCGATTTGACCGGCATACGATCTTCCTCCCCTTTTCACGGTCTCTTCATATAAAAATCCAAGCATTGGTAAATTCGGTACAAACATACAAATTTTCGTTTAGCTA
Organism: Eurosta solidaginis; assembly: GCF_040869045.1. Lineage (NCBI taxonomy): Eukaryota > Metazoa > Arthropoda > Insecta > Diptera > Tephritidae > Eurosta > Eurosta solidaginis. Next base: position 155,739,035 of record NC_090324.1, on the reverse strand, counting down.
ACCTTGTTTTATTGTTCTCATAACACGAAAGTTCAATTGTGAGCGCCCAGTTGTTGACTTTGCCTTTTTTCTACTTTGTCATACCGTACATATACATACAAGGCACATTTGTAGGAACATACAGCCCAGTAGGAAATTTTTACACTGACCCCGTAGGAAATTTTTCAAAAATTAACTTTCAATTAAATTTGAGAAATTTTTTCAAATTTATATTTAATTGGTGGCGCTTATCATTCCCTTTGACGGTTTTCAGTATTCGGGTCATATTTTATTCGATCGTTTTTTAATTTTCGGCACACAGAGCGTGGTCCTTTAAACAAGAGGTATGGCTTTGACTTATTTCACTAGGTGCTCAGACCAAGTTGTTGAATTCAACGCGCAATTCGACGACGTATTTTTAAAAGAAAATAACGTCTCTAGAACTTTTAAAACAGGAAGTAATCGGTTCGTGGTCGAACACAAAGTTGGCGTATGTAAAATGCCCACAATCCTTGAAGAATGACGAGGAAGTAGAAGCGGTTAAAGCAAAGCAGTCAACCACTCTTAAGGACTACATATCCTGCCTTTCGCGTATTAGCGAATACATTCAAAAGGCCGAAGCAAGCGTTGCTCCGGTCATAGCCCCTGCCCAAGTAGCCACCCAATCTAATAGTCTGCGTTTACCGCCATGTGATACGGAAATATTCCGTGGTGATTATGTCTCTTGGCCATCCTTCCGCGATCTATTCACTGCGATTTATATTAAGAATTCGCGACTAGATGACGTCGAAAAACTGTATTTCTTGCTTCAGAAAACAAGTGGTGAAGCAAAGGAAATCGTCGCGAAAGCCCCGCTAACCAATCAAGGCTTCCACATGGCGTGGTCGAATCTCAAAGCGGCGTACGAAAACAAACGGGTGCTGGTCAAAAGCCATCTAACGACACTTTTCTCTCTTCCAGTCATTCGGAGTGAAAGTGCAAAAGCGTTAAAGGAACTTCAGCGGAGCATTAATGGATGCTTATCAGCCCTTGAAATGCACGAGGCCAAGGTGGATAATTGGGATCCAATTCTAATCTTCCATGGTTCTAATCGCTTACCGGAAGCAACGCTCGGTTTGTGGGAACAATCCTTAGAAGACAAAGCGGCGCTACCCAGATGGAGTCAAATGGACGCATTCCTCACGCAACGGTACAGGACTTTGGAATCAATAGTTGATGTAAAATGTTCTACAACATCGTCGTCGCCAAACACCCTTCAAAAATCATCGGCACATTCGACCAACAACGCAGGCCAAAAGAAAGTAGCTCTTGCCACCAAAGTTTCAAATTCAAACTGCGTTTTATGTCCGAAGCAACACCATCCTCTCCGATTATGCACCAAATTCCTCTCCCTTTCCGTAAACGATAGGTTTGCGGCAATAAAAAAGCACAACTGCTGTCTAAATTGCCTTACGAAAGGCCACTCCATAAAGGACTGTAAAGGCCAATACTCCTGCACTACGTGCAAGAGTAGACACCACACTTTACTTCATAGAGTGTCTTCCAACGCGCAACCCTCTAAAGAAACCACGGCTGGAACCGCGGCGCAAGCATTCCACACAAATATACAGGCCACTTCTTCGAATACAAATTTGTCGTTATCTGAGAATAATTTTAAATCGTCAGGTTTATCCTCAGCTCTTCTTGGAACTGCCATGGTTCACATTTGCCATTCGGGCGCAACATACATAGCTCGCGCGTTAATAGATTCTGCTGCTGAAGCGTCGTTTATTTCTGACCGACTGCGAAAACTTCTTAAGCTTCCTTTCTCGAAAACAAACGTGGTTATTTCTGGGCTAAACCAAAAGGTTTGCAACAATTCCGCGAAAAGTTGCTCGTTTATTTTGGGCTCACCCCGTGACCCAAACCTCTTCATAGAAGCCTCGGCAATCGTATTACCTTAAATTACAGGTAATTTTCCTTTGGCTTCAATCGATGAAACACTTCTCGACCAACTGCCAAAAGTACCTTTAGCAGATCCAAAGTTTTTACAAAGCGGTCCCATAGATGTTCTGATAGGGGGAGATTTATACCCTAAAGTTATGTTAGATGGGGTGAAACGTAGTATTCATAAAAATCTTTTATCTCAAGAGACCGTGTTCGGGTGGATTGTCACTGGGGCATCGGACACCGCACACTTCTCTTGCTTTGCTACCAAAGTCTCAATAGAAGAAGATATTAATTTAGATAGTCAGCTTCGTAAATTCTGGGAGTTAGAAGAAATACCCAAGAAGAATTATCAATCATCGGAAGACTTGTTTTGTGAAGAGCTGTACTCGAAGACGACTATACGAAACCCGGATGGTAGATATGTCGTTTCGTTGCCGTTTAAAAGTTTTTATCCCACGGATTTAAAATTAGGTGCATCTCGGCCAACCGCGTTGCAGCAATTTTATCGCAACGAAACAAGATTGTTAAAAAGCCCTTCGTTAAAAGAAGAATACGACAACGTCGTTAAGGAATATCTTGAATTAGGACACATGGAGCGAGTAGAAGCTCCAAATTTCGAACATTCACCTAGCCACTTTTACCTCCCACATCACGCGGTTCTGAAACCGGAAAGTACTTCGACGAAGTTGAGAGTACTTTTTAACGCGTCATGCAACTCTTCGAATGGCGTCTCGTTAAATGATATTCTCCATGTAGGCCCGGCTCTGCAATCAGATTTAACTCTTCTTATAATTCGGTGGCGGCTGTACAATTTCGTTCTGAGTAGCGACATACAGAAAATGTATCGTCAAATTCTGGTCAAACAGACCTTATCAGAGGATTATTTTTAGGGATGACCCGCAAGGTAGCATACAAGACTGTCAACTTAAAACAGTCACCTTCGGGATAAATTGCGCGCCATACTTGGCAATTAGAACACTTATTCAATTAGCTCAAGACTGTCAGGATTCACATCCATTGGCAGCTCAAATTCTCCGGAACTCCATGTACGTAGATGACGTATGAGCTGGATTCCACAATATAGCCACAGCTTTACAAGCGCGAGATGAACTTATCGAGTCATTATACAGCGCTGGCTTTTCCTTGAGGAAATGGTCCTCAAATTCGAAAGACATTCTGAGGAATCTTCCGCAAGAGCATCTCTTGGACAAAGACTTCTTAGAATTAGACGAAACAAGTACGACAAAGGCATTAGGAATTCGATGGAATGCTAAATCAGATCGGTTCACGACCAATCGTGGTGCTAGCAAAAAAATTCATGCAGCAAATATGGTCTGATGGTACTCCCTCGAATAAGCCCTTATCTCCTCAAACTCTTTCCAAATGGAAAGCATTTTTAGAAAATTACCAATTTGTAGAGGAAACGAAATTCCGCGATGGGTATGTTATTCTGAGGAATCACCTTTCCAATTTCATGCCTTTTGCGATGCCTCGGAAAAGGCATACGCGGGGGCGATATATTTAAGAGTAGAAAATCAGGGAATCACGTCTTCCAATCTCTTATTGGCCAAAGCGAAAGTCGCACCAATCAAAACCATTTCACTTCCCCGTTTAGAGTTGTGTGGTGCTGTTCTGGTGGTCAATATGCTTAAGTCACTTCTAAAGGAACTTCCATTCAAAGTAGAAAATATATACTGCTGGACAGATTCTACCATCGTTCTCGCGTGGTTAAGAAAAAGGCCCTGCTCTTGGACCACCTTTGTTGCTAATCGAGTGGTAAAGATCCACGATGCTCTCAGCGTTAGGCATTGGAGTCACGTTGATTCCAAGGATAATCCCGCGGATCTTGGTAGCAGAGGAACTTACCCACAGGACTTATGCTCGAATAAGTTGTGGTGGCACGGCCCCTTGTGGTTAGCCAAATCTGTAGAACAGTGGCCTTCCTTGGATACAGATATAAACGACATTACGCTCGAAGCGAGGGGATTAAAGGCACACATTTCACAAGTGTCGAAGCAGGAGGATCCCTTAGAAAGATTTTCGTCGCTTCCGCATGCACTGCGGGTCTTATCATATGTGTTTAGGTTCTACAATCGAACTAACCGATACACCCGACGGTTTCATTCTTACCCCTCTCTAATTATTTCTGGAGAAGAAATTTCTAAAATTCGAGTTCGGCTCATAATACTCGCACAGATGAATCACTTTCCAGAGGAACACAAGAATCTTACCGCTAAAATTGTAATATCGTCAAAGAGTAAAATTCTCTCCTTAAACCCATTCCTCGATATTCATGGTGTAATTCGAGCAAACGGCCGACTGACAAATTCGCAGATGTTGTCTGAAGACGAAAAGCGTCCGATTATTTTGCCCTATAGTTGTTATTTCGCAAAGTTGTTAGTAGAACTCACAAGGGCTCTCTTCATGGCGGAAATCAATTGGTATTTCGGTTACTGCGCCAACAATATTGGATCCCGAAAGCCAAAAATCTCATAAAGACTGTTATTCATAATTGTAAACCATGTGTTATACACAGAAAACAAAATCAATGTCAAATTATGGCGGCTCTCCCGGAAGAACGGACGGTACTTTCCAGACCCTTTGAAAATACAGGTGCAGATTTCGCCGGTCCATTCGACATTAAAAGCTTTTCGGGAAGATCTTACAAGATTACTAAAGGTTACGCTTGTGTTTTTGTATGCTTTTCTACGAAAGCGATTCACTTAGAAGCTGCCAGCGATCTTTCAACAGAAACCTTTCTAGGCGAATTTTCAAGGTTCATTGCTAGAAGAAGCTGTCCAAAAAATATCTTTTCGGATAACGGAACTAACTTTGTAGGCGCATCCACCGTTCTTAAAAGGGACTTTAAAAAATTCATTACCACAACTCAAGAGTCTGTGTGCAACCTATATAGCCTTCAAGAAGTCTCCTGGTATTTTATCCCGGCAGGCGCTCCTCATATGGGTGGTCTCTGGGAAGCAGGGGTTAAAAGTTTAAAATTCCATCTTCGTCGTACCGCTGCTTCTCAGAAATTCAGCTTGAAGAATTTCAAACCCTTCTTTGTCGCATCGAAGCCTGTCTAAATTCAAGACCGATATCACCTAATTCCAACGACCCCACTGATTGTGCGCTCTTACTCCGGGTCATTTTCTAACTGGGGGGCCAATACTCGCCCCACCGGAACCCTCAATCGAAACAAACCCAATATCATTAATCAACCGATGGCAAAAACTTAAGGCTCTTAGTCAACAACATTCGCTTCGCTGGAAGGAGGAATACTTAAAGGAGCTTCACAAACGTCATAAATGGAAGTCCCCTCAAAAAGATATTGTCATCGATGACCTAGTTGTAGTTCGCCATGAAAATCTTCCACCTAGTGAATGGCGCTTGGGTAGGGTCACCAATATATACCATGGAACTGATAAAAGAGTTCGAGTGGCCGACATTCGCACCCAAAAGGGAATGATAACGCGTCCCATTATAAAGTTAGTTGTTTTACCAAACTAACCTTTAGCGTTTATCATCTCCTTTAATTCCTTAGCTTTACAATATGGATGCAGCACTCATTGAATGTTCACCGGACCCACCCCCCAATGCAGCGGCACCAGTGGAAACATCGACAAGCATTGAAAGAGCAACAACGGACACATCGGCCAACACTGAGCAGGCGGCAATGAACACGTCAACATCAGCGAAGAAATTGCCAGGCCCCAACAAACGAAGCAATACGCTCAAATGCAGAGCTTGTGATCGACCACACCCTCTTCGATTCTGTAAAAGATTTATCGACGCAAGCTTTGAACGCCGACTACATTTGGTACTGTTACACCGTTATTGCTCGCGATGCTTAGCGCATTCACATATAACAAAAACTGCAAAAGCACGGGAACATGCCATTTTTGTGGTGAGAAGCATCATTCGCTTCTACACTCCAGAACTCGTGTAACCTCTCGCCGTCAACTCCCCCCGATCTTCACACAGCTCTCCGGAACGATCACGGTTCTGCCAACAGTCGCCATTTATATACATATAGGGCAACGAAAGGTCCTGACCCGAGCTCTTCTCGACTCTTGCTCACCCACGAGCAAAGTGTGCAATTCATTGGTGCGCCGTCTTCGTATACCGACGGTGCCGGTTGCACATATTGATATATGCGAGCTCTATATCAGCTCATCAAACGACTCGCATGTTCGATTCACGTTCCCAGCAAGAGTCATGCCGGAGTTCGAGCTCAAGACCCCGACTCGCCATCTCAGCCAAGCCACATGTGATGAGTTTGTCAATATGACGTTGGCAGATCCCGGGTTTCACACATCTTCCGCAGTAGCCGTGATTATAGGGGGGATGTATATTACAAAATCATTAAAACCGAAATTGTAAAGTATCCAGGCTATCCGACAGCCCAAAATTCCGTGTTCGGATGGGTCCTTTCTGGCCCATGTGTCCTTTAAGGCACAGCGACCCCTTAATGGGTACCGTTTCGCGTCTTCCGCGTTCGCGTGGGTCCTATCCGGCCCGGGTGTCCCTTCAGGCACAGCGACCCCCTAATAGGTACCGTTTCGTACACTTAAATTTCCTCACCGGTTTAAGTATTCAATTGAATTGAACTTAATATATGAATTATACTAGCTTGGTAATTAATCATATAAGTAAGTCGCCGTTACATTGTAACCCCTACGGGGCAGTAATTATGAATTTATAAAATACGAATATGAATTAGATTTAACTATAATAAAGCACTGTACATATTAAAGAAAACTCAACAATTTATTACTTTACACGCATTTAATGAATTTTAGTTTTAGTTTGGAAATTTATATGGTGCTATGGTATTGGCTTTTGAATTGTTCGTTGCAACCCCTACGTGTTGCAAGGCCGGCGGCAATGTTGAAGCCAAACGCCTTCAATAGTTGGGAACCACTGGTGTTTCTTCATTCACAGCTGTTCGCCACAAAGCTGCACTGTGATTGGAAATCTACCGGTGGTTCTCTTTCGAAGTTAGGGTTCGTTAACGCTGCGCTCAACTGCAGAGATATAGTCTTCTACTTAGGACAGCAGTTGAGACAGCGTTCCACAGCAGCATTTCAGAGCTAAGTTAACATATATACCTTTTCGGTAATATTTAACTTTATAAATTCGTTACATCTATTGAGATTTATATTTGTCCTTTTAAATTCGATTTTTCACCCGCGTATATCTTCATATATGCGGTTTCTTTTTCTTCAATAAACCTAAACATTTTTTATATCATATTTTACTAATTCCTTTGTTTCATTTCTTTGATTCGCTCTTTTCATTTTTTTCGAGTTGCCGTGAGGTCGAACAGGCATATTATTTTGTTTGTGTAGACAAACATTTATAATTTACCTTATTTATTTATTATTTTTTTTATTATTTTTTATTATTTATTTATTTATTATTTTCTATTTTTTATTATTATTTTATAGATTCTGTGATTTTTTTTACTAACATACAAAAACTGTGATATAGATTTAGGCAGATATCTGTGATATAGGCTTAGATACTTTCCAGTGATATAACTTTAGATTTAACCCGCAAGCCAGTCTAGTCATTAATATAAGTAGATATCTGTGATATTAGTTTTAGTAGTAGAAAAATTTTATAATTCTGCGTGCTGCCCTTATACGAGTTTCACCTATACAGAAAGGATGGAAAGGATAGGGGATAGCCTGGCCTTAGGTAGTGGGTCGAGGCCACACGTTAGGCGCTTGAAAGTAGCTTTAGGACAGACTGCGCTTTGAATTTTTTTACGCCCACGCTCCATGTTGCATGCAACATCGGCGGTTGCGAGCCTGTAGCGGCAGCCTGTGGGTTAATGCGATTATAAGGATGTTCAAACATCTACGTATGTATCTGCATGCATAGCTACGTTTACATGTGTTAGTAACTGGTAGAAAGCAAACACATGTATAGATGTTCGAACATGTATCTGTTAGTATGCCTGAAGTTTGTTCGTGAAAGTTTATGTCCGTCGTTTCCCGCCAAAATAGGATTGCATGTATTGGTGTCTTTCGTTCTTGAGTGAAAGTGGTGCGAAAGAAATGCTTTCCATCTATGGGGTACGATCGCCAAACGATGACAGGGCATGTCTCAAATGTAAAGTACATGCAAGTGAGTGCGGAAGCTACTAAAGTCGTTTTAAGTGCAAATTTAGTCTTTTGTGGATAAAAAGTAAGCTTCGGTTTACGGTTGTTGCTAACCGCGTTATTGGCCCGTTAAGCACCGGCACACAGAAAAAAACTCGGTATCCTGGACCCTATTCAGATGAGTCAGTGAAACCCCCTTACCCAGTCCACGGTGCGTGTGGACTATTCGTGAACATAAATAAAATTGTTAAAATGTAAATTAAATTAAATAAAATTAAATACCTAAAATTCATAAAATTGAATAAATAAATAAAATTAAATACAAAGATAATATGAAGTAATAAAATTAAATAAAATAATGAAATTTAAACATAAAATAAAATAAAATTAAAATAAATTAACTATAATTATAAAATAAAATAAAACCATAAAATTAATTAAAATAAAATAACATACATAAATACAAAAAGTCAGACATTTGAGTAAAATCTAGTAGATAACATTAAAGATATATGTAAATAAAATTAAGTAAAACAAATAAACAAAAAATTACATAAGTAGGTAAAATGAAATAAAATAACATAATTTAATAAATTAATATAACAAATAAACGATACAGTGGACAGAACAAAGATAACGGCGAAAGAAAGCTCACATGCACCTAAATATTCCCTTATGTGCGGTATGACCTAACCCCTGAAACTGTTTCTTTTCCCCTCGTAGAGATCGCGGCTCTAAAAGCTAAACCTGCCACATTAGCCACCATCACAATCACAAATACACACAAAAGCGGGGTAGTATTTATTATTAAGAAGCCTGCCACATCATAGAGACGGTGCCAGGCTGAACATAAAAGGAGTAGAGGAGCATCTTGGCGCTCCTGTCCTGGCACCGCAATCATTAACCTGAGCACAGCCTGGAGGAACATTAATTGGAGGAGAAAAGCAAACCCGAGGAGAGGGGCCAAGAAGGGAGCAGAATTATCCGTGCGCCACTGCGGGAATTTATATTGTTTTTTTATATTCCCATTGCATTTTGTTGAACTTGAGATTTCTTTAGTTAGTTTCAATCACTATTTCATTAGTAGTAAGGTAATTTAACTAAATTCTAATTCTGTTCTATTTCTTTGTGAGTTTTTTATTTTTATGAATTAATTTTGTTTTTGAAACTTGATTAATTATTGATATCCTAATTTCGTTTATTTTGCTTTCTGTCTCATGACTTTCTTACTTTTCTCACTTTTTCCCATTTTTGTATTGCTTTGCATATAATGATCGCTAATTTTTTTCCCACCTGCCCAACATTTTTTTATATTTTTGACTTCGTTGGCTTTTTTTTACACCTTTTGCGTTTTTATTCCCCTTTAGCGCATTTTTCTATATTATTTTTCGCTTTTTTTGTTGCTTTACGTTTTCTTTTTTGCGCTTTTCACTTTTTTTCGTAAAGTTATTAGAATTTTTTGAGTTTACATTCAGTTCCATTTTTACATAGTAATTAAATTTCCGACTATTAAAATTCATAATCATTTACATTTCTTTTTATAAAATTTTTTTTGTTGGTTTGCTCAAACCACGCAGAAAGTCTTTGATCCGGGCCGCCACCGCATGCCCGAATAACTTTGCAATTTTTCTCTTGCACCGATCGACTTTCCATATAGCATTTTTCCCTTGGGTATATGTATGTTTATGTATGTAGGTTACGCCTTCTCAACTTTGCAGCCACGCTCTCTCTTCAACGCAGACGCCTCCGTCGCGGGATTGATCGGTAAGTTCTAGACGTTTAAACTATTGATATTACGTAGATATACATACTTATAAACATACACATACATATATACATATATGTTTAAAAGAAAAAAGGGCAAACTTATTGGAAGCCAGGAGAGGGTGATAATCGATTGGGCTACAGTGGCAGGCCGATAATCAGGTACACTACGTATTCAGTAATATTCAATTGAACCTTTTATTAATTTTGAGTTCCGTTTTTTTATGCTAAAGTTTTTTTGTATTAAATAAATTTCGATCCAAAGTTGATCCATTTTTTTATTTCCTTTCCTATTTATTTAAAGTTTTTGGGTGAGTCTTCTTTGCCAATAAATAAACAGCTTTCTTTAAGCTTCCTAAGTTTTTCACAGTATCTTCTCTGTATAGATCTATCTATATATGAACCAATGAACTGCAAAACTCGAACACAACAACGTTCGATTACATTCGGCAACATGATCGCGTTCAATGATCCAACTTGCTTAAACGGACATAATCGACATTGATTTAAAATCAACCAACTTATTGCATGCGTGAATATAACCAATTCAGGCGTTTGCTCGTTTGCCTCAACGGCGATTACATTCATCGAAATGAAAAGGCAAATATGAAAACTCCATGCGTCTGAATATTTGCATGATTCTTCTGCCCTTACGCCCCGGCGACAAGCTACATATAAACATACATACATATGCTTGTTTGCCGAACTAAACGATACTAATTGTCGTGATTTGATTTTATTCTCTGTTATGGTATCGCATTTACAGTGGAAGCAGTAAGGAAGGCGGTCGGCATGATGTGGTGGTGCACAGTGGCTAGCCATTGTCGGCTGGGGCGGGTCCTTGCCAACCTTACTGTTCCTGCGCCATAAACAGAAAAAAGTTCCTATCATGCCTATCAAAACTGAAAGCTGTCAAAATCAAAAACCCTGACAGAAGCGCAGAGACCGACTCAAAACGCTTATAAATTCAAACTAAAACAACATCCGGTCGAACCGGATGTCACGGACAGACCGTTAATCATTCAAAAATTTAAAATTCAAAAAAAAGAAACTTCAAAAAAACTAAGCGCAAAAAAAAAACTTACCGAACCGGACATGGCCGGTTACCAACGTTGAAAATCAAACTAAAAAAAAAAACGGCTGAAAACAGAAATAAAAGAAAGAGAAGGGCCGAATATAAATTGGGGGCGCCGCGGGTGTTGTTGCGACGCCCGGTGCTTATACCCACCCTCAAAGTCCATGGCCACCGACGCACCTAAATTTTCGGTGGCCCCTTACCTGTTTCCCCAAGTGCCTTCTAAATAAATGCGATAGTCAGCATTCCCATTTAAATTACAAAATTTATTCCAAATTCATTATTAATATTTAGAGCTTGTCTTTAAAAAAAATTATTGGATTATTATCTAAATTTCTAATATAACTATACTCGCTAACGCACGGTATTCAAATTTACTTGCTTATATTTTGTTAGCAAAAAAAAATATATATAAAGTTCGGTTTTGGTTATTATCCTAAGGGGTTGCCCTTAAAGCACATTGTTACACTAATCCTTATTATCTGCTTTTTTTTGTGTAAAGCTAATGGTTATGGTATAATGGTAATAATATCTAATATGTACTAAGACGAGTATTCACAAAAGCAATAAAGATGAAATTGAGATAGTAATATGTATTACGTGCACGTATATTACTTTCGTCTCGTTGTCCGAACGATATTGCCCGCAATAGGGATTCATATATATATATATATATATATATATATATATACAACAGAGAAGCTCGGCCTTAGATCTCTTCGGAGGTTATCGCGCCTTACATTTATTTTTTTTTATATATACAGCATTTGTGTGATATAAGAAAAAAAAACTAAATGGAAATCCTTTTGCCAACTCGAGCATAATCGACTAATGGCTGCTGTCGCAAAAAAAATTGTCTTTAAATTTATGGTTGAGCTCCCAAAATGAATCGCTAAAACGTTGCACGTGATAAAGACGGCCTATTATCAATAAAACTTACAGAGCCAACTTCAAACATCTTAAAGCGGCTAAATATGTTACTAGATTGAAAAAAAAGGATGTATGCTCTTTTTACTGTCTAGGTAGGTACTATGTAAATTGAATTACACTCGTAAATGACTGAATACATTTTTAGTTATACTTAAAGAGTTTGGTTCAATATAATGTACATAAGGTGCATTCTCAAATAAACGGCGTAAGTCTGAATTCGCGTTGAGCGTTCTAACAGGTAATTGCTGCTTGACCTGACTGAGGCAAACTGCCTGTTTATTTGTGAACAGACCTTTAGAATGCGTAAACAATTTTGTATATTACACTGTTGTTGCATTATTTAATATCTTGTCAAGGTGCCAAGCATAAGTGTTCATGTAATAATTATTTCGATTAGATAATTGATACAAGCTAATCTTAATTAATGGGAATCATTTAGGTGTATCCCCCTTTTTATTTTTTTCTCTCCACCCTAGTATGGTTGCAAGTAGCATGTATGTAGTGTATTTAATGAAATATATATGAATGAAGCAAACAATCGTATATAGGAAAATTTAAAAACTAATTATAAATACAACATTAGCTTGGCGTTCCAAGCGATTTTTCTTTTGCCAGCGCATATATATTTATGTACCGATATACTATATAATTATGTATACTATCCAGTGTAGTATACTACCATTTGAATTTTAATATTTTTCGCGTCTTCTGCTTTCCATGCAAATCAAAATTTCTAATTTTCTTTACTAATTTTTTGTTTGGAACGAACTCACCCTAGTCAGGTTGCAGGCAATTGGTGTTGGTTCTGCCGTGGTCGTTGTCGTTGCAGGTTGGTGTTGGTACGGTTGGTGGTTCTTGCGCTCTGGTCTGAGGTAATCGAGTGAACCTGGTGGCGATAAAACCTCGTGCTGACCTTTACGGTCTGGATGACTTGGCAATTTTGGCGTTAGTTGTGTTATGCAGCAACGTACTGCTGGCCTGGGAGGCGGACTTGGTGTCGGACGCTGTTCTGAAGGTGGTAGGGTACTTCGTAGACGTAGAGAAAGGGGTTTATCTTCAGATTGCAATGGTTCTCCTCACCGTTTAGCTTCACTGGATATTATACACGTTGAGCTACGACACTACCGTGATAAGGTTTGCTACCACCTAACTGTTCCTCTAGTAGTTGGATCCGGCCTGCAATTCCTCGCTGCAGTCCTTTGGTTCTTCCACAATGCTCACTTGGATACGTGCACAGCCGGCTAGGGTGTTTGGCGATTAGTTAAATATAAGTGGGGATGTGCAGTGGATGTAGCAGCAATGTCAATAAGGCAGTTGGCGTCTTGCTGTTGACGTTGGACCGACTGATGCTGCACGATTCCCTTTTTGTTTTTCTATGTATCTGGGCCAGCACAAAATTTTGCTGCTGCCTATCACGCTTTTTCCCGGAAACTCATTCAATATAAGTGGGGATGGGCAGTTGATGTAGCAGTAATGTCAATAAGGCAGTTGGCGTCTTGCTATTGACGTTGGGCCGACTGATGCTGCACGATTTCCTTTTTGTTTTTCTATGTATCTGGGCTAGCACAAAATTTTGCTGCTGCCTATCACACTTTTTCCCCGGAAAACCATTGCGATTCTTTTTTTGCTAGTGATGATCGGTCTGTTTTTTTCCTTGTTTTTCGATACTTTTTATCGCAACTTTCGCCCCATCACTAGGTGTGTTCGCGCGAATACGCTCCCAAGTGGACCGTAACCGTAGACCGTAGCAGCAGACCCCAACATCTCCGCTTGCCTTCGTTTGATCAATCCAATCGTACGCAAAACCTGTTCGGTCATTCGATCGCAATAATGCTAACAGAGTCTTGTAAAGACAGATGCTGAGTTTATTCAATTACGAGTTTATTCAATTATGAGTTTATTCAATATGAGTTTATTTGCATGATTGAATGTGAATGCAAGTTTTAGTGTTTGATTTAATCAAGAAAATTGTGATTTTTGCAGTTCTCTGATATGAACGCAACGTAGGGTTGGAAACACTAGTATATTTTACCTTTTAGTTCTAGCCGTAAGAAAGCCAATATTGTTGAAAGTTAGGATTTCTTTGTTTTATTGCTTTTTAGTTGGATTTTTTTTTTTTTTGCTAAATAAAAGTAAAGAATTTGTAACGTTTTAAGTCGAAATCCAGGCGCTTGTCTTTATTAGTTCCATGGGTTGAGTTAATTCCAATATGATGCCCTAAATACACTCAGTTGGTGTGGGTGTTGTACGGGAGCAAAAGAGGGGACGTGGAAGTGAGGCAAAGATGATGGACCAGGCAGGCTAGGGAAATGGGACCGTAACGGACAGACAAATGTCAGGCTAAGAGGGCGTTGCTAAAGTTTCGGAGTCAGTGCAACGCCCAAGGCTGCGTCACGGTTTTATGCAGAAGCGGAGGGATGACTCCACCTGACACGGACAGACCTTTTCTTCCAGCTTTCCCTTTCTTTTCGTAGATTTCAGGCATGAACCTCTCTCCCTTGTTTGTATAACTGTAAGTAAGTCGGGTGAGCAAAAACTCACCCCAGCCGACGAGCTAGCAGGGGCTTGCCAGCATGCCGCATGCCACCTCCGCCTTACCCCTACAGACAGTTATACAACAATATCTAAAATGAGCATAAAATCGGGAAATGCAAAAAACATTTTGGAGCAAATTTGAAATTAATTTAGCGAGTTTCAACAAAAGTTAACTCATTATTTGTGATTTCATATTTTTTTGAAAGCAACTAAAATAAAAAACAAGTAAGGACGGGACTGTCTTCGGCTGTGCCGAAGACTTCATACCTTTCATGAATGGGGCTGAACAATAATCTTACGCCGTTCGTAATCTCCGAATAATCGGATGTATAAGATAAGAAATATATAACGAACATACCTAAACGATTTTTGAGATAAATATAAAATAAAAAATAGGTAGGTACTTTGTGTGAGGATGCAAAGTTTCAGGTTTTTTGTGGTCTGCGTGTAAAAACTATGACTACGATTCACGTATTTCAACAATATATGACGTAAACCAAACTATTTGATGAATTTTGAAGCTTGTAGCCATAAAAAAGGGGCAAAAAAATACAGTTTATATGGGGTATATAATATATATACCACCTATCTCTATGATTTTTTCAGACAACAATATATTGTTACGAATATTAGCAAAACTATGGGGTGCTGCCAACTCTAAGCCGATGCTAAACAGTGCTATCATGCACATCCATAGATCAATCATTATATATCTACTACATAAACGAATCAATAATTGCGTCTACACATATGTACGTATACGAACAGCGGAGAAACAATGCACAAACACATGCATATATCTTATCTGAGTTGTCACAAGAGAGGGCAATAATTTGTGCAAGTATTACTCAAATGAAAACTTATACATCTGTAGTTGTAGCTGAGAAATTTATAACTAACTAAGTAAAATTCTGGAAGCGCCTAGAAGATGCCACGAGGAAATCACAGAGTATAAAAGCATCAGCGGTAGAGGAGCTATGGGCAGTTTCGATTAAGACGCTATCTAGCGAGCAATAGCAGTATTATTTTGATAGTAGAGTTTCATTTAAGTTATCAGTTTGGTTATTAAGCCAGCTAGTTGCAAAGTATAAGTGTTATTGTGAAGTACTTTAATAAAGGCCATTTTTCCATTATTCAATATTGGAGTTATTTATTCAACAGTTTAGTGATACGAACGTTGGCAGAAGATTGCAAATAAGGAGTTTTGCAGTAAATTCGTTACAATTGGTGTCAGAAGAGGAATTGTTGAATAAATTCCAGAGGACAACAAGGACATGGCAAAGTTCAGTGAATTGAAGATCCAGCAACTGAAGAACGAGTTGGAGAGCCGTGGATTGAATACAAGCGGCGTTAAACTCGAACTTCAGGCACGGCTACGGGAGGCAATGGAAGCAGAAGGAATTGATGTGGATGAGTATGTCTTTTATCCTGATGGGGACGAGACAACAACAAAAATTGAAGAGAAAAACGAAACATCGCAGACAGTTACGAGCACAGACTTGAACATGATTTTGTTTGCAATATATGCACAAACATCGACAGTAAAAGAAATGTCGTCAGAAATAACATCCAAGATGGAAACTCAACTGGAAGAACAGAAGACATATATGGCATCCCAACTAGAATCGCAGGAGACACGCATAACATCCAAGATGGAAACTCAACTGGAAGAACAGAAGACATATATGGCATCCCAACTGGAATCGCAGGAGACACGCATAACATCCAAGATGGAAGAACAAGAGGAGCGCTTATCATTGCAGGTGGCACAAATGTCTTCACAGTTAGAAGCACAGGAAGCAAGGGTAACATCAAAGCTGAAAGCGCAGGATGCAAAAATCGCTCAATTTCAGGCAGAAGTCGATGATTTGAAGGGTCGTATGGAGCAGTAACAACTAAATCGCCTAGCTGTTTCAACGAGTAATCCAAAGGTAAAAACACCATCCTTTGACGGGTCTGTTCCTTTCCAGGTGTTTAAGATTCAGTTTGAGAAGACCGGAGCAGTGAACAACTGGAGTGCTGAAGATAAAGTTGCTGCACTATTCGTGGCATTGAAAGGATCTGCTGCTGAAATCCTACAGACTATTCCCGAGGGAGAGCGGAACAACTACGAAACATTGATGAGCGCTCTAGAGAGGCGATACGGAAGCGAACAGAGGAAGCAGATACACCAAATAGAGTTGCAAAATCGCTACCAAAAAGCTAATGAGACTTTGCAGGAGTTTGCGTCAGATGTCGAAAGGCTTGCACATTTGGCGAATGCCGACGCACATGTGGAATACACCGAAAGAGTAAAAATTCAGAGCTTTATAAATGACGTCGAAACGAAGCGATCCACATACGCAAACCTTAAGCCAACATTTGCAGAGACGGTATCACATGAATTGACTCAGGAAACTGCCTCACTATTGAGTAAACCAGCATACAAAGCTCATCGTGTGGAAGTGGAAAGACCAGATTGGGTAGACACAATTTTGGAAGCACTGAAGGGATCACAAGAGAAAAATACCGGAGTTATTAAATGTTTCAAGTGCGGCAACCCAGGTCATATTGCACGACATTGCAACACCAACCCTAACAGTTCCAACAATGTGGGTGGTCGTAAGCGCAGAGCTGAAGGAGATGAACAAATCTCCAAGTCCACTCAATCGTTAAACTAAAGAGAGTCAGCCGCAAGGGGCGACAGCTGGCTCCCTCAATTGAATGCCCCATAATCTCTATCTCGCAAATTGGAAGAAGATCAAGCAGTCTTACTGTCGGAGAACATGTGAATGGAAAGGCACGGTTACTGACTGTAGATACGGGTGCATCCCATTTCATCATTCGATCAGATTTAGCCAACAATAAGATAAGACCATTGCTTGGAGCAAGATTACGTACAGCCACTGGAGAGGACACCCAGGTAATTGGAGAAGTAGAATGTGAAGTAGCAATTGGGAACGTCACGGTACTACGCAATTTTATAGTGGCAGGTATTGTTGATGAAGTCATAATTGGAGTGGACTTCTTAATCAACCAAGGCATCAAAATCGATATGCAATGCAGGACTATGCGATATAAGAACATGGATGTGCCGCTTAATTTCGGCTACGAGAGAGGCTACAGCAGTAAACGAGTGCTGGTGGAAGAGAGTCAGCAAATACCACCAAAATCCGAAGCAGTCATCTGGGCAAAGGTTGATGGAGATTGTGGGACAAACAAATTGTGGGTTGTCGAAGCAGCACACAAATCAACACTCAACGTACTTGTGGGAAAAACCTTGGCTATGACAAAACAAGATGGACGTATTCCTGTAAGAGTACTCAATGAGTTCAAGTCACCACTCAAACTGACAAAAGGAGCTATATTCTGAAAATGCCAAGAGGCCGAAGTAGTTATTAACTGTGAACAGCTCCAGGAACACGTTTCATCTAGTAATACTGATCTCTCAAATGAAATCACGGCATGGACGCAGGGGCTAGAGGAAGCCTATCAGAGTAAGGCAAAACAACTGCTCCTAAAGTACGCGAACATACTTGACCAGGATGGTTCCAAACCAGGCCGCACCAATGTTGTGAAACATCAAATTGACACTGGAGATGCGATGCCGATCCGTCAAGCTCCACGTAGTGTTCCACTGGCGAAGCGGGAAGTTGTGAGTCAAATCATACAAGAAATGAGCGACAGCGGCGTCATCGAACCATCAGCTAGTCCATGGAGCTCACCGGTAGTACTTGTAAAGAAGAAAGATGGAAAAATGAGGTTTTTCGTGGACTACCGGAAGTTGAATGACGTTACGAAAAAGGATAGCTACCCATTGCCAAGAATTGACGACACTCTGGACTCGCTATCTGCTACGAAATGTTTTTCCACACTGGACTTGAAAAGCGGCTACTGGCAAGTTGAGGTGAAGGAGGAAGATAAAGAGAAAACAGCCTTCAGTGTCGGTGATGGTTTTTGGCAATTTACAGTGATGCCTTTTGGACTTTGTAATGCACCAGCTACTTTTGAGAGACTCATGGACCAGGTACTGAAAGGGCTACATTGGAAAACATGCTTGATGTACCTGGACGACATCATCGTATTGGGCAAGAATTTTGATGAACATCTTAAGAACTTGGAGGAAGTTTTCCAGAGATGAGCTGGCACTGGTCTGAAGTTAAGTCCCAAAAAGTGTGCGCTGTTTAAAAAGGAAGTAAATTATTTGGGTCACAAGGTTACGACAAAGGGCATCTGCACTGCGAACGAAAAGATAGAGGCTGTAAAGGATTGGCCAAGACCACAGAACCTACATGAATTGAGAAGTTTCTTGGGGCTGTGCACATATTACCGCCGATTTGTACCAAATTTTTCCAGCGTAGCCCATAGCCTCCATGAGCTTAAAAGAAAAAATAAAGCTTTTGTATGGAAGAAGGAGCAAGAAGTGGCTTTCCAAACATTGAAGGAGCGTTTGTGCACTGCCCCAATGTTAGCATATCCGATTCCAGAAGTAACATTTATTCTAGATACAGATGCGAGTGGATATGTTATAGGAGGCATTTTATCACAACTGGTCGATGGACAGGAGAAGGTAATTGCATATTACAGCCGTTCGATTGGAAAACCAGAGAAGAACTACTGCGTTACGCGGAGAGAGCTGTTGGCATTGGTAGAATGCATTAAACATTTTCACAAATACCTCTACGGCCAGCGATTCCGTGTCAGGACAGATCACGTAGCGTTAAAATGGCTTCTGCAGTTCCGTTATCCGGAAGGACAATTGGCACGAAGGATCGAGCGACTACAAAGCTATGAGTTTTCCATTGAGCATCGAAAAGGTAGTACCCATGGAAATGCCGATGCAATGTCACGAAGACAATGTAGTTTGGAATGCAAGCACTGTTCAAAGGCCGAGGCTAAAGAAGACATTATAGATGTCCAGCTAATGACTATAACGTGTACGGATGAATGGGACAGGGAACAACTAAGAAAGTGTCAGCTAGAAGATACAGATCTGTCACATGTTATGCAAGGGCTCGAACGACACGAAAGACCAAGCAGAGAGTCCCATTGCGAAGTCATATTGGGCACAGTGGAACAGTTTAGAATTGATATCCGGTTGCTTGCATAGAGTATGGGAGAGTGAGGATGCTCAAAGAAAAAAGAAACTGATAGTTGTTCCCAGAAAGAGGATTCCTGACGTGCTCAGTGAGCTACATAATGGTCCAAGCGGAGGTCATCTAGGAATCACGAAGACGCTCGAGAAGATTAAACAGAGATTCTATTGGGTTGGTTGCCGTCAGTCGGTCACTGAGTGGATTGCGAACTGCGAGGTTTGCAGTAGAACGAAAGGGCCCAGAACCCGAAGTCATGGCCAGATTAAGCAATATATCTCAGGTGCGCCATTTGAAAGGATCGCTATGGATGTCGCCGGCCCAGTTCCTACTAGCAACGGCGTAAACAAATATGTACTGGTAGTAGATATTATACCCAATCCCAAATCAAGAAGCGGAAACAGTAGCAGAAGTGTTTATAAACAATTGGGTTGCAAGGTATGGTATACCAATGGAGTTACATTCTGACCAAGGCAGGAATTTCGAATCAGCTGTGTTCCAGGAAATGTGCAAATCATTGGGCATTCGAAAAACACGGACCAAAATGAAAGTGGTGCATTTGGAAAGACTGGCAACGTTTAGATCGGGAGATTTGTCTGATCGGGATGATCAGACTTAGGTGGAGGGCAGTGTTACGAATATTAGCAAAACTATGGGGTGCTGCCAACTCTAAGCCGATGCTAAACAGTGATATCATGCACATCCATAGGTCAATCATTATGCATCTACTACATAAACGAATCAATAATTGCGTCAACACATATGTACGTATACGAGCAGCGGAGAAACAATGCACAAACACATGCATATATCTTATCTGAGTTGTCACAAGAGAGGGCAATAATTTGTGCAAGCATTACTCAAATGAGAAATTATACATCTGTAGTTGTAGCTGAGAAATTTATAACTAACTAAGTAAAATTCTGGAAGCGCCTAGAAGATGCCACCAGGAAATCACAGAGTATAAAAGCATCAGCGGTGGAGGCGCTATGGGCAGTTTCAATTAAGAAGCTATCTAGCGAACAACAGCAGTATTATTTTGATAGTAGAGTTTCATTTAAGTTATCATTTTGGTTATTAAGCCAGCTAGTTGCAAAGTATAAGTGTTATTGTGAAGTACTTTAATAAAGGCCATTTTTCCATTATTCAATATTGGAGTTATTTATTCAACAGTTTAGTGATACGAACGTTGGCAGAAGATTGCAAATAAGGAGTTTTGCAGTAAATTCGTTACAACATGCTATACACGTAAGCATTTGGTGAAATTTGAAGCTTCTAGCTGTTAAAATGGGGAAGAAATTGCGCAAAGTTTCTTATCTCAACAATCGGTTGTATGAGATATATACTATATATACCACCAATCTCTATGATTTTTTGAGACAATAGTATATGCTATACACGTAAACATTTGGTGAAAATTGAACATATCTAAACGATTTTTAAGATAAATATAAAATAAAAAATATGTAGGTACTTTGTGTGAGGATGCAAAACTTCACGTTTTTTGTGGTCTGCATGTAAAACCTATGACTACGAATCACGTATTTCAAAAATATATGACCTAAACGTAACTATTTGATGAAATTTGATGAATTTTTAAGCTTCTAGCCGTAAAAAAGGGGCAAAAATGAAAGTTTATATGAAGTATATAATATATATACCACCGATCTCTATGATTTTTTTAGACAACAATATATGCTATATACGTAAGCATTTGGTGAAATTTGAAGCTTCTAGCTGTTAAAACGGGGCAGAAATTGCGCAAAGTTTCTTATCTGAACAATCGGTTGTATGAGATATATACTATGTATACCACCGATCTCAATGATTTTTTCAGACATCAATATATGCTATACACGTAAGCATTTGGTGAAATTTGAAGTTTCTAGCTGTTAAAATGGGGCCGAAATCGCAAAAAAAAAATATATATATACTATATATACCATCACACATATATTATATATATCACCGATCTCTATGATTTTTTGACACAACAATATATACTATATACGTAAGCAATCGGTGAAATTTGAAGCTTATAGCTGTTAAAATGGGGTGAAATTGCGAAAAGCTTCTTATCTGAACAATCGGTTGAATGAGATATATACTATATATACAACCGATCTCTATGATTTTTTCAAACAACAATGTATGCTATATACGTAAGCATTCGGTGAAATTTGAATTATGATTTTTTCAGACAACAATATATGCTATATACGTAAGCATTTGTTGAAATTTGAAGCCTCTAGCTCTTAAAATAGGGCAGCAATTACGAAAAGTTTCTTATCTGAACAATCGGTTGTGGGGGATATATACTATATATACGACCGATCTCATCAATTTTTTCAGGCAACAATATGTGCAATATACGAAAGTATATGGTGAAGTTTGAAGCTTCAATCTGTTAAATTGAGTAAGATATTCAAAAATCCTCTTTTTCTGAAAAATCGGTTGTATGGAGGATATATGCTATAGGGGTCCGATCCGGCCGGTTCCGACAAATGTCTAATCGGACACCCAAATACCCCCGCTCACCAAATTTTATTAAGATATCTCAAAAATTGAGGGACTAGTTTGCATACAAACAGACAGACGGACAGACGGACATGGCTAAATCAAATCAGCTCTTCAACCTGATTATTTCGGTATACTTAATGGTGGGTCTATCTATTTACCTTTAAGGACTTACAATTTTGGGTTTCGTGACGAAATTAATATACCATTTTATTTTCATGAAAGGTATAAAAATAGGTAGGTACTTTGTGTGATGATGCAAAGCTTCAAGTTTTTTGTGGTCTGCATGTAAAAACTATGACTACGAATCACGTATTTCAAAAATATATGACGTAAACGTAACTATTTGATGAAATTTGATGAATTTTGAAGCTTATAGCCGTAAAAAAGGGGCAAAAATGACAGTTTATATGAAGTATATAATATATATACCACCGATCTCTATGATTTTTCAGACAACAATATATGCTATATGCGTAAGCATTTTGGTTAAATTTGAAGCTTCTAGCTGTTAAAACGGGGCAGAAATTGCGAAAAGTTTCTTATCTGAACAATCGGTTGTATGAGATATATACTATATATACAACCGATCTCTATGATTTTTTCAAACAACAATATATGCTATATACGTAAGCATTTGGTGAAATTTGAAGCTTCTAGCTGTTAAAATGGGGCTAAAATTGTGAAAATATATGTTTAGGCAGGATGCCTAACTTTTTCCGCATCTGTCTGCGACCCCCCCCCCCATGGCAACCCTGCGAATCGATACTCGATACTCGAATTAATTTGTAACCACCCACACCATCACCGCCACATGCATGTGCATGCATGTACATGTACGTGTATGTGTGTTTTTTGTCAGCACTCATGCATATGCATGTCGGGGTTGATGTGTGGGTGCCTTTCCCCTCCAAAACGGAGGATTTTGCGGGTCAACGGTTGTAGCTTGCTATACAACCGGCCTCTTTGATTTCAACAGCCAACCTGTTCACATCTGCCGCCAGCGATCTCTGCCGTTTATCAAAGGTAATATTAATTCCTGTATATTTAATATCTTCCAATAAAAATAACAGCTTTATTATAACGAGAAATTCTCGTCTTCTCCTATTTATTTTCAAACACACCCGTTCTTGAGATTTGGTCCTTCTCACCAGGAATTAGAACAGAGCGCCTATATACAGTCCACATCCACACAAAATCTTCTATATACACTTTGGTGGTCAAATTCTTTTGGTGACATTAAAATCATAGCTGATCGCACACACTTAAAAATTCCTCATAAAAAATGTATCCGGGAAAAAAGTATTATTTTCACATCAGCGTCAATCACTGAGCAATCGACAGCGAGCGGAAGCCACTGCAAGACATCAAGCCATCTTACCACATAAGCACCACTATACAAATCGCCATAAAAAGCCAGAGTAAGTGCAATATTTCTTGCCACATTTTTTTTGGTTGGTTAAAAACAATAAATAAAAAGTGCGAAAAATCATTTAAAGTGCCATACGTGATTGTAGTTAACCGCGAAAAGTGTGAAAAAACTGTGTAGTGCCAAAGAAGAAAATAAGTGCAAACGCGTTGCATTAACGTCGGTTAAGATTCCTTGTGACTATCTGGTCTGTCCCCCCACCAGCGGTAAGGCTCTCCAGACACAGCACAGGGAAGAGGTGTACATAACCTCACTTTCACAAAAATTTCACGCCATTTGACTGCGGCAAAATTTAATTTCTTTTGCGTCACTATTATTTTCACTAATTTCCTTAATCAATCTTGTTACACAGTTTTTTGTTCTTTGTTGCATAAGATCTATTTCACGGTTTCACACTTTTCGTCGAGTTGTTATATCAGCGCGCGCACTTATTTATAACAAATTTTAACGTTGAAGTGGCGAGTGGCCCCTTTAATTCCACAAAAGACGTTGTTGTTGCTCTCCCCTTCTCCCTGCTTTTCGGCACAAATAAGCTGCAAAGTCAGTGAAAAAATAAACAAATTGAAAGCGTTAAATAAAGAGTTTTTCTATATTTTAATCATTGTTGGTTGGGTGATTCGCACAGGTTTTTTCAGTTTTATAACCCCTTTTTAATTTGATCACAAATTTTAATCCATGAACATGGAATCATATATTAGATTGGCCGATCGAATAATCGAATTCGAGGCCGATTTTAATGACATCAATGCGGCTCTGCACACTGTGCACACTCTTGCAATACAGCAAAAAGAGTTGCAAGCTAAGTGGGAAAAAGCAGAGAACGCCCTAGAGGAGTTGCTTGGCTCTGACACGCTCGACGCAAAGAAAATTGCAGCGGTCAAGATCAAGCATAAAGCGGCATATGCCGTATTCCTGAGATGCATGTCGAACATGGCTGAACTTCAAGCCAAATTGAAGGAGGAAAAAGATAGGGCAGTCAAACCTGAGGGAGAACGTGCGCGCGAACATAGTATCCGCCTGCCAGCTTGTGATACTGAGGTGTTCAAGGGCGACTACCTATCTTGGCCTACGTTTCGTGACCTGTTCACGGCCATATACAAAAACAACAGTCGCCTAAGCCCGGTAGAAAAGTTGTTCCACCTCAATCAGAAAACTCAAGGTGAGGCAAAGGACATCGTCAAGAAATGTCCCTTGACAAATGAAGGCTTCGAAACAGCCTGGAAAAACCTATGTGAGAGATACGAGAATAAGCGGATTCTCGTAAACTCACAACTACAAATTTTGTTTAATCTAAAAAAGATAGATAGCGAGTGCGGCAGCTCTATCCAAACCTTACAGCGCGACATAAATAATTGCTTGGCATCTTTAAAAAAACATCAGATCGATGTTTCAAATTGGGATGCGATTATTACCTATTTATGTTCGACAAAATTACCTGAAAATACGTTGGCTCTATGGGAGCAGAGCATTGACCACAAGACGGACATATCCAAGTGGGAGGATATGGACAAATTCTTGTCAAATCGTTTCCAGACACTTGAAACCGTGTCTGGTTTTACAGGGAATGCCACTTCTAAAGTGCAAAAATCAAACACGTCGCGCCAGTCGACAGAAAACCCTACAAAAAGACTTGGTGCTTTTCAAACCAAAGTAACCAAGCAAACAACAAAATCAATGTGTAAAATGTGCAAATCTACGGAGCACAGATTACGCAACTGTTCACGTTTTTGCGATTTAAACCCAGTAGAAAGGATTAAATTCGTCAAATCCACAAATGGCTGCCTGAATTGTTTATCCCCAGGACACACAGTGACGAGGTGCACCAGTTCATACAACTGTTCCAAATGCCACTCTCGTCACCACACGCTCCTGCATGCGGACACACTTCAGCAACCGGCGGTACGAAATCCCTTCAAAGATGCGGATAATGCCCCATCAACTTCGGCACAGGCAAGGAAAAGACAGGAATCGGGACAACCACCTTCCTCTGCGAATCAGAATGTCAAATCCTGCCATGCCAATTCCAGCACAGGCGTGCTATTAGGAACTGCTCGCGTACACATTCACCATAATGGTACCGACTTCTCCGCGCGGGCATTAATTGATTCTGGGTCTGAATGTTCCTTTATAACTGAAAGACTGAAACGCAGAATCAATTTGCCAGCGAGGAAAATGCATGCCCATGTTTCAGGCATCACAAATGCGGTGTCAGCTCAGGTGAAAGAAGCATCCAACATCGAACTACGTTCACCAGTGGATCCCTGCTTCAGCCTGACTACACCCGTACTAGTTCTAACGAAACTCACTGGGAATCTTCCATCCTGCCATATCAACGCAATGACTATGCAGGCATTCCCAGACTTGATTTAGGCAGACAAGAGGTTCTACGTCAACGAAGACGTAGACCTCATACCGGGCGGAGACATATATCCCCACATTATAATGAGCGGTATAAAGAAGAATGTGCTAAACACACTGTTAGCCCAAGAGACAGTGTTCGGTTGGATACTAACCGGTCGTATCGAATCACCGAATCCAACGAAGAGCATTATGTCTTTTTAAAACGAGGTTGCGTTAGACAATCAACTCAAAGCTTTCTGGGAGGTAGAAAATGTACCCAAAAATAAAATATTGAATGAGGATGAAAGGTACTGTGAACAACTATTTAAAGAAACAACGCAGCGAAGTGAGAATGGAAGAAACACCGTGTCACTACCATTCCGGCAGGATTACCCTAAAAATATTAACTTAGGACCATCCCTGAAGCGTGCATGCTCTCAATTCTTCCGGAATGAGGGGCGGCTAATAAAAAACCCAGATTTAGGAAAAGAATATGTTCGAGTGTTGTCAGAATATGAAACGCTCGGACATATGAGAAAAATTGAAAAGAATATTCCATCCGACGATTCGGAAAATTATTTCCTGCCCCACCACGCCGTTGTAAAAGCAGAAAGTACAACCACCAAGGTACGCGTAGTATTTAACGCCTCGAGCCCTACGGCCAACGGCAATAGCTTAAACGATATTCTCCTCCCAGGCCCAGTTCTACAAGCCGATCTACCCATACTTATCTTACGATGGAGACTATACCGCTTCGTATTCAATAGCGACATCGAAAAGATGTATCGACAAATTTGGGTGAACGAAAATCACACCAAATTTCAACGTATTGTGCATCGCACTTTCCCGAATGACCCTATTAGTCTTTACGAATTAAAGACGGTTACCTTCGGAGTGAATTGCGCTCCATATCTCGCGATAAGAACGCTCCTACAACTAGCAGACGACGTCTCAAACTCGCACCCTACAGCGGCTAGCATACTGCGAGAATACATGTATGTAGATGATGTGTTAGCGGGTGGACATACGATCACATCGACTATTAAAGCCAGAGATGAAATTCGTCAAGTCCTACAATCAGCGGGCTTTCCACTTCGCAAATGGACCTCCAACTCAGAGGACATTCTAAGGGACATCCCCAAAGCAGACCTGCTCAATGAAAACTTCCTGGCATTCGAAGATACCAGTTCAGTGAAAGCATTAGGTATTCGATGGAATGCCCACTCCGATTTATTTTATTTTAAAGCAGGGACGCTGGACAACCCGGAAAACATTACGAAAAGAGCAGTCCTATCCGCTATAGCCAAACTTTTCGATCCTTTAGGCTGGCTTGCGCCAATGGTTATTGTGGCAAAAATACTCATGCAGAGTATTTGGCTAGAAGGCACCGCTTGGGACGAACCAGTATCGACCAGTACGTTGGAACAATGGAGAACTTTCACCGACCAATACCATGAGATCGATAGAATCAGGATACCTAGATGGGTCAACTTCTCTCCAGGAACCGACATCGAGATTCATGGATTTTGTGACGCATCCGAAAAGGCTTATGCAGCAGCCGTTTACATGCGTGTCAAAACGGATGTTGATGTCGGCACAAACCTGCTGCTATCTAAAACGCGAGTAGCCCCAGTGAAAACTCTCTCTCTCCCACGTTTGGAACTTTGCGGAGCTGTGCTGTTAGCGGAAATCACCGAATCACTTTTCAGGAACCTCAAATTGGGACCAGTGAAAGTCCACCTTTGGACGGATTCAACTATCGTCCTCGCATGGATAAGGAAACCGCCCTGTTCCTGGTCCACTTTCGTCGCACATCGGATCACCAAGATCATCGACATGGTCGGTAGCAAGGACTGGCTTCACGTGAACTCGGAGTCAAACCCAGCCGATTTAGGCAGCAGAGGACTACCTGCCTCTGACTTGGTCGACAATTCGTTGTGGTGGCAGGGACCTTCTTGGCTGCAAGAAGACAATTCCCACTGGCCAGCACAAGACACCGAATACAACACGTCAATTGAGGAAAAGCGGATAAAGGTTCATGCAGCGTCAGTGAACAACAACCCTAACATCCTTGATAGGTTCTCCGAACTTTCAAGGGCGCTGCGGGTTATATCTTACATTTTTCGATTTGCCCGCAGAACACATCCCAAAACTAGAGTTTCCTTCAATAGGCAGTCTCATACAATCGCACCTGATGAAATCGAAACTACGTCACAACGATTGATAGCTATATGCCAAAGGAAATATTATCAAGCAGAGTATGCCAACTTGAAGTCAGGGAAACCAATTCATGCGAAGAGTGAAATTTTACCCTTAAACCCATTTATCGATTCTGATGGCATAATCAGAACTGGTGGTAGGATTGACGCATCCAAAGATATTCCCTACAACGAACGACACCCAATTATCCTGCCGTACACTTGTAGGCTATCCAGACTCCTAGTTGAGTTTATACATAAGATCTCCCTCCATGGAGAAAACCAGCTGATGCTGCGCTTTATTCGCACTCAGTACTGGATACCGCGTGTTAAAACCATGATTAGGTCTGTCATCCACAAATGTAAAGTGTGTACTATTTACAAGAAGCGGGCACAAACTCAACTCATGGGCATCCTTCCCAAGGAGCGCACCACTTTTGCCAGGGCCTTCACAAATACAGGGGTAGATTTCGCCGGACCTTTTGACATAAAGTCCTACCGAGGGAGAGGGTGTCGGACCTCAAAGGGATATGTATGTTTGTTCGTCTGCTTTTCAACGAAAGCTATTCATCTTGAAGCGACAAACGACCTTAGTACCGGGTCCTTCTTGGCTGCCTTTTCCAGATTTGTATCCAGACGAGGATGCCCAAAAAACGTCTACTCCGACAGCGGTACAAACTTTGTCGGAGCTTCACGATCCTTACGATCGGAGTTCAAGGCATTTCTTCGGGAAGCGAGGGACGATACCATGAATAAATATAGCCACCAAACTCTCGCATGGCATTTCATACCCCCAGGTGCTCCTCACATGGGAGGCTTGTGGGAGGCAGGGGTAAAAAGTTTTAAAACCCATTATAAAAAAATCGCGTCCGACCATAAATATACCTTCGAGGAGTTTACGACCCTGTTATGCGGAATAGAGGCATGTCTTAACTCTAGACCACTGAGTCCCTCATCAAATGAACCTTCCGACCTGGAGCCGCTTACTCCAGGCCATTTTCTCGTGGGTGGGCATCTGTTAGCTCCACCCGAACTCGACTGTGACGAGAATCCTGCCTCAATAGTCAACAGATGGCAAAAAATGAAGGCCTTGCATCATACTTTCTGCCAAAGATGGAAATCGGAATATCTCACCGAGATCCAGAAACGATATAAGTGGAAACATCCACAATCCAATTTAAAATCCGGAGACCTGGTCGTTATCAAGGAGGATAACCTCCAACCTAACGAGTGGAGAATGGGGAGGATCGTCAACATACACCCAGGCTCTGACAACCGTGTGCGTGTTGTTGACGTCCAGACAACCAAGGGACAAATAACTAGACCAATTTCGAAATTGGTACTCCTTCCGTCCCACGACCAGGAGGAGGAAATGTAAGGGGCAAAATTCCGCCTCACAAAACCCCAGAAAACCACAACACTATTTCCCCCGACTACCTACAATTAGAGGCCCACGGTTAGTGATAGCATCGAAAGCATATTAAGGAACCCACGTCTTCGTGTCTCTCTATCCCTAAGCTTGTGTTTCTCCCGAGCCATATATTATCATCAACCCCCCGGTCTCGTGAGGGTGCGAGTCTACCGGAGGGGAAACCTAAAGCGTACTACGCGATGGCAATGGGGAAAGGGAGCGCGGGACATAAAGACGCGTTCAACCACGCGCCGTGATGCCCCGCTATCCCTAAGCTTGCGTCGCTCCCGAGGCCCTAATTATTATCAACCACCCCGGTCTCGTGATGGTGCGAGTCTACCGGAGGGCGATCCTACATCTTATCTTTCTTTTTTTTCTCACCCCCGGTCTCGTACCGAGTCTGCCGGAGGGGGAATCCTACACCTAGCTACTTGTGGGCAATGGGGAAAGGGAGCTAGAGACACGAGGACGCGGGAGAGCTTACCAAAAGCTCGCAAACAAAAAAACACTTTTCTTTCCTTCTATGTGCTTTAACAATACTAACCGAGGGCCCCCTGAACAGAAAACCCCCTAATGCAGATAGCCCATCTGCCACCAAACACTTATTTTTTAATTTTTGACAAAACCAACCCAAATTCACTCGCTCACCCCGAGCGAGGACACAAGAAACCATTCCCAGTCACTCGTTATCCCATAACGAGGACATCATAAAAATCTACAGCAGAAGGGCGAACCAATCTGCCACAGAGCCTAAAGGCTTTCAGCCCATCATCTTTAAATTTCCAACAAATCAAACCCAAAGTCACTCGCTGACCCAGAGCGAGGACACCAGAAAACCCTCCCATTCACTCGTTATCCCATAACGAGGACACTATAAAGCCTACCGCAGAAGGGCGAACCGATCTGCCATAGACAACCTTTGCACTCGTTGGCGCGCAACGAGGCCCATCGCAAACTTAACGCAGATCCATTGTCTGCCAGAGAACATAAATGCACTCGGACAAAAGCACGAGGCCAACAGAATTTTTTTTACTTAATGAGTAGGGACAGCCATATTCTACATAACGTCCTATTTCAGAGTTGGGTTGAGGAACGCCGCATCTCAGAATGCTTTTCATTAACTCCTCTTATGCCAGAATGCATTGAAATTATGCTGAAATAGGGAGTTTTCGAAACAAATTTTGAGGTAGTGTATTATTGAATAAAATTCTGACGCTCGCCGTTCTTCATCTAAATTCTGAATGACCAAACGAATATAACTTTTTATCAACTCACGAAGTACTTAGTAGACAAGTAATTGTTTCCGCCAAAACCTGGTGGCGTCTACAAATTTACTATCACTACTAATTTACTACTAAATGTACTTGCCTTTACGTTTTTCGCTGAAGGGGATTGATTTATGCGCGTTTTACCTTACAGCGTAAAAGCAACCAGTTCAGATTTAATTTGGGAGTGCCACAAGATCAGTCATCATTGGACAAGAAGCTTCCGGTGATTGGACTATGGGGCCGGCTCTGCCGGTTCTCAAAAATTATTTTTGCCAATTTTATTAATTCATTACGTATTCTTGAACTTTTTAATTGATTACGAATGCGAATGTTAAAACCCCCCATTAATAACAACAAAAGGGTTCTGTACTTTATATCAGAAACAATATTATCTTGCAATGCGGGAGTGGTGTAGGTAATCGTTTCGTAGTTTCCCAGAATTTATAAATCTTTTTTTTACTTCTTCGGCTATTGAGATATTAAACATCTTTAAAACTCTTAAAACCGCTCTAAATTATTGCTCAAGGTTTGACACAATCTATAAATAACTTTAGGGACATGCAAACGTAACTTCGTCTCAAAATCATAAAATGTTTAGTTAGTGATATGAGAGAACGTTTTGTCGGTTGGATACCTATTTTCAACAAAAAGGAGGAGTTTCACTGGCGAGAGTTGAGGAGATATCGCCAGTGCTCTTTTTCTGTACCTTGCTGTTGACGAGAACAAAATCAAAAGATGGATCGAAATCTGCTACGGAA
Source organism: Eurosta solidaginis (assembly GCF_040869045.1). Lineage (NCBI taxonomy): Eukaryota > Metazoa > Arthropoda > Insecta > Diptera > Tephritidae > Eurosta > Eurosta solidaginis. Next base: position 155,707,723 of record NC_090324.1, on the reverse strand, counting down.
TTATAACATGCGATCACGGATCGAAATATATTGCGACCCTGCACGCAAATGCATACATATAATTATTCATTCTTTTTTGACTTGAGCGAACCATTTCTTTTACGGCGAAATAATTTGCTACAAAATATCTTGAGTGGAATCAATTTTACGGTTTAGTAATGGATAAATTTATTATAAGAAAGCCTAGAGTGGAAAATCTGTCGGCTCAGGAAGATGAAGTTCAACAAGAAAATGAAGCTCAAGAAGACACTGAAAGGGATGAAAATACAGAAGAAAAATATGGTCATCAATAGTTTTTGGAAAAAAATCAGCTCCGTTAAAAATGGACTTGGAGAATCAATGTTTCCTGACCTTTCAAACTTTGTATTTCTCTTATAATCATTGCCTCACAGTTCTGCTGCAGCGAAAGCTTACGAAAAATATCCAAATTGGTGACCCCGGACTTAGGATCACGAACATCGACGGAGATAGGAATCAACACAACGCAGCCAGCGATGCCGCGCACGTGGAAGCATCCTTTGCAATTCCAAAAATCAATCCACCAAATATGGCTGAGTCCTATTTCATGTCATTATAGTTCTGGTTTACAGCATCAGGAATTCTATCAGACGCAAAAAAAAGTACAACATAGTAAGGGCGCAAGTACCACCTACTAATTTAGCTGAGCTGGCAAAGCATTATCAATGAACTGTCAGCACAAAACAAGTACGATTATATATGTATGTAAAAGAAAAACTTAAAAAAACATTTTGCAGAGAGTCAGCAGCACCGCTTGCAAACAGTCATATCCGAAAGGGCACTCGGTGACTTAAAGCCAAGCCAATTATTCAGCGAAATAAAACACGTTGCTGGAAAATCCATAAGCGAAAATATTTTAATAGATCTCTGGACAGCTCGACTCCCTGCACAGGCACGAGCCGCAATTATAGCGTCAGAACATAAAATGTCAAAAAAGGCAAAAATCGCGGATGATATCGTAGAATCGCTAAACCTGGGCGAATCTTTTAATTCCGATTCACATATCCGATCGTTAACTAATGAGAAAAACAATAGCGAAACCGTGTCGGCGCTAGAAACCCTACAGAAAGAGTTCGCTCAGTTATCTCAACGGCTGAATAATTACACCACCGATCGATTAGTTTAGTCCATGCAACACAAAAAAAAAAAAAACACAACACTCATCCAACCATTAAACTATTACGCGCTTAATGTAGTATCGCCCTCCTTTCTTATAAAGTTCGCAAGCGCGATAATTTGACAAGTCAATGCGCATATCTTGGAAGCCAGTTATGGGCTATATTTACGTGTTGGTATTCGCTTACTTACATGCGATCCAAATTTCTACGATAGACCGCTACCCGCTGGCCAATCAGTTGCTCCATACTACCAATTACCATCTGGTTCGTGATTTTGCTCGTTGGCCTGTTTCCAGTTGCTTAATAATTGCAGAAACTCGGCACTTACCTGAAAAAGAGAAAAATTATTTCATGAGATAACTTCGAGAAGATCGTCCACTTCCATTTTCTTTTCACAGCACTATAAACCGTACCTTGTACTTCTCTATTACATCCAACACCTACTTGAGGTAATCAATATTGGCCCGATACATTTTGTACACCCATTCTCTGTAGACCCCCTGACGACTGAAGACAGCTAAGCGCTGCATCGTACGCAGCTTTACGCACCAGCTTTCCACGAGGATTAGGGAAACTACACTTGATGTCGTTCCTCATTAAATTTAAAGGGCTCAGCTGGTCGATTCGATACTGATGGAATTGGACGTCTAAAGCCTAAGACAAAATAGTACTGAGATGCCGGCAAGCGAAATATCGAGACTTAGTTAGTTTTTTGTGATACAAATTTTGTATCTTCTTGTAGTAGTCAATCACTCTTTATTCAACCCACAGTTCACAGCGCTTTGGGATTTCACAATTAGATGCGCGCGCCGCTATCTGCGCAGCACGACTTCCTCATTATTTGTAGAAGGATGTTTTCATGTAAATATGGATGTGGAGTTACCGATGGCGGGAACTAGCCATAGAAGGCGCTCTCGGAAACAGCAAGATTTCCTGTGTAGCCTTCACTTCGTTCAAGGCGATTATTTATTATTATTTATTCACCTTACCCATAAACCCTTACGTCAGCTATACGTTTCCGCAATCCTTACAGAAACCTTCTTGGCATTCGAATTAGTCATGAGAATTTATATGAATTGCCAACTTTTTTACTATTGAAGTTTCGACCACAGCACTTGCCTGGATACCAATATAAGGTAATATCCAATATAAAATTGAATATGAAGCTCCAGAGTACTGCGAGCAGCTGCACCACCTACCCTACCCGCCGGCGTCGATATACCTGAACGATCAGCTGGATGTACGGTGCTACTAGCATCAAACAATTCACATTTATTTTGTACAATGCGAAACCCATAAGATTTCTTGGAAGATAAACGACGCTGACAGAGACGACACCGTCATCGGACACGACAATCAGCAGCTTGTTCTCGACTACATCCGAAAATCGCTTTTGCACAGCTGGCTGATGATGCATAACTGGGGGTGTTGATGTTGTAGAAGGCGGTGGTGCTGGCGCTATAGGTAGGCCGCTAGGGCTGATTTCTTTTGTTTTCTTTAAAACACCTGGTCAAAGTGCGTTAGTTCGTACAACGGCCCTATATGAACGCATACGCACATGATTATTTTATACAAAGGTGTGAACGCATACGCGCATGAATGTAAAGACCTGTGTCCATTGATGCAGGAAAACGCGTCACAAATTGGACAATTGCTCACGCTAGGCGAACGCATTCAATGAAACCACAATTTCGTTGTTTAATAAAACTCACAGTTAACATGGATTAAAGTGTGGTTCCTTTATATTTTAATTTCCACCACAAGCATCAGCACCTAAAAATAAAAGGAATATTAATTAATAAGATGAAATAAAAGAAATATATATTATTAATAAAATAAATTCAACAATTTATAATGTACTTACCTTTTCCCTTATAAATGTGCCATAGTAATCCAACCACGCATAAAAAATGAGAAAAACATGAGAAAACGTTAAATCATGCAATTCATGTCCCGTTTGTTGCAATTCATTGGAATTCTACATTCTATACACGGGTGTGTATGAATGTTTATTTGTTTTGTCTTTCGCCGTTGGCATATTTGTAACCAACGTATGTACATATGTATGTATGTATGCCTACTTGGTTCGGCATATCATATTAGTGCTGCATCAAGTGGCGCACACTGGTACCGAAAACCCGCAAAAGGAACAAAATCGGGATCGGTTTTTTTTGACCCGGGCAGTCCCCAAAAAAAAAAAAAAAAAAAAAAAATTCTTACACACAAAAAAATAAAGGCGAACACCTCATTAAAAATTAAGTGCTCGCATTTACAAACAAAAAACAAAAAAAAAGGAAAAACAATTTTTTTTTTCTTTTTGATTTTTTTTATTTTTCTTTGCCGTCGGTACTGCCTGCTTTCTGGCTGGGGGGCAGGACTTGTTGTTTTTCAACAACAAACATCACAAACAGTCATTATAAGGGCTCGGTACAAAAACAATCCGAGTCCCGAAAGTAAAGAATCCCGACACGACAAAGTCCCGAAATTGGAATAAGTCAACTTTTTCTACTGGCTTAGTGTGCCACTGCCCCAGTGACCTAGTTTTTTTTCAAGGGCAAGCAAATACATAGATGTATATATATATATACTCGCACACCACAAATTCACCATACCAGCTGTCAGCTAACCAAGAAATACACGACAGAGTTGCATGGTACATTTCGCATAATGGTACGGGCAGATAGAACGCGTCGTGAAGAACGCATCGCCAATCTGCATGTAAGCACCGGCAGTTGGTACATTTTCGAATTTAATTACGATGTTCGCTATTCTTCATGAGCTTTCGCACAAAATTAAAATCAATACCGTCGTCAGCCTCTACGGTTCGTTTTAAACTCGGTTTATTCATATATTTCAACGAAGGTTTGTTAATAAAACACCACGCGTATCACGAAAACAAGTAATTTTGCGCGGGTGGCTTGGAATCACGTCCGCTCCAACCTCCCACACACCGCAATCTTGCTGGTTTTTGTTGAAACACATAAGCTGCTCGAAATCACAGCACTAAATACTTTGCAAAAAACGCTCTCGTCACTCCACGTCATTTGACTAGTCATCTTACGGTGGTGGGTTATATTCGTAGTCACATTTGCATGGGCGTGGGTAGGGTTTGTGACCAGGTGTTTTGTAGGGTAATAAAATAATACACAACTGACGAAATGTATGCGCTGCAGCGAAAACGCGCATCACCCAACCAACCTCACGGCCACTCGCCCTGGCACATCCATAAAATGCCACAGTCGCCCTGAGAGCGACACGACACGTTATACGCTGGAACGGAGACCTCGGCCTCTTCGTCCAGCCCAGAAAAACCTCAAAACCATCGAGTCTGGAACGGAGACCTCTGCCTCTTCGTCCAACCAACAAAAAAACCGCAAATCTGGAATGGAGACCTCGGCCTCTCCATCCGGAACGACAAAAACTAAAGAATAACAAAAAATGGTGCCAATCTGGAACGGAGACCTCGGCCTCTTCGTCCAGCCCTACTGGCCATCGACTATACACATATTACATTCTGAATTTCTATATTTAAGAATTATGTATAATTCAATGGCAAGAAATATTCACTTAACTGTTCATAACCGCTAATTTTACAAATCTTAGCTCAGGTGGCATGCGAAGCAAGTCGGAAGGGATTCCCGGCCATTTTGCGTCGTCAGACGAACTCCTCATCTAGATTAAGTTTAGTGTGTAAGTCTTATATTCATTTATATTCATTTTTCTCGTTTCAGTGGAGGTCGTTGGCGGAAAACGATGTTGCGCATCGCAAGGGGGGCCGGCATGTTTAGGCAGGATGCCTAACTTTTTCCGCATCTGTCTGCGACCCCCCCAATGCAACCCTGCGAATCGATACTCGATACTCGAATTAATTTGTAACCACCCACACCATCACCGCCACATGCATGTGCATGCATGTACATGTACGTGTATGTGTGTTTTTTGTCAGCACTCATGCATATGCATGTCGGGGTTGATGTGTGGGTGCCTTTCCCCTCCAAAACGGAGGATTTTGCGGGTCAACGGTTGTAGCTTGCTATACAACCGGCCTCTTTGATTTCAACAGCCAACCTGTTCACATCTGCCGCCAGCGATCTCTGCCGTTTATCAAAGGTAATATTAATTCCTGTATATTTAATATCTACCAATAAAAATAACAGCTTTATTATAACGAGAAATTCTCGTCTTCTCCTATTTATTTTCAAACACACCCGTTCTTTGAGATCGACCCGGTGCGCCCACCTCTCCAGGATTAGACGCACACCGGCCGATCATATATATATATACTATATATTAGAGTGACCACAAAACATATGGGATTTGCAAAAGTATTGAATTTTTTCGCTCCCCGCGCATTTTTTGATAGCTTGACAATAGAAAATAAGATCTGCATAAAAATGCGACCACCTGTAGTGCTTTAGAGACCAATATCTCTTTAAACAATGATTTTCGGAGAAATAATGTAATAATCATTTTATACAAAATGAAACTGGGAACATATTATCCATATGATATTTATACCTACCGTTATCCTTTCAGGACATATTTAAATTTTTTTGTTTGTTAAAAAGGCAAAAATAAATATTTTAAAATAGAGAATTGCATAAACTATACATCATTTAATAGGTTATTTAAATTACACACCATAAATAAATTTTTTAATTTACATGCACTATTATAGTCAAGAAAATAATTTAAAATAAGCAAGCCGCATTTTTTCAAACTTTTTTTTAACAACCTGAAAATATCGTAGTAGGCTTTGCAATTAAAAAAAAATGTGGTATAGTTTCATTCTTAGCAGGCTATGAAAATGTTGAGATAGGGCAAATTAAATGTGCATTAAACAAAAAAAACTTCATTTAATTAGTTTTTTTTAGTATCTTTACACATCATAATTTTTTTTTTTGATTTACATGCATTATTACAAAGAAAAAAAACGGTGTCGAATTTTACAAAAAGTCGAACTCTTTTTTTTCACAAACTGTAGTAGGCTTTACTAAGTGAATAAAAATAAAAAGAATAAGAATAAAAAAGGTAAATAAAAAAAGGTATCCGCCGAGCTTTTAAGAAGCGACCGCATTTATATATTTACATTGACTGTTCTAATAATGGAATCCTCTTCTTCTGTCTGTGGTTCATCGATTTGGTAATCTAAATCATAACGCGACACATGAGCTTCATTAGACTGTACCACGGCATTAAAATTACATGTTTTTGGTTCTGCTTGTGGGTCTGATGACTGTACTTCAATTTCTAAAGCCAATTTTGAGCGCACAGCTTCTATTAATACGCGATGTTCGTTTAAAAAGTTTACGGCTTTTGTATTTTTATTCTTTTGCAATGTTTTAATAGCATTTGTATGTCAAATAACACGTCCAGAGAGTCAGTAAAATGTTTTTTTGCCTTACCACATTTCAATTTAATAATTTAGTTGTATTGATTTAAACGCCTTTTAATCATTTTCTCTATTCCATCTTTTCTTTTGGTCGGAATTCCGAATTTCGTATAGACCTCAATCAATCTATTGGACAAAAGAGGAATGCTTTCCTTTGCCGTTTTATGTTCATCACGAATCAAATAAAATAAATATCTTAACACATCTCTTCTGCTTGGAAGCATATTTCCATTCAAAGAGTTTTTTTCCAGCCTGTGTTTAAAAAAGATACTCTTACATTATACAATAGAAAAGCCTTACATAGCACTTAGCTCGTAAGATATTATTAAATAATTACCAATTAAGGGAATGCATCTGGATCTTAATGCCATTACAATAATAGTTTTAAAAAAATTTTAACAAAACTTTTTTGAACTGAATATAACACACTTATGAGCACTACCGCTACAAGTTCACTTTAAAGAAAGTTCAACACACTATTGAATGAGCTGAAATATTTTCATAACCTACTAAAGGTAAGATCACACCTAGCGTCACGTCACGTAACAGCAGCGTAGCAGCACGTCACGACCAAATATTTTTTGCATGTATTCTTATGGAGCATATCACACTTAGCGGCAGCGGAACTGCGCGTCGCGTCACGTAGCGACAAATTTGAGCAACTAGGCTAAACTGACGCGCTGCTGCCGCTCAGGTGCTGCTTGGTATATCACACTTCGCGGCATGTTATGTCATTTTTAAACCACTATATGCTTAAACAACAACAAATATTTTGCCGCGACATGCCGCTCTACTGCCGCTTTAGTGCGATATACCAAATTATGATGTACAGTGACGCGACGCTGCTGTTACATGCCGCGACGCTAGGTGAGTACGTACCTTAAGAATGAAACTATACCACTTTTTTTTTTTAATTGCAAAGCCTACTACGATATTTTCAGTTTGGTAAAAAAAAAAGTTTGAAAAAATGCGGCTTGCTTATTTTAAATCATTTTCTTGACTACAATAGTGCATGTAAATTAAAAAATTATGATGTGTAAAACTACTTTAAATAACCTATTAAATGATGTATAGTTTATGCAATTCTCTATTTTTTAAATATTTATTTTTGCCTTTTTAACAAACAAAAAAATTTAAATTTCACTTTAAGGACTCAATATGTCCTGAAAGGATAACGGAAGGTATAAATATCATATGGAGAATATGTTCCCAGTTTCATTTTGTATATAAATGATTATTACATTATTTCTCCGAAAATCATTGTTTAAAGAGATATTGGTCTATAAAGCCATGCATAATTTTTAGGTCAATTTTTGAACTTTAGGTCAAATACGCGTGGCTATTTCCCACTACAGGTGGCCAGATTTTTATGCAGATCTTATTTTCTATTGTCAAGCTATCAGAAAATGCGCGGGGAATAAAAAAAATCAGCACTTTTGCATTTGTGGTTACTCTTTATGATTTTTTCAGACAACAATATATACTATATACGTAAGCAATCGTTGAAATTTGAAGCCTCTAGCTCTTAAAATAGGGCAGTAATTACGAAGTTTCTTATCTGAACAATCGGTTGTGGGGGATATATACTATATATACGACCGATTTCATCAATTTTTTCAGGCAACAATATGTGCAATATACGAAAGTATATGGTGAAGTTTGAAGCTCCAATCTGTTAAATTGAGAAGTGAGAGTGAGAATGTCAATCAATTGAGAGGATGCAAAATTAAGCTCAGTAAATAATAAATTATAAATCAAGTTTTTGAAGGCGTTAAAATTACCAATTGGTGTAAAGCATACTTTTTGGGTGCCTTTTTCGAATGAGTGAATTGTATGTGAAATATTATATTGACAAACATAAAAATAATACTTTACACTTTTGTGTTGAAAAATTGAAGACGGCAAAAGAAGTTAAAGAAATGGCGCCAAAAACAACAACAAATAAAAAACACAACGATAAACAAAACACTTCAGTTTCAAGTGATTCGAGTGATAATGAAACTACTTCTGTTGGCCTATCTTCGATAATAGGAAAACTAAACAAAGAATTTAAAATACAAGAAAGAGCGATGAAAAAAATAAAAGAGTCGCAAGACCACATCGGTGACAGCTTTGATGCTCTCAGAAGAGAAATTGACCGGCTAACAGAAGAAAACAAACAAATAAAGAAAGAACTGAAAGAGCTTAAAACAAATGGTGAAAATGTCAAAATGAAAATGAAAAACTTAGAACGAAACGTAATGGAATTGAAGCAAGATAAAAATAAAAACAATCGTATAATAACAAATCTACCAAAGCTAGTAGACATGGACTTAAAAAATGTAGTAATAAAAATTGCTGCGTAAGTCAATGCAAATATTAGCTATATCGATGTCTATCAAAATGAAAACAAAAGATTTAAAACATATCCCATAGTGGTTAAAATGAGCAATATTGAGTTCAAAACCAAATGCTTTGACTTTAGAAAGAAAGGTTGGCGGATAGATGTAAACCAAATTCTAACAAATGTAGATATGGAGGGGAAAAATGTAAACTTTCATCAGATGTTGGAGAAGGAGCTTAGCGATCTTTGGAAGAAGGTCAAAATCGAAGCAAATAAGAAGAATTATAAATACGTGTGGGTAAAAGATGCGAAAGTGTTTGTTCGGAAAGAGAGTGAAACTACTGCCATACAAATAAAAGAATTAAGTTGTTTTATATTTTGTATATTCTTTATTTCAAAAATGGACATTATACATATAATAAATAAAGCAACTTTACACGTCAATGTAAAGTATGACGCTAACAAATTGGTATTCAACAAAAATAATAACAATATTAATATACTATACTTAAATATACAAAGCATTAGAAATAAGGTAAACTAGTTAGATATGTTGATTCACCAAAAATTAATCGAGGGTAAAACTATTCATATAATAGCGCTAAGTGAAATATGGATATATGAAAATGAAAACAAGTATTTTAGTCTGAGATATTATAATGCTTATTTTGCAAATCGAACATCCAATAGAGCAGGTGGATGCACCATTTTCATACATAAAACTATTCCATCCTCATTAGTATATGCAATTGAATATGAAGGAAGCAGCTTTTTGACCGTAAAATTAATCAAAGCAAATATGCATGTATCATGTATCTATAGATGCTGCGCTTCCGATATTGGTTCTTTCGTTGAAAAGTTTGAGAATGATGTTTTGAAATATAAGAGATCCATCATAGTTGGTAATTTTAACCTAAAACTACTAAAATCAAATAACGACATCATTAATTATGTGAACGCCGTATTTGGTAAAGGGTTTCTTTTCTTAAATAATTTGAATCACGAGATGTATACTAGAAAAGGAAATGGCTCAAAAACTATAATTGGTCATGCTCTAACAGATTTAGTAGAATGCGCTTATACTTTATCGTTAGATGATAATAATATACAAGTATGCATGTATTATGTATGTATAGATTCTGCGCTTCCGATATTGGTTCTTTCGTTGAAAAGTTTGAGAATGATGTTTTGAAATATAAGAGATCCATCATAGTTGGTGATTTTAACCTAAACCTACTAAAATCAAATAACGGCATTATTAATTATGTGAAAGCCGTATTTGGTAAAGGGTTTCTTTTCTTAAATAATTTGAATCACGAGATGTATACTAGAAAAGGAAATGGCTCAAAAACTATAATTGATCATGCTCTAACAGATTTAGTAGAATGCGCTTATACTTTATCGTTAGATGACAATGTTTTATCTGATCATAGACTTTTATCACTGACTGTGAATAATAATATACAAAACTTTGAACAGCAAAAAATGAAATAAAAGTCTTTGATTACAGCCGGTTTGAAATTAATAACCACTTAAATACCATTTTAAATCAGACAAACTTTTCAGACTTTCATAGGCAGCTATGTATAAGTATTGAAAATTGAACTAAATGTATCAAAAAATCAAATAAAAACATTAAAACCATGGATGAATAACGAAATTTTATCTTTAATCAAAGAGCAAAATAAATTTTATAAATTGAAGAAGAAGTATCAGAATAACTTGTATTTCGAAACTCAGTTTAGAACTTTGAAAACTTTAACGCGGAATAAATTAAAGAGAGCAAGAAAAGAGTTTTATGGAGCCAGATAGAACAAGGTATCGAATCTAGTGCTAAAACACGGAGAGTTTTTAATCAGATTATATATGGGCAAAAGAATGCATCGCCTCTGGAAATCTCACAAATAGAATACAATGATAAAGTTTTAACAAAACATTCTGAAATAGCCGATACTTTTAATAACTATTTTATAAACATTACAAACACTCCGGAAAACTTTGAGTACTCCCCAGAGCCCGAGGCTGAAATACCTCATCCTTTTGATATGAGTCACTGCAATATCGGGGAAGTAAGCCGTGCAATTTGCAGCCTTAACCCAAGGTCGGCCAACGGGCCCGATGGAATTTCAACAAAATTTTTACAGAAATATAAAGACATGTTATCTGGTCCCTTGTCGAATTTTATAAATCAGTGCTTCGAGAGCGGTCAGTATCCAGATGAATTGAAAATCGGGTCTGTAGTTCCCATTCACAAATCTGGAAGCAAGGAGGTTTGCTCAAACTACAGGCCAATAACAAAATTGAGTGCAATCGATAAGGTTTTCGAAAGCATTTTGCTGAACCGACTCAAACATTTTATTAAAATTAACAATATAATAAGCGATAATCAGTTTGGATACACCGAAAACTCGAGCACATTATCTGCCAGTATCAATTGCACAGAATTTTTATACGAAAACTTAGATAAGAAAAAATATGTTTCAATGCTCTCAATAGATCTCAGCAAAGCGTTTGACTCAGTAAACATCTATATTATGATCCACAAGCTTAAGGAGTTGGGAGTTAATGGCAGTGCTATTAACCTCTTCGAAAGCTTTTTAACTAAAACAATTTGTTCAAATCAAAGATACAAAAAGTTCAATTAAAAATGTTAAATCTGGCGTTCCACAAGGATCGAAGTTAGCTGCCACATTATTTTTATTATATATAAACAACATATTTAAACTTGACTTGAATGGAATTCCGCAATTCTATGCCGATGACGGGACCTTTTTGTATGCTACTGATAGCCTCGATGACCTCTTGGCTCATATGCAAAGAGATCTTAGGTTAATTTCACAATGGTTTCAGCATAATTTATTAAAAATTAATCTATCTAAAACTAACTTTATAATATTCAACAATTATAAAAATATACCCAGTTTGAATGATTTGAAGGGAATTTATCTGGAGGGCAGATTTATTTCGAGAGTCGACAATTTAAAGTACCTCGGAATTTGGTTTGATGCCAATTTAAACTGGCGAGAACATATAAACAAATTGAAAATGAAATTAATACCCCTAAATTTTGCTATTTATAGAAATCGAAAACTTATTCCACAAAAACACAAGTGGCTTCTGTACAACGCCTTGGTCATGTCACATATTAATTATTTAAATCCAATTTGGAACACTTGTTCCGAACAGCTAACAAATGAAATACAAAGAATTCAAAATAAAATAATAAAAAACATTTTACATCTGCCGCTAAGAACAGCAAGTGAACTGCTATACCAAGAGAGGATTGATGTACGCAAGAACTCCATCCTTCAAACCTTAATATTATTTTATAAAATTAAAAATAACTTAATAAAGCATAATTTAGACATTCCAGAAGAATCAACCCCAGAATATACACTTAGAGTTAGAATAAATATGAAACCACGTATCTTTCGAACGGAAAGATGTGCAAAATCACTAAGACATTATGGTGTTAAACTTTTCAACAAACTTCCAGTTGAAGTTAAAAATGCAAGAAATGTGCAATGCTTTAAATTCGAGGTCAAACGGCTACTTATTACAAATTTTGATTTTAATATCTAGATGCAAAGTACGTTCTACACTATATTTTTAATTATACTCATATAATATTAAATTATTAAGCTAAATTTTAGTTTTAATTTAATTTTAATTATTATTATTTACTTACTGTTGTCTTTCATTGTAACCTCTCATAACAATTGATAACAAATAGAGTAAAATAGAAATAAGCTATTTTCTCTCGCAAAAACTTCGCTTTTTTTGAGAAATCTTCTAATAATTTTAAACTTTGTTGTCAATAAAGAAAAAAAAAATTGAGTAAGATATTACAAAAATACTCTCTTTCTGAAAAATCGGTTGTATGGAGGATATATGCTATAGTGGTCCGATCCGGCCGGTTCCGACAAATCTCTAATCGGACACCCAAATACACCCGCTCACCCAATTTTATCAAGATATCTCAAAAATTGAGGGACTAGTTTGCATACAAACAGACAGACGGACAGACGGACATGGCTAAATCAACTCAGCTCTTCAACCTGATTATTTCGGTATACCTAATGGTGGGTCTATCTATTTTCCTTTAAGGACTTACAATTTCGGGTTTCGTGACGAAATTAATATACCATTTCATTTTCATGAAAGGTATAAATATAGGTAGGTACTTTGTGTAAGGATGCAAAGTTTCAGGTTTTTTGTGGTCTGCGTGTAAAAACTATGACTACGAATCACGTATTTCAACAATATATGACGTAAACGAAACTATTTGATGAATTTTGAAGCTTCTAGCCGTAAAAAAGGGGCAAAAAAATACAGTTTATATGGGGTATATAATATATATACCACCGATCTCTATGATTTTTCAGACAACAATATATGCTATATACGTAAGCATTTGGGGAAATTTGAAGCTTCCAGCGGTTAAAATGGGGCAGAAATTGGGCAAAGTTTCTTATCTGAACAATCGGTTGTATGAGATACTATATATACCACCGATCTCAATGATTTTTTCAGACAACAATATATGCTATACACGTAAGCATTTGGTGAAATTTGAAGCCTCTAGCTGTTAAAATGGGGAGGAAATTGCGCAAAGTTTCTTATCTCAACAATTGGTTGTATGAGATATATACTATATATATCACCGGTCTCTATGATTTTTTCAGACAAAAGTATATGCTATACACGTAAACATTTGGTGAAATTTGAACATATCTAAAAGATTTTTAAGATAAATATAAAATAAAAAATAGGGAGGTACTTTGTGTGAGGATGCAAAGCTTCACGTTTTTTGTGGTCTGCATATAAAAACTATGACTACGAATCACGTATTTGAAAAATATATTACCTACACGTAACTATTTGATGAAATTTGATGAATTTTGAAGCTTCTAGCCGTAAAAAAGGGGCAAAAATGACAGTTTATATGAAGTATATAATATATATACCACCGATCTCTATGATTTTTTCAGACAAAAATATATGCTATATACGTAAGCATTTGGTGAAATTTGAAGCTTCTAGCTGTTAAAACGGGGCAGAAATTGCGCAAAGTTTCTTATCTGAATAATCGGTTGTATGAGATATATACTATGTATACCACCGATCTCAATGATTTTTTCAGACATCAATATATGCTATACACGTAAGCATTTGGTGAAATTTGAAGTTTCTAGCTGTTAAAATGGGGCCGAAATCGCAAAAAAAATATATATATACTATATATATACTATATATACCATCATATATATATTATATATATCACCGATCTCTATGATTTTTTGACACAACAATATATACTATATACGTAAGCAATCGGTGAAATTTGAAGATTATAGCTGTTAAAATGGGGTAGAAATTGCGAAAAGTTTCTTATCTGAACAATCGGTTAAATGAGATATATAAAACCGATCTCTATGATTTTTTCAGACAACAAAATATGCTATATACGTAAGCATTCGTTGAAATTTAAAGCCTCTATCTCTTAAAATAGGGCAGTAATTACGAAAAGTTTCTTATCTGAACAATCGGTTGTGGGGGATATATACTATATATACGACCGATCTCATCAATTTTTTCAGGCAACAATATCTACAATATACGAAAAAGTATATGGTGAAGTTTGAAGCTTCAATCTGTTAAATTGAGTAAGATATTACAAAAATCCTCTTTTTCTGAAAAATCGGTTGTATGGAGGATATATGCTATAGGGGTCCGATCCGGCCGGTTCCGACAAATGTCTAATCGGACACCCAAATACACCCGCTCACCAAATTTTATCAAGATATCTCAAAAATTGAGGGACTAGTTTGCATACAAACAGACAGACGGACAGACGGACATATGGCTAAATCAACTCAGCTCTTCAACCTGATTATTTCGGTATACTTAATGGTGCGTCTATCTATTCTCCTTTAAGGACTTACAATTTTTGGTTTCGTGACGAAATTAATATACCATTTCATTTTCATGAAAGGTATAAAAATAGGTAGGTACTTTGTGTGAGGATGCAAAGCTTCAAGTTTTTTGTGGTCTACATGTAAAAACTATGACTACGAATCACGTATTTAAAAATATATGACGAAAACGTAACTATTTGATGAAATTTGATGAAATTTGATGAATTTTGAAGCTTCTAGCCGTAAAAAAGGGGCAAACATTACAGTTTATATGAAGTATATAATATATATACCACCGATCTCTATGATTTTTTCAGACAACGATATATGCTATATACGTAATCATTTGGTGAAATTTGAAGCTTCTGGCTGTTAAAACGGGGCAGAAATTGCGCACAGTTTCTTATCTGAACAATCGGTTGTATGAGATATATACTATGTATACCACCGATCTCAATGATTTTTTCAGACATCAATATATGCTATACACGTAAGCATTTGGTGAAATTTGGGGCCGAAATCGGAAAAAAAAATATATATACTATATATACCATCATATATATCACCGATCTCTATGATACTTTGACACAACAATATATACTATATACGTAAGCAATCGGTGAAATTTGAAGCTTATAGCTGTTAAAATGGGGCTAAAACTGCGAAAATATATATATATATATACTATATATACCACCATATATATACACTATATATACCACCGATCTTTATGATTTTTTCAGACAACAATATATGCTATATACGTAAGCATTCGTTGAAATTTGAAGCCTCTAGCTCTTAAAATAGGGCAGTAATTACGAAAAGTATCTTATCTGAACAATCGGTTGTGGGGGATATATACTATATATACGACCGATCTCATCAATTTTTTCAGGCAACAATATCTACAATATACGAAAAAGTATATGGTGAAGTTTGAAGCTTCAATCTGTTAAAGTGAGTAAGATATTACAAAAATCCTCTTTTTCTGAAAAATCGGTTGTATGGAGGATATATGCTATAGGGGTCCGATCCGGCCGGTTCCGACAAATGTCTAATCGGACATCGAAAGACACCCGCTCAACAAATTTTATCAAGATATCTCAAAAATTGAGGGACTAGTTTGCATACAAACAGACAGACGGACAGATGGACATGGCTAAATCAACTCAGCTCTTCAACCTGATTATTTCGGTATACTTAATGGTGGGTCTATCTATTTTCCTTTAAGGACTTACAATTTTGGGTTTCGTGACGAAATTAATAGACCATTTCATTTTCATGAAAGGTATAACAAAGAATCTGTTAAATAAAGACCTATGTATTTACGTGTAAGTAAAATTTGTCCAAAAAAATGGGCCGGTTAAATTATTACTTCTCTTTAAATTTTTTTTGTGCACTAACAATTATTTTAGAACAATTTTTTAAGGATTTTGGTACAGAGTTATATAGTTAAGTGGCAACAATGGGAAACAATATTTTATTTGAACTGAAAATGAGTGAGGCAGTAGTTCTCTCACCGTTTGGCGCGTACGAATATGTACATATGTAGATGAAACATTTGAGCAACGCGACAATGTAGCTTTTGGAATTTCGAATTCAGAGGGGTTTGTGAACGTAATGGGTCCTACAGATGGCAATTTCGATATTTGCACATATTTTCGGATTTACAAAAAACTTTTTCTATTAATTATAAACAAACTGAATAATATTTGTTAACAAAAATAGGCCTATGCACTGCGACTGATGCTTACGAATCGATTCATATAACTTTTATATGATTTTACGTATGCTAACTATGCGAAACAGCCTGCCAATTGATTGTATGGAAATTTTGTTAGCGTATTAATATATAGATAGTAGAGTAACATACGGCTTTTGCAATATTTCGACCTAAAATCGAAAACGTTTTTGGGTCGTTTTTTTTTTTTCGTTTAATATATAACGTGAAATTTTCCGTTGCAATCAAGTTGCATTTAAATAATAATAAACTAAGCCGAAATAAAAGATAATATAATAAAATAAAATAAGAAATATCAAAATAAATTAGCATAAAAGACAATATACATATTTTAATGTAATATCTTTGTAGAAAATTTATTTATTTTTTATATCTAAAATGAGCATAAAATCTGGAAATGCCAAAAACATTTTGGGTCAAATTTGAAATTAATTGTTATAAATAAATAAATTTAGTGAGTTTGAACAAAAGTTGACTCATTATTTGTGATTTCATATTTTTTTGAAAGCACCTAAAATAAAAAACAAAGAATCTGTTAAATAAAGACCTATGCATTTACGTGTAAGTAAAATTTGTCCGAAAAAATGGGTCGGTTAAGTTATTAATTCTTTTTAAAGTTTTTTTGTGTGCTAACAATTATTTTAGAACATATTCTTAAGGATTTTGGTACAGACCAATATAGGTAAGTGGCAACAATAGGAAACAATATTCTATTTGAACTGAAAATGAGTGAGGCAGTAGTTCTCTCACCGTTTGGCGCGTACGAATATGTACATATGTAGATGAAACATTTGAGCAACACGACAATGCAGCTTTTGGAATTTCGAATTCAGCGGGGTTTGTGAACATAATGGGTCCTACAGATGGCAATTTCGTATTTTCACAGATTTTCGAAATTACAAAAAACTTTTTCTATTAATTATAAACAAATAGAGTAATATTTGTTAACAAAAGTAGGCCTATGCACTGCGGCTGATCCATACGAATCGATTCATATAACTTTTATATGATTTTACGTACGCTATGCGAAGCAGCCTGTCAATTGATTGTATGGAAATTTTGTTAGCGTATTAATATATAGATAGTAGAGTAATATACAGCCTTTGCAATATTTCGACCTAAAATCGAAAACGTTTTTGGGTCGTTTTTTTCGTTTAATATACAACGTGAAATTTTCCGATGCAATCAAGTTGCATTTAAATAATAATAAACTAAGTTGAAATAAAAGAATATAATAAAATCAAATAAGAAATATCAAAATAAATTAGCATAAAAGACAATATACAAATTTTAATGTTATATTTTTGTAGCAAATTTGTTTATTTTGCTATATCTAAAATAAGCATAAAACTTGGAAATGCAAAAAACATTTTGGTGCAAATTTGCAATTAATTGTTACAAATAAATTTAGTGAGTTTGAACAAAAGTTGACTCATTATTTGTGATTTCAAGTTTTTTTGAAAGCAACTAAAATAAAAAACAAAGACTCTGTTAAATAAAGACCTATGCATTTACGTGTAAGTAAAATTGGTCCAAAAAAATGGGCCGGTTAAGTTATTCTTCTCTTTAAGGTTTTTTTTGCGCTAACAATTATTTTAGAACAATTTTTTAAGGATTTTGGTACAGACCAATATAGGTAAGTGGCAACAATGGGAAACAATATTTTATTTGAACTGAAAATGAGTGAGGCAGTAGTTCCCTCACAGTTTGGCGCGTACATATGTAGATGAAACATTTCAGCAGCTTTTGGAATTTCGAATTCAGCGGGGTTTGTGAACATACTGGGTCCTACAGATGGCAATTTCGTTATTTGCACAGATTTTCGAATTTACAAACAACTTTTTCTATTAATTATAAACAAATAGAGTAATATTCGTTAACCAAAATAGGCCTAAGAACTGCGGCTGATCCATACGAATCGATTCATATAACTTTTATATGATTTTACGTACGCTAACTATGCGAAACAGCCTGTCAATTGATTGTATGGAAATTTTGTTAGCGTATTAATATATATGCAATATTTCGACTTAAAATAGAAAACGTTTTTGGGTCGTTTTTTTCGTTTAATATACAACGTGACATTTTCCGATTCAATCAAGTTACATTAAAATAATAATAAATTAAGTTGAAATAAAAGATAATATAATAAAATAAAATAAGAAATATCAAAATAAATTAGCATAAAAGACAATACACAAATTTTAATGTCATATCTTTGTAGCAAATTTACTTATTTTTTATTCAGTATAAGACGTGCTATAACTAAAATGAGCATAAAATCTGAAATGCAAAAAAACATTTTGGGTCAAATTTGCAATTAATTGTTATAAATAAATAAATTTAGTGAGATTGAACAAAAGTTGACTCATTATTTTTGATTTCAAGTTTTTTTGAAAGCAACTAAAATAAAAAACAGAGAATCTGTTAAATAAAGACCTATTGTAGCATTATACGTCACACACTGTATTGTATCATTATATGCCACACCTACTGTAACATACTTGCGGCTTTACGCATAACAAATTAAAATATATTTTAGTAATAATCATATTACAATTATTGAACTAACCCAGACGGCACGGAATGCCGAATATGAGACACATATCACAGTTAATAAATTATACATATAAACACACAACCCATTGTAATATACATACAAACATTCAACTAATTGTGGGAAAATACCAAAATATTCAAACTGATCTGCTGACGCTGCAAATTGTACAAAACTACATGTATGGAGTTATGCATACAAAACTGCATGTATACAAAGACTGTATACAAACGTACATGTCTGCATAACCCATTTCCTATGTACTTATTTTTAGTTATTAGTATTAAGATATTTATGAATGTAAAGGTTAAGTAAATTAGTATAAAAGACAATAATTTATTGAATAAAGCAGAGACTTAATGTCGCATAATCAAACGTGCAACGTCTTTCAATTACGAATATTTCATGGCGATCCTGCCAGCTCAGAACAAAAATCAGCACAACTGCTAAAACGTTCTGACTGGAGAAGATCCTGCCAGCTTGATCTTAACTTAGCTGAAAATTTGCTCATAAGCAAAATTCGCTAGATCTTGCCTGGACAGAGATCCTGCCATCTCACAAACAGCTCACTAACTGCCAAGAATTTGAAAAGAAAGGACTAAAGATCCTGCCAAACTAAAGTAGTCCTGAACGTAACAAGATACAAAGAAAGAAGATATTTTACGCTACAAAGAGGATTCAAAAAATTTTTTGCTAACATCATCAGGAGCTGAACAAATTAAAACCAAAATCATCAGTTATGAAAATTGGAGCAAATCAGAATCGAAGGATGACTGATCAAGTAAACGCATAAGCGAAGTGGAATAAAAAGGCAATAAGGAGAACGGATCAAATAAAAACGTAAGCAAGCTGGAATAAAAATGACGGATCAAATATAAGCAAAAGAGGTGGAATAAATGTTGGAAATCTTCAGCAACAGCAAATTAACGACAAACTACACCCAGACCGACAAGGAGTTATAAATATTTAAGTATACATTTTTAGAATCAATTGAGCGGCCTCAGGGACGCTAAACCATTAGCAAAAACGAAAGTTTTTGCTTAGGATTTTTTTTTCTCTTTTTAAGTAGGAAATAAAATTAATTGAAAATTCTTTTTTTAAACATTGAACAAATTTCCTTTAAAATATATAGAAAAACTGCACTATTTAATTTTGAAAAAAAAAGTGTGTAGAAACAATTTCTTTTGAAAAAAAAATGTAATACAAAAATTTACTTTAAAAGTAAAAGAAAAGTAAATTGGAATATTTAGGACACTTCTATAACCTCTAGAGAAATCCCATAGAACATTTTAATAAAATTTAAAAATTTAAATTACTCTGTCCATTACTATTAAAATGCAAAGAAACTCCTCAGACCTTCCTCTCTATTGGTGGGATGAAAATACCCGACACACTAGGGACCTACCCAAAGAACTAGAGAGTTTAAAGAAATTTTGGAAGACAATAGGTATGGAACGGGAACCCACAATTGAGCACATTATAAACCCCACTACCAGGGTGGAAGAAATAATGCGAATGATGAGGAAAGTGTTCCCCAACAAAATGTTAGGTAGCACCTGAAAAAAAATTTTATAAAACAAAAATATCTAACTTCCTATTAAAACCTTCAAGATGTCTTGGTGGACAAAAATAGCCCAAGGCATTATGGTAGCCATAGCTGGCTACGAAATAGGAAAAGAACGCTCTGAAACAAGAGATAACAAAATAACCAAGTATGAGCCATCAACTAGGGTAGATACAGAAAGTACTCCGAACATCCCGGATGTTTGGTTAGCAATTATAGGTTGCGTATTCATGCTATTAATCATCACAATAGCCATGATGCTCAAAAACTATATGAAGCACAAATTTAGGCAGGTAAAACCCGCCACAACTCGTATCTAACCCATTACCAGTACCAAACCAAAACTGAGGAAGAGCGATAAATTCAAACCCAAAATGTCACAATCGACAGTAAAGGCAACCCTGCCTAAAGCGAACAGCAAATCAAAAAAAAATTAGCATAATTCCTTTGATGGCTCCTGACAAAAATAGTCATGAAGCAATAGGAAAATCTAGGACAGTGGAAGTAAGCAAAACCTAATGAAAAAAAAAAAATAAAAATATATACAAATAATTTTTCTACCCAGCCAATATTAACAACTAAAATGAAGAAAAGTCACAAAGAGAACCTATATTAAATATATATGTTAAAGCGCTATATAAATTTGCAATAAGACATGTCGCGCTAGTTTTCATCTTAGGATAGAAAAATGGTAGCGTAGGAAATACAAGAAACCTGATTGTAGATGATAAAATTGACTTAGGACAATTACTTATCAGGCTGTACATACGTTGTACAAATGCCGCCAATACAGGACTTGGTATTTATATGAAAAACACAGTTGTCCTCAGGAACAAATTGGTGAAAAATAATTGATTATTTACTCGAGTAGGCAAATGTAAAACAATAATTGATAGTTCTCTAAAATAGAATATATGCATTAACCAAAGAGGTTGTGCACGTGACAAATCCCGGTATAAAAATAAAAATTAATTCTTCATAAAAGTTATGACGATTCTGTCCTGGTGGTCGCCGCAGAAATCGCATGACAAATAAGATCAAATAAATTGCTGGAAAAATAAGAAAAATAAATTAAAAGATAGACTAATTTTGCATCCACTGTACCTTCTTTCCATTAACCAGCTAAACTACTACAACAAATACAAATTACCTCGCTCTTCCACCAGCTACAGCTACAAAATTTTCCGAATAAATAAATGTAACCCTAATAAAATAATATAACAATGAAAAGGTGTTAAAAATATGTATATAAATATGAAGTGTTTCAGCCATATAAACAACGTTTATAGAAATCATAATCTTAGGAAAACTCCGATAAAATAGTAATAGGAAATATTTTTACGCTAAATAGAATTGAATAGTAGTAAGAAATAGTCTTATTTCAAAATCCCCAATAGATTAGAAAATATTAATAGCAAGGTTTCTTCTTCTCTAACCTTAGGTAAATAAATAATAAAATTATTTCTATAGGAAACTGATTTGCATAAATTAATAAGTAATGGTAGAATAAATAATGGTAGGAACTATAAAAATAATTTAGAAATTAATAATAATAGCAATTATTATTAAGGAATTAATTTCTCTTGGAAATAATATAAAAATAAATATTCCAATTTACTCGATTTGTAGGAACATGCCGATTTTTAAGTGAGTCGACGCTCTTAAAGACCGGCTGTGCAAAACAAATTTAAAAATTCTTTATATGAAAAATAATTATTACATTTAAAATTTTGAAAAAATAAGTAAAATTTAAAAAATAAAAAAAAATTTTCTATATCTAAAAGTCTAAAATGTTGAAAAAAAATGGACTTATACAAAACAAAAAATATACGTAAACAATAATTATAACAATAAAAATAGCAAGGTCAACAGATCAAAAGCAAAGCAAACAACCTCTTTCACTACAATATCAAATAACAATAAAATATCAAAACAATTGAAAATATGACAAAAAGTCTTATACAATTGTTCACAAAACAATTATATAACACTTTTTTTTCTAAGGTGGATGGTGTAGCATTATACGTCACACACTGTATTGTATCATTATATGCCACACCTACTGTAACATACTTGCGGCTTTACGCATAACAAATTCAAATATATTTTAGTAATAATCATATTACAATTATTGAACTAACCCAGACGGCACGGAATGCCGAATATGAGACACATATCACAGTTAATAAATTATACATATAAACACACAACCCATTGTAATATACATACAAACATTCAACTAATTGTGGGAAAATACCAAAATATTCAAACTGAACTGCTGACGCTGCAAATTGTACAAAACTACATGTATGGAGTTATGCATACAAAACTACATGTATACAAAGACTGTATACAAACGTACATATGTACAAACGTACGTATGCATAAGCCATTTCCTATGTACTTATTTTTAGTTATTAAAAAAAAAAAAATAAATGTAAGGCGCGATAACCTCCGAAGAGATCTAAGGCCGAGCTTCTCTTCCAATTTGCGTCGTGCTCCTCTTGATTTTTCCCTACAAATTGGCCGGACGGGACCTACATGTTTTATGCCGACTCCGAACGGCATCTGCAAGGCAGATGAGTTTTCACTGAGAGCTTTTCATTTTTAGTTATTAGTATTAAGATATTTATGAATGTATAGGTTAAGTAAATTAGTATAAAAGACAATAATTTATTCAATAAAGCAGAGACTTAATGTCGCACAATCAAACGTGCAACGTCTTTCAATTACGAATATTTCACTATTTTTATTTGTTGTTTTTCGGCCTTCAATATTTAAATTATTAAATTTTTCGAGCTCAAGGCCACGCATAAATAAAAACCAAATATTTTATATCTTTCAATAAATATACTTGTTTAATGTTAATCGATATTTCGACCTCAATCTGAGATCATCCTCAGGACTGAAAAGATTACAAACAATAAAAACATCAAAAAGTGCATTTTACGTACATCCTTATAACACAACTTACACTCTTGGCTGTGCCTGATCGACTAATTTTAAAAGATTACATATTAAACGAATATAAACAATATAATGTAAACAAATAAATACCGTAAATATAAACAAATTTTGACAAAAACAACCATGTACAAATTTCTCCAACTGTACGTGGCGCTCAGCATACATATATATGTACATATATCAGCTACAGGTAAACTGTTGTTGTCTAACATTATAATACGAATATTGGTGGGACATTAAACTAACAAATTACTCTCAAAGTGCTTTTTTGTTTCTGCTTATTAGCTGCCTATAGGCCGAAGCACAATTTTCCGTGTCTGTTTTAAAATTTATCCGTTTTTCGCTCTCTATATTGATAATATGAAGCATTTCAAGTATGTATCTCTTGTTATATTGCTTCTCTTGTTGCAAAATTCTCACATTGTCTAAATCTGGACAATGTCCCGTAGCGCTACAATGATGTGTTAAGGCTGTTTTGTTATCGTTCAAATTATTTCTGTTTTTTATATTCGACTTGTGTCCGGAAATCATTGTCTTAAGCTTAGATTTAGTTGTCCCCACATATACTTTATTGCATAAGTGGGACCCGTCACCATTGCAATTAATTTGGTATATTACGTTGGATTTCTCGTATTTTTCAATCCTGCTTTTCATGTTGCTGTATATTTGTCGTAGAGTGTTGTCGTACGTGAAAGCTATTTGGAACTTGTCCCGGTCATATATATTTGAGTTCTTCAGTCTGTTGGACAAGCCTGGAATGTATGTGGCTGTCTTGAATATTTTCTTGGCATCCTGTCTGATCTCAGTAGTATTCTGTCTAGCGTAAAAAGCTCGTATGTAGCTATTGATTAAAGATAGAGGAAAATCGTTGTCTGTTAATATTTCCTTGATCAGGGCAACATTTTCTTCATGGTAACATGCGTCGCTAATAGATAGAACTTTTCTGACAAAGTTCTTTGCCGTGTTTACTATGATTCTTCTTTCATGCTTGGAATAAAAGTTTATTAATCTCCCAGACGCAGTGGGTTTTTTGTACCATTTGAATGTAAGTTTATTGTTATGTCTTATTACCATCGTATCTAAGAATGGTAATTTTCCGTCAACTTCTATCTCTGACGTGAAATTTATAGACTTCATGTAGCTGTTTAGAGTGGCCACCGTTTCTTGGACTTTATCTGTTTTGACGATAGCAAATATATCATCCACATATTTTGTTAGCAAACGTGGTTTATGTGGAAAATCTTCCATGAATTTGTTCAGCAATTCCTCCATTACAATATCTGCAATGACTGGCGATGCTGGGGATCCCATAGGCATTCCATAGCGCTGTTCATATATTTTGTCTCTAAATTTAAAATACCTGTTGTCCTTTATGCAGAATCGTACTACCCCAAGAAATAAGTCCTTCGTTAACGAAGTGTGGCTTTTTATCAAATCCCACTTATTCTCAATAATTTTCATCGCATGGTCTACTGGAACGCTAGGGAAAAGAGATACCACATCAAAAGAAACTAGACTTTCATCGTCATATATATATGTCTTTTTTATTTTGTCTTTAAACTCGATTGAGTCTTTTACGTTGAAAATGGAAGATTTTGTTATGTTCTTAAGAATGTTAGTGAGGTATTTACACATACTATATGATGGCGAATTTACTGACGAACATATTGGTCTCAATGGAATTCCTTCCTTGTGGATCTTCGGTAGACCATAGAGTCTCGGCGCATTAGCTGTTTTGCTTAGCAGACGGTATTTTTCACTCAGACTAATCATTTTGTTTTTAAACATCTTTTCGACAAATTCATTATTCTTTTCTTGGAGTTTGTTGGTGGGATCTCTTTTCAGAACTCTGTATGACGTGATGTCATTAACTATTTTCCCTAACTTCGTTTCATATTCAGATTTTTCCAAAACCACTGTAACATTACCTTTATCTGCACTGAGGACCAGTAGGTGTTTATTGTTACTGAGGAACTCTTTTGCTGAATGTAGGGTGTCTAAAACAAAATTATCTCTCGTATTATAATTTGGTCTTTTCAGGTGATCCCGTATTAATGTGGTTAAATTATTTCTTTCTGTCTCTTGTCTTTCTCTGTCTACGATGGTTTGTATACAGTCCTCTCCGTCTGCTATTATCTTAAAAAGTGGAAAATTTTTCGTTTTTGTTGGCAAAGCATATTTTGGACCTAACGAGAGAAGCCACTGAGTGTCAGCTGTGGGGCTACTCTGTATTGCGATGCGAATGGAAATTTTTTCGCATTTGCCTTATCGACACTCTGTAACTCAACTATCGCAACTGACATTTGACATTTTCGGATTTGCTTTTTCCCTTTCGCATTCATTTTTCCCTTTCGAATTGCGTACCCTCTGTATCGCGAAAGCGAATGTCAATTGCTCTGTAAATTCGAATCTGTCTTCCTACAACAAAACTCAGTCGCGCGGCAAAAAAATGTAAGTTTTTACCAAAAACTGTGTGCTGTTTTATTTTTTATGTTTATTTAAACACTTAATAAATAGTGTTGTTAATGTTTTTTAGGGAAAAATCTAAAATGAAGCACACGCAACAAAAACAATTCGAAGTGCTCGTGGACTTCATGAAGGCGCATCCCGACTTGTCGAAGGGATTACTAAAGTCCGCGAATGGTCGAAATGCTGCCTCAAATTTGTGGAAGAGGGTAACATCACAGCTAAATGCAGTTGGTCCACCATCCCGCGATGTTGCTGGTTGGAAAAAAGTAAGTACTTCTCGGTAGCTATTTATGTACATAGTTAAATGCAAAAAATTTTAGGTGTGGGCTGATTACAAAGTGCATCTAAAATCAAAAATCCGACGCAATAAGACAAGCGTTTCCGGAACTGGTGGGGGTCCGTCGGGGTTTGTGCCGTTAACACACCTAGAAGAAGAAGTAAGCAAGCTATTGAGTGCAGATAAGTCCATGAGCGGAACCATTAGCACCTCGAGGTTTGGTGCTAAGCCAAAGTCGGCTTCAATACAACCGAGGGAGAGTCCGGTGGCGCGACGTGAGAGTCCGGTGGTACGACGTGGGAGTCCGGTGGTACAACGTGGGAGTCCGGTAGCACGAGCAGACAGTTCCGCCGGGTCGGGGAACTCGTGCTCAGATAATGAACATACAGGCTCAGAAGAAAGCGAGCAAGAAGAGCTTCCCACTTGTTCGAACACCGCCAAAACTCCGCGCAGAAAGCAAAGTCTGTTGGAACATCAAGTGTCGAATCAAATCGAGTACCACAAGCGTTCAACAAATTTGCTGAACGAAATAAACTCGAACTTGATAAACATTTACAGCGAAATGAAAAAAAACGAGAGCTACAAGAATGCCGACTAAAGCTGGAGAGAGAAAGGTTCCTTTACCAGCAAACAGCAGACAATAAAAAAATTAAGATGAAGCTAACCAAACTAGAACTACAAAAGGAGGTCCTAGCTGTTGAAGCAAGTACCAACGCGTTGATCTCTAGCTCAAAGCGGCAGGCACAGTAAACCAAAAGAGGTGTTGTTTCACTATGTATATATACTAATAAGACCGTACCTATTTATAAAAAAATATGTGATTTTAAAAACATGATGCTAAATTTAATATTAATTACCAAATAATTAACCAAATGAATATAAAAGACTGTAAGAGTGTATAAACGTATGTGATAATGTGTACAATGTTGAAAGAAAAAGTCGGTACGCTTTATTTAATTTAATGACGTAAATTTATTGAAGTGAATTTAATTTTGATTTAATTGAATGCTTTTATGTTTAATTTAACTAAATATATTTACATATATATATTACATTAAAAAGTGAAAAATATTGTACCTTTTAATTTGAACCATACATACATATATGTATGTATTTACATTAAAAAATGAAAATTAAAAAATTAAAAAAAATGTACCTTTTAATGCCATAAGTGTATATGTGAACATGTGCGAATTTATTTTAATTTAATATTTTTATGTTTTGTATTCATTTTTTTACATCAAACATGTTTAAATTCACATAAATTTGTATACATATGTGTATGTAAAAACTATTTCAAAATACATGAACAAAAATAATTGAGCAATTCATATATTTTATTTCTTTAGTTTGGGTTTCTCGAGTTAACCATATTATTTTTAATTTGTTCCCTAATGTTTTTGGCGATGTTTGATAAATTTCGGCATTCTTGTGCATCGACATTGGCACTTGAAGGGTCATTTCGCTCGAAAACAATGTTTGAAGGATCTTCCAGTTTGTATAAAATGCAAATATTATGCAAAGCACAGCATACGTTTAGAATTTGAACCACTTTTTCGGGTGTATAATGCAACTCTCTTGCAGCTAAGAGGCATCTAAACCTGCCTTTTAATACTCCAAAAGTTCGTTCGATTAACGATCTTCCTTTGCCAAACTTATCATTAAAAAAAATTTCTTCAGAGCTCTCTGCTGCGTTTCTGTATGGTGTTAGCAGCCATGGCTCGAGGGGATATCCAGAATCTCCTATAATAAAGTAACATAAGTATGTGGTTAGAAAAACTGGGAAGCAAATCCTCAGGCGAAATACCTAAAGTATGTTAATCTTACCAAGAATTCTCACTTCTCTGTCTCCATTTTCAAAATTCGCCTTTAAGCAAGCACGCTCTGAAGATAGGCTCCAGACGTGGGAATCATGCGAAGCACCTCCAAACCTTCCATCTACTGCCCTTATGCACATTTTGTGGTCACAAATCTAAAATATATAAATACATAAATATGTAGTTGCATTTAAATGTGTATTTATAAATAATGCATCACTCTTACCACCATTGCATTAATGCTATGTTTGAGCTTACGGTTAAAATATAAATGCTCGTCTCGAGCCGGTCGTACCAATTGAATGTGAGTTCCATCGACCGCACCAATCACTCCTGGAATTCCGCAAGCCGAATAGAAACTTCTATTTGCTTCATTCTTTTCCGCTTCAGACAATGGAAACTCTATATGTTTTTTACATAGCACTTTTTCAATGGCGCTACACACCTCGAACATGCAACGGGAAAACGTTTGCTGGGCCATACCCGTGTGGCGATCTTGACCAATCAAGTGTTGATAGGCCCCCTGGCCAAGAAACTTCAATGTGCTCGACAACTTTAAAATGTTTGGAACTGCGGTTGACCTTTTTGGGCTCTTGAGTTCGCCGTTTATGCTATCTAGCACATATAAAAATGCATCCTTATTCAGGCGGAAATTTTTAACAAAACTAAACACAAAAAATAAACTTGCTATAGGTCACAAACTTACAAATTCATAGATTTTGCATACCTCTTATCACTAAGGTTCATTATATTGGAGCTATCACGAATAATTCGTCTTTCAATGCGCTCCTCGTTTGTGTCATCCCACAGTGCCACTGAATCCATTTTATAAACTTTTAAATCTTTATTGCAACTATTAATTTAAAACACAAGCCGAATTGAACGCGTTCCTAATCGCAACATACAATTGTTTATTTTTTTACTTTATTTGTTTTGTTCTTACATTCTTTGACATCTTCTAGCAGTAATGCCAACCCACACAGGAAAATACGCAAACAGCAAAAAGGCAACACTGTTAGCAATGCTATAGCAATACAGAGTACCATTTGCTTATCGACTCGGATTTGACAATCGCATCGAATTCGTTTTCGAATCGCAATACAGAGTAGCCCCCCTGGTATATTTGTTGATGTTGTGTTACAAAACCACTGGGGAATGTGTTTGATGTTTAGTAGTTGTTTTTGTTCGTCTTTAAGTCTATAAAATTTGTCCGTTTGTGTTTTCTTGATTTTTGTTGTAAGTTTGTTAGTTAGCAGAGTTTCACTCTCAAAAAATACGACGGAATCTTCCTCATTTAATTGTTGTTTTAAATTTGTTGTTAGTTTATTTACCTCCTTTTCCTTTTTCTTCCGAAGCTCGTGCTTGATTTTGATAATTATATTTAATAATTTCTTTTGGACTGTTACCAAATATGATGACGCTGCTTTGTTGATCTTTGATGAAATTTTCTCGTTATTGATGTTACATTCAAGGGTGTATACAATGTTTTTGGTGGCATTTTTGATGAAATTTGGTATTATGCCGCTCTTCCTGCATCTACCCAAAAACTTTATCGACTCCGTCAGCCCAATCAGTTGTTGTGTGTTATATTGATAACGTTTTTACGTTAACTTTGTCAGAAAAGTTCTATCTATTAGCGACGCATGTTACCATGAAGAAAATGTTGCCCTGATCAAGGAAATATTAACAGACAACGATTTTCCTCTATCTTTAATCAATAGCTACATACGAGCTTTTTACGCTAGACAGAATACTACTGAGATCAGACAGGATGCCAAGAAAATATTCAAGACAGCCACATACATTCCAGGCTTGTCCAACAGACTGAAGAACTCAAATATATATGACCGGGACAAGTTCCAAATAGCTTTCACGTACGACAACACTCTACGACAAATATACAGCAACATGAAAAGCAGGATTGAAAAATACGAGAAATCCAACGTAATATACCAAATTAATTGCAATGGTGACGGGTCCCACTTATGCAATAAAGTATATGTGGGGACAACTAAATCTAAGCTTAAGACAAGGATTTCCGGACACAAGTCGAATATAAAAAACAGAAATAATTTGAACGATAACAAAACAGCCTTAACACATCATTGTAGCGCTACGGGACATTGTCCAGATTTAGACAATGTGAGAATTTTGCAACAAGAGAAGCAATATAACAAGAGATACATACTTGAAATGCTTCATATTATCAATATAGAGAGCGAAAAACGGATAAATTTTAAAACACACACGGAAAATTGTGCTTCGGCCTATAGGCAGCTAATAAGCAGAAACAAAAAAGCGCTTTGAGAGTAATTTGTTAGTTTAATGTCCCACCAATATTCGTATTATAATGTTAGACAACAACAGTTTACCTGTAGCTGATATATGTACATATATATGTATGCTGAGCGCCACGTACAGTTGGAGAAATTTGTACATGGTTGTTTTTGTCAAAATTTGTTTATATTTACGGTATTTATTTGTTTACATTATATTGTTTATATTCGTTTAATATGTAATCTTTTAAAATTAGTCGATCAGGCACAGCCAAGAGTGTAAGTTGTGTTATAAGGATGTACGTAAAATGCACTTTTTGATGTTTTTATTGTTTGTAATCTTTTCAGTCCTGAGGATGATCTCAGATTGAGGTCGAAATATCGATTAAAATTAAACAAGTATATTTATTGAAAGATATAAAATATTTGGTTTTTATTTATGCGTGGCCTTGAGCTCGAAAAATTTAATAATTTAATATTTCACTATGCATTTACGTGTAAGTAAAATTTGTCAAAAAAAATGGGCCGGTTAAGTTATTATATCTCTTTAAAGTTTTTTTGTGCTCTAGCAATTGTTTTAGAACAATTTTTTAAGGATTTTGGTACAGACCAATATAGGTAAGTGGCAACAATGGGAAACAATATTTTATTTGAAATGAAAATGAGTGAGGCAGTAGTTCTCTCACCGTTTGGCGCGTACGAATATGTACATATGTAAATGAAACAAATGAGCAACGCGACAATGCAGTTTTGGAATTTCGAATTCAGTGGGGTTTGTGAACATAATGATTCCCACAGATGGCAATTTCGATATTTGCACAAATTTTCGAATTTACAAACAACTTTTTCTATTAATTATAAATAAATAGGGCAATATTTGTTAAAAAAAAATAGGCCTATGCACTGCGGTTGATCCACACGAATCGATTCTTATAACCTTTATATGATTTTACGTAGGCAAACTATGCGAAACAGCCTGTCAATTGATTGTATGGAAATTTTGTTAGCGTAATAATATATAGATAGTAGAGTAATATACGGCCTATGCAATATTTCGAACTAAATGGGAAAACGCTTTTGGGTCGTTTTTTTCGTTTAATATACAACGTGAAATTTGCCGATTCAATCAAGTTGCATTTAAATAATAATAAATTAAGTTGAAATAAAAGATAATATAATAAAATAAAATAAGAAATATCAAAATAAATTAGCATAAAAGACAATATACAAATTTTAATGTTATATCTTTGTAGCAAATTTATTTATTTTTTATTCAGTATAAGACGTGCTAATCTAAAATGAGCATAAAACCTGGAAATGCAAAGAACATTTTGGGGCAAATTTGCAATTAATTGTTACAAATAAATTTAGTGAGTTTGAACAAAAGTTAACTAATTATTTGTAATTTCATATGTTTTTGAAAGCAACTAAAATAAAAAGCAAAGAATCTGTTAAATAAAGACCTATGCATTTACGTGTAAGTAAAATTTGTCCAAAAAATGGGCCGGTTAAATTATTACTTCTCTTTAAAGTTTTTTTGTGAGCTAACAATTATTTTAGAACAATTTTTTAAGGATTTTGGTACAGACCAATATAGGTAAGTGGCAACAATGGGAAACAATATTTTATTTGAACTGAAAATGAGTGAGGCAGTAGTTCTCTCACCGTTTGGCGCGTACGAATATGTACATATGTAGATGAAACATTTGAGCAACGCGACAATGCGGCTTTTGGAATTTCGAATTCAACGAGGTTTGTGAACATAATGGGTCCTACAGATGGCAATTTCGAAATTTGAACAGATTTTCGAATTTACAAAAAAATTTTTCTATTAAGTATAAACAAATAGAGTAATATTTGTTAACAAAAATAGGCCTATGCACTGATCCATACGAATCGATTCATATAACTTTTATATGATTTTACGTATGCTAAATATGCGAAACAGCCTGCCAATTGATTGTATCGAAATTTTGTTAGTGTATTACTATATAGATAGTAGATTAATATACGGCCTGTGCAATATTTCGACCTAAAATAGAAAACGTTTTTGGGCCGTTTTTTTCCTTTAATATACAACGTGAAATTTTCCGATGCAATCAAGTTGCATTTAAATAATAATAAACTAAGTAGAAATAAAAGATAATATATAAAAATAAAAAAAATAAATATCAAAAAAAATTAGCAAGAAAGAGAATATACAAATTTTAATGTAATATCTTTGTAGCAAATTTATTTATTTTTTGTTGTATAAGACGTGCTATATTTAAATGAGCATAAAATCTGGAAATGCAAAAAACATTTTGGGGCAAATTTGCAATTAATTGTTACAAATAAATTTTAAGTATGTTTGTGTGCTAACAATTATTTTAGAACAATTTTTTAAGGAGTTTGGTATAGACCAATATAGGTAAGTGGCAACAATGGGAAACAATATTTTATTTGAACTGAAAATGGGTGAGGCAGTAGTTCTCTCATCGTTTGGCGCGTACGAATATGTACATATGTAGATGAAACATTAGAGCAACGCGACAATGCAGCTTTTGGAATTTCGAATTCGGCGGGGTTTGTGAACATAATGGGTCCTACAGATGGCAATTTCGAAATTTGCACAGATTTTCGAATTTACAAAAAAATTTTTCTATTAAGTATAAACAAATAGAGTAATATTTGTTAACAAAAATAGGACTATGCACTGCGGTTGATCTATACGAATCGATTCATATAACTTTTATATGATTTTACGTATGCTAACTATGCGAAACAGCCTGCCAATTGATTGTATCGAAATTTTGTTAGCGTATTACTATATAGATAGTAGATTAATATACGGCCTGTGCAATATTTCGACCTAAAATCGAAAACGTTTTTGGGCCGTTTTTTTCCTTTAATATACAACGTGAAATTTTCCGATGCAATCAAGTTGCATTTAAATAATAATAAACTAAGTAGAAATAAAAGGTAATATATAAAAATAAAAAAAATAAATATCAAAATAAATTAGCAAGAAAGAGAATATACAAATTTTAATGTAATATCTTTGTAGCAAATTTATTTATTTTTTGTTCGGTATAAGACGTGCTATATCTAAAATGAGCATAAAATCTGGAAATGCAAAAAACATTTTGAGTCAGATTTGCAATTAATTGTTATAAATAAATTAATTTAGTCAGTTTGAACAAAATTTGACTCATTATTTGTGATTTCATGTTTTTTTGAAAGCAACTAAAATAAAAAACAAAGAATCTGTTAAATAAAGACCTATGCATTTACGTGTAAGTAAAATTTGTCCAAAAAATGGGCCGGTTAAGTTATTACTTCTCTTTAAAGTTTTTTTGTGAGCTAACAATTATTTTAGAACAATTTTATAAGGATTTTGGTACAGACCAATATAGGTAAGTGGCAACAATGGGAAACTATATTTTATTTGAACTGAAAATGAGTGAGGCAGTAGTTCTCTCGCCGTTTGGCGCGTACGAATATGTACATATGAAACATTTGAGCAACGCGACAATGCGGCTTTTAGAATTTCGAATTCAGCGGGGTTTGTGAACATAATGGGTCCTACAGATGGCAATTTCGATATTTGCACAGATTTTCGAATTTACAAAAAACTTTTTCTATTAATTATAAACAAATAGAGTAATATTTGTTAAGAAAAAAGTCTATGCACTGCGGTTGATCCATACGAATCGATTCTTATAACTTTTATATGATTTTACGTATGCTAACTATGCGAAACAGCCTGTCAATTGATTGTATGGAAATTTTGTTAGCGTATTAATATATAGATAGTAGAGTAATATACGGCCTATGCAACATTTCGATGTAAAATCTACAACGTTTTTGGGTCGTTTTTTTCGTTTAATATACAACGTGAAATTTTCCGATGCAATCAAGTTGCATTTGAATAATAATAAACTAAGTTGAAATAAAATATAATATAATAAAATCAAATAAGAAATATCAAAATAAATTAGCATAAAAGACAATATACAAATTTTAATGTTATATCTTTGTAGCATATTTATTTATTTTAAATTTGTCCAAAAAATGGGCCGGTTAAATTATTACTTCTCTTTAAAGTTTTTTTGTGAGCTAACAATTATTTTAGAACAATTTTTTAAGGATTTTGGTACAGACCAATATAGGTAAGTGGCAACAATGGGAAACAATATTTTATTTGAACTGAAAATGAGTGAGGCAGTAGTTCTCTCACCGTTTGGCGCGTACGAATATGTACATATGTAGATGAAAAATTTGAGCAACGCGACAATGCGGCTTTTGGAATTTCGAATTCAACGAGGTTTGTGAACATAATGGGTCCTACAGATGGCAATTTCGAAATTTGAACAGATTTTCGAATTTACAAAAAAATTTTTCTATTAAGTATAAACAAATAGAGTAATATTTGTTAACAAAAATAGGCCTATGCACTGATCCATACGAATCGATTCATATAACTTTTATATGATTTTACGTATGCTAAATATGCGAAACAGCCTGCCAATTGATTGTATCGAAATTTTGTTAGTGTATTACTATATAGATAGTAGATTAATATACGGCCTGTGCAATATTTCGACCTAAAATAGAAAACGTTTTTGGGCCGTTTTTTTCCTTTAATATACAACGTGAAATTTTCCGATGCAATCAAGTTGCATTTAAATAATAATAAACTAAGTAGAAATAAAAGATAATATATAAAAATAAAAAAAATAAATATCAAAAAAAATTAGCAAGAAAGAGAATATACAAATTTTAATGTAATATCTTTGTAGCAAATTTATTTATTTTTTGTTGTATAAGACGTGCTATATTTAAATGAGCATAAAATCTGGAAATGCAAAAAACATTTTGGGGCAAATTTGCAATTAATTGTTACAAATAAATTTTAAGTATGTTTGTGTGCTAACAATTATTTTAGAACAATTTTTTAAGGAGTTTGGTATAGACCAATATATGTAAGTGGCAACAATGGGAAACAATATTTTATTTGAACTGAAAATGGGTGAGGCAGTAGTTCTCTCATCGTTTGGCGCGTACGAATATGTACATATGTAGATGAAACATTAGAGCAACGCGACAATGCAGCTTTTGGAATTTCGAATTCAGCGGGGTTTGTGAACATAATGGGTCCTACAGATGGCAATTTCGAAATTTGCACAGATTTTCGAATTTACAAAAAAATTTTTCTATTAAGTATAAACAAATAGAGTAATATTTGTTAACAAAAATAGGACTATGCACTGCGGTTGATCTATACGAATCGATTCATATAACTTTTATATGATTTTACGTATGCTAACTATGCGAAACAGCCTGCCAATTGATTGTATCGAAATTTTGTTAGCGTATTACTATATAGATAGTAGATTAATATACGGCCTGTGCAATATTTCGACCTAAAATCGAAAACGTTTTTGGGCCGTTTTTTTCCTTTAATATACAACGTGAAATTTTCCGATGCAATCAAGTTGCATTTAAATAATAATAAACTAAGTAGAAATAAAAGGTAATATATAAAAATAAAAAAAATAAATATCAAAATAAATTAGCAAGAAAGAGAATATACAAATTTTAATGTAATATCTTTGTAGCAAATTTATTTATTTTTTGTTCGGTATAAGACGTGCTATATCTAAAATGAGCATAAAATCTGGAAATGCAAAAAACATTTTGAGTCAGATTTGCAATTAATTGTTATAAATAAATTAATTTAGTCAGTTTGAACAAAATTTGACTCATTATTTGTGATTTCATGTTTTTTTGAAAGCAACTAAAATAAAAAACAAAGAATCTGTTAAATAAAGACCTATGCATTTACGTGTAAGTAAAATTTGTCCAAAAAATGGGCCGGTTAAGTTATTACTTCTCTTTAAAGTTTTTTTGTGAGCTAACAATTATTTTAGAACAATTTTATAAGGATTTTGGTACAGACCAATATAGGTAAGTGGCAACAATGGGAAACTATATTTTATTTGAACTGAAAATGAGTGAGGCAGTAGTTCTCTCGCCGTTTGGCGCGTACGAATATGTACATATGAAACATTTGAGCAACGCGACAATGCGGCTTTTAGAATTTCGAATTCAGCGGGGTTTGTGAACATAATGGGTCCTACAGATGGCAATTTCGATATTTGCACAGATTTTCGAATTTACAAAAAACTTTTTCTATTAATTATAAACAAATAGAGTAATATTTGTTAAGAAAAAAGTCTATGCACTGCGGTTGATCCATACGAATCGATTCTTATAACTTTTATATGATTTTACGTATGCTAACTATGCGAAACAGCCTGTCAATTGATTGTATGGAAATTTTGTTAGCGTATTAATATATAGATAGTAGAGTAATATACGGCCTATGCAACATTTCGATGTAAAATCTACAACGTTTTTGGGTCGTTTTTTTCGTTTAATATACAACGTGAAATTTTCCGATGCAATCAAGTTGCATTTGAATAATAATAAACTAAGTTGAAATAAAATATAATATAATAAAATCAAATAAGAAATATCAAAATAAATTAGCATAAAAGACAATATACAAATTTTAATGTTATATCTTTGTAGCATATTTATTTATTTTTTATTCAGTATAAGACGTGCTAATCTAAAATGAGCATAAAACCTGGAAATGCAAAAAACATTTTGGGGCAAATTTGCAATTAATTGTTACAAATAAATTTAGTGAGTTTGAACAAAAGTTACCTAATTATTTGTGATTTCATATGTTTTTGAAAGCAACTAAAATAAAAAACAATGAATCTGTTAAATAAAGACCTATGCATTTACGTGTAAGTAAAATTTGTCCAAAAAATGGGCCGGTTAAGTTATTACTTCTCTTTAGAGTTTTTTTGTGAGCTAACAATTATTTTAGAACAATTTTTTAAGGATTTTGGTACAGACCAATATAGGTAAGTGGCAACAATGGGAAACAATATTTTATTTGATCTGAAAATGAGTGAGGCAGTAGTTCTCTCACCGTTTGGCGCGTACGAATATGTACATTTGTAGATGAAACATTTGAGCAACGCGACAATGCAGATTTTGTAATTTCGAATTCAGCGGGGTTTGTGAACATAATGAGGCCTACAGATGGCAATTTCGATATTTGCACAAATTTTCGAATTTACAAACAACTTTTTCTATCAATTATAAATAAATAGGGTAATATTTGTTAACAAAAATAGGCCTATGCACTGCGGTTGATCCATACGAATCGATTCATAAAACTTTTATATGATTTTACGTAGGCAAACTATGCGAAACAGCCTGTCAATTGATTGTATGGAAATTTTGTTAGCGTAATAATATATAGATAGTAGAGTAATATACGGCCTATGCAATATTTCGACCTAAAATGGAAAACGCTTTTGGGTCGTTTTTTTCGTTTAATATACAACGTGAAATTTGCCGATTCAATCAAGTTGCATTTAAATAATAATAAATTAAGGCGAAATAAAAGATAATATAATAAAATAAAATAAGAAATATCAAAATAAATTAGCATAAAAGACAATATTCAAATTTTAATGTTATATCTTTTGTTATGAACTAGTGGACAGGGTGGAAAAAGGAAACGATTGAGGGTCGTCTAGAAGGGCCGGTTAAGTCTTGTCCTACGACTGCCGCGTGTGCACTGGCTCGTTCCCGGAGCTTCAGCCTGGGGCAGGGTATTAAACAGCTGCAGGACCCAGACACCTTCTCCCTAATCCCTAGCCCTAACAAGACAAAATATAATATTGCACACGACTCAAAAAAAACACCCATCAACTTACCCATTGACATCCATACTTACTCCTTCAGAGCTTCGACGCCCATCACCTTGCAGCACATGTAGATGGCTTGGCTGCTCTAGACCCACCCAACCATGGCCTTTACGGTGGTTAAAAAGGCCCCAATAAACCCACTCTCACTATCCTTAATCAGACCAAACTAATAGATTTATGTACTCATGTTAACAATATTTTTATTACAATTCAAAGCATGATTCATCTTAACATTATAAGTAAAGATAAGGAGTCAAAGCTATCTTATAAGTTGTACAAACTACCAATCCAAAAGTTAGAAAAAAAATTACATTACTTAACTTCTAGCAATTTTTGTTTGGGGGTACTTAAATGCAAATCCCTAACCTACCTCAACAGCTGATCTGTATATGTATGGTCATTGAACTATCTTTTTCAAGAGAATGGAAGATCATATGTACAGGTTACATATTCATTCACATACATATGCTTGCGGAGGGCCAAAAAAAAAAAAAAAACTGATATGTATGTAGCTGGGATTGATGACTTTGTCATCAAAAGAAAATAGGTGGAAAAAGAGAAAAAAAAACCACTTGTTGATCACTAACTTTGGCAATCGCAACTAGAGAAAGAAACTCATCCATATGTACATATGTATGTATATATGTATGAATATACAGGTTCTCACTCAAATCATTCCGGTCAAATGAGAGTATTAGCTAAAGTAACCAAAGCTAGGCACACTATAGTCAGGTGTGTAACCACACGTAGATGTATGCGTAAATATGTACATAAATCAAAGCGACTTAATATTTTATTTGTTTACAAAATAAAACATAATAACCATGTTACTTACATGTGGAGCATTTCGACGTAGCGTTGAGGCCTCCTCGCTGTGACGTAGTGCTGAAAATGAATGCGTTATCCCGCCTAACTCTCTAATAATTACTGCTTCGAGGAACTAGTTATTACTTTCTTTTAAATCAAATAGTGGTTCTTCTTAGGTATTTCTTCCTTATATGACGAAATTTCGCAACATAACGAAGAGATTAAAAAGAAACAATATTTATCCCTTGGAAAATTCGAGTAGTTTCGTGGCCATTTTTATTTACGCCACTGTAACTACTTATTTGAGTGAGCGCCGAGTGAGTGAAAAACTCGAAGCGCTAAACAAAACAAAGTTTAAAACAAAAATATTTGTATGAGAAAGAAGCAAAAAAAAACTTCGATTTCTCATTTAATATTAAATATGTATGTACATGGGTATGTAACCTATAAGAAAAAAACCAACAAAAACAATAAAGATATTGTGTGAGGGAGGCTAGTGATTACACTTGTTCTTGATGGACAAAATCTGAAGCATCGCTCTGAAAGAAAAATGGTCTATTATCCATGCGAACTTACATGCGTATTTTTATATGTTACAATGAATTACAATGTTCCGTGATGAAAAAGTCTTTGAAAATCCTAAATATAGAATTTGATATTTGTATGAAACCTTTTTGAGCAAACTTAAACTTAAAATGTATTTTATTAAACTCAAATGGGTAAGACTTAAACAACGCCGTATTAAAGTCTTTGAAAATTCGAAATGTAAGCTTGGAATTTGTTTTCGAAATCGGGTTCTAAATTTAAGGCAACGTTTTTGGAATTGCAACTAAAATTTATAAAATCTCATCATTTACGCTGCTATTTATTTGCTTACAAGCATACATATACCCTCACAAAACTAGGCACAGCAATTTTTAAGTTCGCCACTTTGTTCACGTATTCTCGGGATGCTCAAGCAAGACATTGCAAAGTTCAAATGGCTATAGCAAAAGATGCGACTTGAGAATGCGGCTGGCTTTTGAATTTTCATTACACGGGTCCTTATCTATGAACCAAAGTTGAGGTTATCCCATCAACAGACAATGCATTGGGATTTTAGGTATGCAACGAGAACATCAATGTAGCTCGGAAGATTCTATTAAAAGAAACAAAAGTTTTCATGCCCAAACTCGATTATTTAGCACCATCCTTTGATTAGAAATTAATTTGTCGTCAGCGAAACTACACAGCTAGGATACGGCTCCTGGTGGTCCAGCGGCGATAGGTGGCCTCGTGGCATGCACCTTGGATGGATCTCTTGATATTTGCAAGTCGGCTTAGCGTGGGATCAGTGGAGATGATTTTAGGCAGCGAAACCGATTGTAGATTACGCGTAGGTATACTTTTTACCCTTTACTTGCGGTCTTAAATAAACTTTGCGCACGCGGGCAGATAGAATTAATTAGAAAGCACACTTGTGTTTACATATGTATATATAAAAAAACAAATTCGCCTAATCTCCACTGATCTTACCTCCTCGATATCTCGTTCAGAAAGAAGGACTCAAAAAACATGTTTCCTTCCGGAAGTCTAGCTATGCTCTTTTCTGACAGCTAGCAGTCAGTCGTTTTTGAAGTGGTATCAAATGATACAAAGGAAGTGTTCTGAACGTGGTGTGGTGAGTAACTTTCTTGCACCGGAATGTATACACCGGAAGTGAAAAGTACTCAAACACGTACCCGATATTATTTTAGATATAAAATTATATTAAATGGAGGAATTGTGACTTTGCCAGGTACACCAGTACACCCCCCCCCCCCCCCCCCACCAAGAGTGTTGGTGCGTTGTTTTTATCTTCTTGAAGATCTTTGCGATGATACATTCCCCGCCTTCCACTAGCTACATCCTCAAGCTCATATATACAATTTCCTTTTACATTTACGACTTTTGCTTTTATGAATTTTGGTGCAAGTTTGGCGCAGTATTTCTTCGTGGCATCGCTTAAGATAAAATTCCGACGAAAAAGAGTTTCGCCAACTTTAAAGGCTTTCGTAGTGCTCCGGAGGTTGTAGCGTTTGGCTGTAGATTCGAACGCTGGGCTAATATTTTTCATAATCGTATCACGTATACAGTTTAAGCGACCTGCTCTACTTCGCACATTCTCGTCAAGCGTTCCCAGTTCCCGTAGCAGTTTATAATCATTTCCGTGTGAGATCATTTGCTGGCCGAAAAGTGCAAAATACGGTGAACATCTAATAGTCTGGTGGTAAGAGCTCCTGAGAGCTTCGGCAATGTCTCCTAAATGCTCATCCCAAAGTCCCTGGTCATGTTTGAGGTACGACCTAATGCCAGTTATGATGGACCGATTTACTCTTTCACTCGCGTTAGCCTGTGGGCTATATAAAGCAGTACATATATGTTTCACTCCACGGTCTGCTAAAAATGTGTTGAATTGTTTCGATCTAAACTGTTGGCCATTATCTGTTAGGACAATTTCAGGAGTTCCAAAGAGGCTAAATACTTCCCGCAGATACTCTCGAATTGGTGTGGTGCTAAAATTTCTAACAAGCTTTAATAAGGGATATTTTGTTAGGGCATCGAGAATAGTCAGTACGCCAATATTACCCTGTTTCGATCGTGGATAAGGTCGTATCAGGTCAATGTAAAGTTTCTGGAAGGGTCGCTGAACGATGTACTGCGTAGACATAGGGGGACGTAGAGTAGTATTTGGTGATTTACACTGCCGACATGTATCACATTGCTCGACATATAATTTTACGTTCGCTGCCATGTTGGGCCAGTAAAAGTTAAGCCGCAATCGTTCCAATGTCTTAGCCACACCTCCATGGCATTTGTTTGGGGGGCAGTGGGCATTGTCAATCACCGAACTGGTAAGAGTTTTTGGAATCCACAGCTTCCAGTTGAAAGCTTCTCGATCGACGTTACCATTAGGATGATCTGTGCGTTTATACACCTTGTTGTCCAGTACCTGGAAGTCCGGAAGCCGAGTTTTGTGGGTTTGAACGTGTTGTACAAGCTTATTGTACTCTTCCGACAAAAACTCGGGTGAGCTAAGATCCACCAGTGGGCGGACTTCTAGTTCAGTTATTTCGTCGAAGTTCTGGCGCGATAAACTATCCGGGACCACATTAAGCGAACCTTTGCGATGCTCTATTTTAAACCTAAAGCCCTGTAGTTTTAATGCCCATCGAGCCAGTCTACTTGACAAATCCGTCTGTCGCATGAGCCATTGCAAGCTGGCGTGGTCGGTTATGATGGTAAAGTCCTGACCCTCTACATAGGCTCTAAATTTCTTGAGGCTGAGAATTGCAGCAAGACACTCCAGTTCCGTCACACTATAATTCGTCTGAGCCTGGTTCAGCTTCTGAGAAAAGTAGGCAATAGGGACTTTTGTTCCTTCATCATTTCTGTGTGCCAAAACAGCACCAACACCAAGCTTACTAGCATGACACTGGATGATAAACGGCTTATCGTAGTCCGGGCTTGCTAAGACAGGAGCGGTACACAACATATTTTTGAGTTTGTCGAACGATTTCTGGGCCTCCTCGTTCCATGTGAAATTTTTGCTCTTTTTAAGCAAATTTGTTAAAGGTGTGGTAATGGCTGCGAAATTATCCACAAAACGTCGGTACCAGCCGGCCATTCCGAGGAACCTTCGCAATTGCTTACAGTGTTTGGAAAGGGATAGGTCGTTACGGCAGAAATTTTGTCGGGGTCAGTGCGAAGCGTACCATTCCTTACTATGTAGCCGAGGTATTTAACTTCGCGAATGCAAAATGAGCTTTTTCCCACGTTTATAGTTAGGCCCGCTTTCTTTAAGTATTAAGCAACCTCTGCGAGAACGGACATGTGGTTTTCGAAAGTCTCTGATAGAATCAAGAGATCATCCAAATAAACAAAAACTTGATTTTTCAATTGAGGAGGGATTACGCGATCCATTAGTCGACAACGCGCCTGTGGAGAATTACATAGACCGAAAGGCATAACGCGGTATCGATAAAGCGGACGATTAGGGACAGTAAAACTGGTGTAATCTCGGGAGCTTTCCGCTAAGGGAATTTGCCAGAAGGCACGACGTAAGTCGAGGGAACTAATAAATTCAGCCTTTGGTAATCTGCTTAATATACCATCAATATGTGGGAGGGGATAAGCGTCCTTCACGGTGACACTGTTAACTTTTCGCGAGTCGAGACACAGACGGACTTTATTAGGCTTTTTCACTAGCACGACCGGACTGGACCATGGACTATTTGGAGCTTCCTCGATTACACCTAATCTAATCATTTCATCAATCTCTGCGTGTACTAACTTTTCCACTGCAGGAGATATCGGAAAATATCGCTGTTTTATCGATAACATATTCCATTAAGGAAGTTTTTCCCAGACCTTCTTTTTCGAAGCTGGGAAACCTATTCGTAATTTGATCTAACTGGCGCTGTTGGTCCACACTTAAGGAAATACAGTTTGCATCATTTGCATCAGGGGTTTGGCAAGTCGAAATTTCCGAAATAATATTTGGAGCAATTTGAAATTTTGCCCAAAAGTCGACGCCTAGAATGACTTGTTGGGACATAGACGGGATAACAAAAAAGTGAATAGTCTTGCGTTTTCCTTGAAATTGAACATCTAGGTCGATGCAACCATACACGACTTGTCTCTTCCCATCTGCGGTGCTGATTGAAGTGGCATGTTCGCGTAGTTGGTTTTTGGATTTCACGGTATTCGCTAACGAGGAGCCTAAACAAGATACCTGGGCTCCGCTGTCTAACAGACCCAAATACTCACAACCTAGAACCTCTATCTTAGCGTATGGTCGTAAGTCTGAAGACTTCTGGTAGATGGAGCTAACCACGCTATTTAAAAGTTTGTGGTCACGTTTGACTTTTTCCCAAAAGTTCTTGCAACGTACGGACGATTGCTTGGAGTTGGTAGGTTTAATATCCTCTGCAAATATCCTATTCCTAACTTTATTATAGTTTTTGAGACGCTCTTCGTATGGGATAATTTCCCGGATGGGTGAATTGGGTTCACTGAAATCGCTCTCGGAAATTTTATTAGGACGGACGGCCATCCTATTTGGGGCTACTTCCGGTCGTCGCGAGGAATCTTCCTGAGACCCTCGCTCGGTTTCGGGTTTTCCGGATTACACTTACTACATTTCGGCCGGTAAACGTTTGGTGCTCCACATCCGTAGCAAAACACTGTCCGATGTTCGAGGCAGTCAAAGTACCTATGGCCTTCGCCTTGGCAATTCCAGCAAATTTGTTTCGTCTTGGATGCTTGCTTTGATATTTCGTCGATTTCCGGTTCAGCTTCGATTTCGGTGTCCTTACATGGTATTTCACTAACATAATGGCGAGTAGGTTGTCGGATATTCCCTACTGGCATCGGATTAGCAACCCTACTGATTTCTCCAGCAAGACTTTCTCCCTTGAGACAGAGTCTACGCAGATCCGCTAGCGAGCTTATTTGAACATATAGAAGCTGCTGTCTTATCCGAGGTCGCAAGTTGTGTTGGAGGATTTCCACCAATGCGGCTTCAGGTAGTGGTGACGGCAAAGGTTCTGCTATCTTCAGAACGGCATTACGGAATTCGTCAAAAGTTTCGGTCGGTCCTTGTTTTCTGCTACGTAGCATCTCTTTAATTTCAAAATCCGTACGACGCTGCTGAAAATTAGTACGTAAGGCTTCACAAA
The DNA here is from genome assembly GCF_040869045.1 of Eurosta solidaginis. NCBI lineage: Eukaryota > Metazoa > Arthropoda > Insecta > Diptera > Tephritidae > Eurosta > Eurosta solidaginis. The sequence continues at coordinate 155,663,005 of NC_090324.1, read as the reverse complement.
GGGATGGCCCCGTAACTCGTTCCACAGTACGACGGTATCGCCAATACCAATCCTTGGCTTCATTAAGAAACAAGCATTGAATGTGCTCGCAGAGTAAATTAAAGTTACCCCCTAAAGTATCTGAAACCTGACATTCAAGCCTATAAAGAAAACTATCTACAGATAATTTTGCTGAACCATCAAACTTTATATCCCAACTTGATATTAGCTGGGCAACCCTACCTGCATTTGGAACACTTGAAATATCACTAAAGCGAAGCTGGTCAAGTTGCTGGTGAAAGTTGGGGTTCGAATGGTATGGTAAATTCGGTATATCTCTAGGCCAACGTGGAGTTGAATGGTTCCGGTGCATACTAGGTTGCGGAGCCACTCTTTCGGGACTAGGGATATTTGATTGTTAAGCGGGTGGAGCATTGAGGTTCAGCCTATTCAGTAATTGAGAAACTACATCCTCAAGTTTTTGTTCGATCAAATGTGATACGCGATCTTCGAGATTATTAAAAATGGTAGCTTGCCTTGCCGATACCACCGCAGATACGATGTTGCGGATACGATTGTTGTCATTATTTCCCTCATTATTTCCAACTGGGGTATTCAAGATAGGCAAACTGGAAGCGCCTTCGGACTGCTGTTGCTCATTTTGGGCTCCCATGGTGAGACCTACTTCCCTACTTCTGTTTTGCTGGTTGTGCTGATTGTGCTGAGGAGGTTTGTGTGAACGCGTCTTAATCCGTGCGCCGGCGTTTTGGCTAAAATCTCGACTGTGACATTTGCTGCGGCATTGTGGACAGGTCGAGTTCCTTTTCAGCCAATTCAAAAGGCAAGCGCGGTGGAACTGATGTGAACACCCGATTATTAGTACATCGTCTGCCTCAGAGAACGCGTCTCGACATATCGTACATATATTGACCTGCTGTGGCACATGCTCATTACTGTGGCGCAGGGCCATTTTCCCAGTTTAACCCGAACGTAACCAAAATCCAACCAAATAAAATTAAAAGGTTGTAAAAAAAGTCTTTAAAGAAAAGGTCGACTTGTTGTCTCCGATAGGTATATATTATAAAAACAATATTCACTGGAACGATAGAAAAATTTCCGAACAATATGAAATCTCGTAACCTAAATCTCCTCCTAAAATCAAATTTGCAAATCTTTGATTTTAGTGTCTATGAATTTATGCATTTTAGGCAGTATCTTGAAAAAAAGGATTATTCAATTAGGGGTTTTTTTTTTTTTTTTTTTTTTTTTTGTTTAATTAATAGCAAAAAGGGTATATAAAAAAATTAGCAAAAGGTTACTATGGTCTGATTCTCCGGAAGTGAGAGAGGCAGAAGTGGTGATGGGTAGTCTGAGGACTGGAGAGTGCATGGTCTTACTGCCAACAGGCTTTAGCCATGGAAAGGAATTTTTTTTGAAGCAAAATACTTCTATGTATCAAAAGAAATGATTAGGTAAAATGAAGAAAAAAAAATCACATAACCTTTTAAAATATGTCAATTTTACTTGTGTTGGTAAGCCAGCGGGCATTTAGCCATAACTAAACTCCTAACAACGGCAAAAAAAGAAAATCATAAAAGCGAAAAAAAACATTAACTAGAAAAAGAATTTCAACTTGAATTGTATCTAAATACACAACATCGAAAAGCGGCAAACTCTCCAGATATTCAACCTTGTCAGAGTTAATTTCCAGCTGGCGGACGTTGGCGTATGAATTACTTCTTGAAAGTAGGTTATGATGCCAGAACAACTTTACAAAAGCTGGTCAAAACCGAATACATATAGCTATCAGTCTTGAGATCCGAAACTTTTTGGAAGTTCCACTAACCAAAATTTATAGACTAATAAAACTATTTTAACGTCGGACAAACGAAAATGAATTCCGATACGGGAATAAAAATATGGGGACAAGAGGCTGTTATTCATCGTCTCTTCATGTCCCTGCTCGGGCGCCATTTCTGTTATGAACTAGTGGACAGGGTGGAAAAAGGAAACGATTGAGGGTCTTCTACAAGGGCCGGTTAAGTCTTGTCCTACGACTGCCGCGTGTGCACTGGCTCGTTTCTGGAGCTTCAGCCTGGGGCAGGGTATTAAAAAGCTGCAGGACCCAGACACCTTCTCCCTAATCCCTAGCCCTAACAAGGCAAAATATAATATTGCACACGACTCAAAAAAAAAAACACCCATCGACTTATCCATTGACATCCATACTTACTCCTTCAGAGCTTCGACGCCCATCACCTTGCAGCACATGTAGATGGCTTGGCTGCTCTAGACCCACCCAACCATGGCCTTTACGGTGGTTAAAAAGGCCCCAATAAACCCACTATCACTATCCTTAATCAGACCAAACTAATAGATTTATGTACTCATGTTAACAAAATTTTTATTACAATTCAAAGCATGATTCATCTTAACATTATAAGTAAAGATAAGCAGTCAAAGCTATCTTATAAGTTGTACAAACTACCAATTCCAAAGTTAGAAAAAAAATTACATTACTTAACTTCTAACAATTTTTGTTTGGGGGTACTTAAATGCAAATCCCTAACCTACCTCAACAGCTGATCTGTATATGTATGGTCATTGAACTATCTTTTTCAAGAGAATGGAAAATCATATGTACAGGTTACATATTCATTCACATACATATGCTTGCGGAGGGCCAAAAAAATAAAAAAAAAACTGATATGTATGTAGCTGGGATTGATGACTTTGTCATCAAAAGAAAATAGGTGGAAAAAGAGAAAAAAAAAACCACTTGGTGACACTAGCTTTGGCAATCGCAACTAGAGGAAGAAACTCATCCATATGTACATATGTATGTATATATGTATGAATATACAGGTTCTCACTCAAATCATTCCGGTCAAATGAGAGTATTAGCTAAAGTAACCAAAGCTAGGCACACTATGGTCAGGTGTGTAACCACATGTATGCGTAAATATGTACATAAATCAAAGCGACTTAATATTTTATTTGTTTACAAAAGAAAACATAATAACCATGTTACTTACATGTGGAGCATTTCGACGTAGCGTTGAGGCCTCCTCGCTGTGACGTAGTGCTGAAAATGAATGCGTTATCCCGTCTAACTCTCTAATAATTACTGCTTCGAGGAACTAGTTATTACTTTCTTTTAAATCAAATAGTGGTTCTTCTTAGGTATTTCTTCCTTATATGACGAAATTTCGCAACATAACGAAGAGATTAAAAAGAAACAATATTTATCCTAAGGAAAATTCGAGTAGTTTCGTGGCCATTTTTATTTACGCCACTGTAACTACTTATTTGAGTGAGCGCTGAGTGAGTGAAAAACTCGAAGCGCTAAACAAAACAAAGTTTAAAACAAAAATATTTGTATGAGAAAGAAGCAAAAAAAAACTTCGATTTCTCATTTAATATTAAATATGTATGTACATGGGTATGTAACCTATAAGAAAAAAACAACAAAAACAATAAAGATATTGTGTGAGGGAGGCTAGTGATTACACTTGTTCTTGATGGACAAAATCTGAAGCATCGCTCGGAAAGAAAAATGGTCTATTATCCATGCGAACTTACATGCATATTTTTATATGTTACAATGAATTACAATGTTCCGTGATGAAAAAGTCTTTGAAAATCCTAAATATAGACTTTGATATTTGTATGAAACCTTTTCGAGCAAACTTAAACTTACAATGTATTTTATTAAACTCAAATGGGTAAGACTTAAACAACGCCGTATTAAAGTTTTTGAAAATTCGAAATGTAAGCTTGGAATTTGTTTTCGAAATCGGGTTCTAAATTTAAGGCAACGTTTTTGGAATTGCAACTAAAATTTATAAAATCTCATCATTTACGCTGCTATTTATTTGCTTACAAGCATACATATACCCTCACAAAACTAGGCATAGCAATTTATAAGTTCGCCACTTTGTTCACGTATTCTCGGGACGCTCAAGCAAGACATTGCAAAGTTCAAATGGCTATAGCAAAAGATGCGACTTGAGAATGCGGCTGGCTTTTGAATTTTCATTACACGGGTCCTTATCTATGAACCAAAGTTGAGGTTATCCCATCAACAGACAATGCATTGGGATTTTAGGTATGCAACGAGAACATCAATGTATCTCGGAAGATTCTATTAAAAGAAACACAAGTTTTCATGCCCAAACTCGATTATTTAGCACCATCCTTTGATTAGAAATTAATTTGTCGTCAGCGAAACTACACAGCTAGGATACGGCTCCTGGTGGTCCAGCGGCGATAGGTGGCCTCGTGGCATGCACCTTGGATAGGTCTCTTGATATTTGCAAGTCGGCTTAGCGTGGGATCAGTGGAGATGATTTTAGGCAGCGAAACCGATTGTAGATTACGCGTAGGTATACTTTTTACCCTTTACTTGCGGTCTTAAATAAACTTTGCGCACGCGGGCAGATAGAATTAATTAGAAAGCACACTTGTGTTTGCATATGTATATATAAAAAAACAAATTCGCCTAATCTCCACTGATCTTACCTCCTCGATATCTCGTTCAGAAAGAAGGACTCAAAAAACATGTTTCCTTCCGGAAGTCTAGCTATGCTCTTTTCTGACAGCTAGCAGTCAGTCGTTTTTGCAGTGGTATCAAATGATACAAAGGAAGTGTTCTGATCGTGGTGTGGTGAGTAACTTTCTTGCACCGGAATGTATACACCGGAAGTGAAAAGTACTCAAACACGTACGAATATGTACATATGTAGATGAAACATTAGAGCAACGCGACAATGCAACTTTTGGAATTTCGAATTCAGCGGGGTTTGTGAACATAATGGGTCCTACAGATGGCAATTTCGAAATTTGCACAGATTTTCGAATTTACAAAAAAATTTTTCTATTAAGTATAAACAAATAGAGTAATATTTGTTAACAAAAATAGGCCTATGCACTGCGGCTGAATCGATTCATATAACTTTTATACGATTTTACGTACGCTAACTATGCGAAACAGCCTGTCAATTGATTGTATCGAAATTTTGTTAGCGTATTACTATATAGATAGTAGAGTAATATACGGCCTATGCAATATTTCGACCTAAAATCGAAAACGTTTTTGGGCCATTTTTTTCCTTTAATATACAACGTGAAATTTTCCGATGCAATCAAGTTGCATTTGAATAATAATAAACTAAGTTGAAATAAAATATAATATAATAAAATCAAATAGGAAATATCAAAAAAAATTAGCATAAAAGAGAATATACAAATTTTAATGCAATATCTTTGTAGCAAATTTATTTATTTTTTGTTCAGTATAAGACGTGCTATATCTAAAATGAGCATAAAATATGGAAATGCAAAAAAGATTTTGGGTCAAATTTGCAATTAATTGTTATAAATAAATAAATTTAGAGATTTTGAACAAAAGTTGACTCATTATTTGTGATTTCAGGTTTTTTGAAAGCACCTAAATAAAAAGCAAAGAATCTGTTAAATAAAGACCTATGCATTTACGTGTAAGTAAAATTTGTCCAAAAAAAATGGGCCGGTTACGTTATTACTTCTCTTTAAAGTTTTTTCGTGTGCTAACAATTATATTAGAACAATTTTTAAGGATTTTGGTAAAGACCAATATAGGTAAATGGCAACAATGGGAAAAAATATTTTATTTGAACTGAAAATGAGTGAGGCAGTAGTTCTCTCACCGTTTGGCGCGTACGAATATGTACATATGTAGACGAAACATTTGAGCAACGCGACAATGCAGCTTTTGGAATTTCGAATTCAGCGGGGTTTGTGAACATAATGGGTCTTACAGAAGGCAATTTCGATATTTGCACAGATTTTCGAATTTACAAAGAACTTTTTCTATTAATTTTAAACAAACAGGGTAATATTTGTTAACAAAAATAGGCTTATGCACTGCGGCTGATCCATACGAATCGATTCATATAACTTTTATATGCTTTTACGTACGCTAACTATGCGAAACTGTCAATTGATTGTATGGAAATTTTGTTAGCGTAATAATATATAGATAGTAGAGTAATATACGGCCTATGCAATATTTCGACCAAAAATCGAAAACGTTTTTGGGTCGTTTTTTTCGTTTAATATACAACGTGAAATTTTCCGATTCAATCAAGTTGCATTTAAACAATAATAAATTAAGTTGAAATAAAAGATAATATAATAAAATAAAATAAAAAATGTCAAAATAATTTAGCATAAAAGACAAAATACAAATTTTAATGTTATATCTTTGCAGCAAATTTATTTATTTTTTGTTCAGTATAAGACGTGCTATATTTAAATGAGCATAAAATCTGGAAATGCAAAAAACATTTTGGGGCAAATTTGCAATTAATTGTTACAAATATATTTTAAGTTTGTTTGTGTGCTAACAATTATTTTAGAACAATTTTTTAAGGAGTTTGGTACAGACCAATATAGGTAAGTGGCAAAAATGGGAAACAATATTTTATTTGAACTGAAAATGAGTGAGGCAGTAGTTCTCTCATCGTTTGGCGCGTACGAATATGTACATATGTAGATGAAACATTTGAGCAAAGCGACAATGCAGCTTTTGGAATTTCGAATTCAGCGGGGTTTGTGAACATATAGGGTCCTAAAGATGGCAATTTCGATATTTGCACAGATTTTCGAATTTACAAAAAACTTTTTCTATTAATTATAAACAAATAGAGTAATATTTGTTAACAAAAATAGGCCTATGCATTGCGGCTGAATCGATTCATATAACTTTTATATGATTTTACGTACGCTAACTTTGCGAAACAGCCTGTCAATTGATTGTATGGAAATTTTGTTAGCGTATTAGTATATAGATAGGCGGCCACCGTGTGTGATGGTAGCGTGCTCCGCCTATCACATCTTATGCCCTCGGTTCAACTCCCGGGCAAAGCAACATCAAAATTTTAGAAATAAGGTTTTTCAATTAGAAGAAAATTTTTCTAAGAGGGGTCGCCCCTCGGCAGTGACTGGCAAGCGCTCCGAGTGTATTTCTGCCATGAAAAGCTCTCAGTGAAAACTCATCTGCCTTGCAGATGCCGTTCGGAGTCGGCATAAAACATGTAGGTCCCGCCCGGCCAATTTGTATGGAAAATCAAGAGGAGCTCGACGCAAATTGGAAGAGAAGCTCGGCCTTAGATCTCTTCGGAGGTTATCGCGCCCTATATTTATTTTTTTTTTGTTTGTTTTTTTTTGAAGATAGATAGTAGAGTAATATACGGCCTATGCAATATTTCGACCTAAAATCGAAAAAGTTTTTGAGTCGTTTTTTTCCTTTAATATACAACGTGAAATTTTCCGATGCAATCAAGTTGCATTTAAATAATAATAAACTATGTTGAAATAAAAGATAATATAATAAAATAAAATAAGAAATATCAAAATAAATTAGCATAAAAGACAATATACAAATTTTAATGTAATATCTTTGTAGCAAATTTATTTATTTTTTGTTCAGTATAAGACGTGCAATATCTAAAATGAGCATAAAAACTGGAAATGCAAAAAAACATTTTGGGTCAAATTTGCAATTAATTGTTATAAATAAATAAATTTAGCCAGTTTGAACAAAAGTTGACTTATTATTTGTGATTTCATGTTACTACTTCTCTCTAAAGTTTGTTTGTGCGTTAACAATTATTTTAGGAAATTTTTTTAAGGATTTTGGTACAGACCAATATAGGTAAGTGGCAACAATGGGAAACAATATTTTATTTGAACTGAAAATGAGTGAGGCAATAGTTCTCTCACTGTTTGGCGTTTTCGAATACGTACATATGTAGATGAAACATTTGAGCATTTACTTATCTTAAACGTTTGTTTGTTTGGTTGTTTGTGCGTTAACAATTATTTTAGGACATTTTTTTAAGGATTTTGGTACAGACCAATATAGGTAAGCGGCAACAATGGGAAACAATATTTTATTTGAACTGAAAATGAGTGATGCAGTAGTTCTCTCACCGTTTGGCGCGTTCGAATATGTACATATGTAGATGAAACATTTGAGCAACGCGACAATGCAGCTTTTGGAATTTCGAATTCAGCGGGGTTTGTGAACATAGTGGGTCCTACAGATGGCAATTTCGATATTTGCACAGATTTTCGAATTTACAAAGAATTTTTCTATTAATTTTAAACAAATAGGTTAATATTTGTTAACAAAAATAGGCCTATGCACTGGGGCTGCTCAATACGAATCGATTCATATAACTTTTATATGATTTTACGTACGCTAACTATGCGAAACAGCCTGTCAATTGATTGTATGGAATTTTTGTTAGCGTATTAATATATTGATAGGCGGCCACCGTGGTGTGTAGGTAAGCGGCAACAATGGGAATTTCGATATTTGCACAGATTTTCGAATTTACAAAGAATTTTTCTATTAATTTTAAACAAATAGGTTAATATTTGTTAACAAAAATAGGCCTATGCACTGGGGCTGCTCCATACGAATCGATTCATATAACTTTTATATGATTTTACGTACGCTAACTATGCGAAACAGCCTGTCAATTAATTGTATGGAATTTTTGTTAGCGTAATAATATATAGATAGTAGAGTAATATACGGCCTATGCAATATTTCGACGTAAAATCGAAAACGTTTTTGGGTCGTTTTTTTCGTTTAATATACAACGTGAAATTTTCCGATGGAATCAAGTTGCATTTAAATAATAATAAACTAAGTTGAAATAAAAGATAATATAATAAAATAAAAAAAAAAGAAATATCAAAATCAAATTAGCAAAAAAGAGAATATACAAATTTTAATGTAATATCTTTGTAGCAAATTTATTTATTTTTTGTTCAGTATAAGACGTGCTATATCTAAAATGAGCATAAACTCTGGAAATGCAAAAAACATTTTGGGGCAAATTTGCAATTAATTGTTACAAATATATTTAGTGAGTTTGAACAAAAGTTAACTCATTATTTGTGATTTCATATTTTTTTGAAAGAAACTAAAATAAAAAACAAAGAATCTGTTAAATAAAGACCTATGCATTTACGTGTAAGTAAAATGTTTCCAAAAAAATTGGCCGGTTAAGTAATTACTTCTCTTTAAAGTTTTTTTGTGCGCTAACAATTATTTTAGAACAATTTTTTAAGGAGTTTGGTACAGACCAATATAGGTAAGTGGCAAAAATGGGAAACAATATTTTATTTGAACTGAAAATGAGGGAGGCAGTAGTTCTCTCATCGTTTGGCGCGTGCGAATATGATCATATGTAGATGAAACATTTGAGCAACGCGACAATGCAGCTTTTGGAATTTCGAATTCAGCGGGGTTTGTGAACATAAGGGGTCCTACAGATGGCAGTTTCGATATTTGCACAGATTTTCGAATTTACAAAAAACTTTTTCTATTAATTATAAACAAATAGAGTAATATTTGTTAACAAAAATAGGCCTATGCACTGCGGTTGGTCCATACGAATCGATTCATATAACCTTTATATGATTTTACGTACGCTAACTATGCGAAAGAGCCTGTCAATTGATTGCATGGAAATTTTGTTAGCGTATTAATATATTGATAGTAGAGTAATATACGGCCTATGCAATATTTTGACCTAAAATCGAAAACGTTTTTGGGTCGTTTTTTTTTCTTGTTTAATATACAACGTGAAATTTTCCGATTCAATCAAGTTACATTTAAATAATAATAAACTAGGTTGAAATAAAAGAAGGTATAATAAAATAAAAAAAAGAAATATCAAAATCAAATTAGCAAAAAAGAGAATATACAAATTTTAGTGTAATATCTTTGTAGCAAATTTATTTATTTTTTGTTCAGTATAAGACGTGCTATATCTAAAATGAGCATAAAATCTGGAAATGCAAAAAACATTTTGGGTCAAATTTGCAATTAATTGTTATAAATAAATAAATTTAGTCAGTTTGAACAAAAGTTGGCTCATTATTTGTGATTTCATGTTTTTTTGAAAGCAACTAAAATAAAAAACAAAGAATCTGTTAAATAAAAACCTATGCATTTACGTGGAAATAAAACTTGTCCAAAAAAATGGGCCGGTTAAGTTATTAAATCTCTTTAAAGTTTTTTTGTGCGTTAGCAACTATTTTAGAACAATTTTTTAAGGATTTTGGTACAGACCAATATAGGTAAGTGGCAACAATGGGAAACAATATTTTATTTGAACTGAAAATGAGTGAGGCAGTAGTTCTCTCACCGTTTGGCGCGTACGAATATGTACATATGTAGATGAAACGTTTGACCAACGCGAAAATGCGGCTTTCAGAATTTCGAATTCAGCGGGGTTTGTGAACATAATAGGTGAAAATGAACGAAATTTTAAGAAATAACAATTATCCGAGCACCCTAATAAAAAGTCTAACTGAACAAAAAGTAATTGAAATAAATAGCCAACAAAGTAAAACAACACGAGAAGAGACAGAAACAAAACAATATTTCAGTGTAACATACATACCGAAACTCACAGAAAACTTTAGCAAATCACTCAACAACAACAAACTGAAAATATCACTAGCCTACAAATCAAACCAAACATTATCGACGATATTCACAAGAACAAAAAGCCCTATTGAAAAACTACAGCAAAGCAAAGTAGTCTACGAAATAACATGCAAAGGCAATGAAAACGAAGACTGCACAAAATATATATCGGTCAGACGAAACGGACGTTACAAGTTCGGCTAACCGAACATACAGCTGATATAAAGAAAAAGAAGCAAAGCACAGCATCATCACAGCACACAACAAAAAACGACCATAGAGCTGATTTAGCGAATATACGAATGAATACCTGATAAAAACAAACAAGGAAAAACCAGACTAACATTGGAAAGCTTAAGAATTTTACAAAATAGATACAAAGCAATAAATAAAAAGGAAGATACCGATGACATCGCCGCTGCCTATACTTTATGCCTATAGTCACATTTATTAGTTTAGTATGACAATGACACCACTAAAGAATGGTACAAATAATATTTTTTAGAATAATTTAATATTTAAAACAATATAAATATGTAAGTGTCATAAATGTTTTATTAGGGTGTTACGTGTTTATTTGTGATTTGTGATATTTATCATGTATTCATGTGTATATAAAAATGTGATGTAATATTAGTTTTAATTTCGGTTTTTACCACATGTTTTAATGTTTTTTGTTGTTTTTCTTAAATAAACGGATGTCCCCCTGAAGAAGCTAGAGAGACTAGCGAAACGTCGGGTAGAAAGATGAAATAAAATTTTTATTTTGCACCTAATATACATTGGTCAAAAAGCCTAACCAAAAGTTACTTCAATAATAAACTAAGTTGAAATAAAAGATAATATAATAAAATAAAAAATATCAAAATAAATTAGCATAAAAGACAATATACAAATTTTAATGTAATATATTTGTAGCAAATTTATTTATTTTTTGTTCAGTATAAGACGTTTATATCTAAAATGAGCATAAAATCTGGAAATGCAAAAAACATTTTGGGTCACATTTGCAATTAATTGTTATAAATAAATAAATTTAGTGAGTTTGAACAAAAGTTGACTCATTACTAGTGATTTCATGTTTTTTTGAAAGCAACTGAAATTAAAACAAAGAATCTGTTAAATAAAGACCTATGCATTTACGTGTAAGTATGTTTTGTCCAAAAAAAAAAGGGCCAGTTAAGTTATTAATTCTCTTTAAAGTTTTTTGGTGCGCTAGCAATTGTTTTAGAATAATTTTTTAAGGATTTTGGTACAGACCAATATAGGTAAGTGGCAACAATGGGAAACAATATTTTATTTGAACTGAAAATGAGTGAGGCAGTAGTTCTCTCACCGTTTGGCGCGTGCGAATATGTACATATGTAGATGAAACATTTGAGCAACGCGACAATGCAGCTTTTGGAATTTCGAATTCAGCTGGGTTTGTGAACATAATGGGTCCTACAAATGGCAAATTCGATATTTGCACAGATTTTCGAATTTACAAAAAACTTTTTCTATTAATTATAAACAAACAGAGTAATATTTTTTAACAAGAATAGGTCTATGCACTGCGGCTGATCCATACGAATCGATTCATATAACGAAACCAGGGTAATCCTGTTTTTTTTTTAATTCATACGTTTTTTTTTTTTTTTTGTATCCTAATTCTTATTTATGTTTTATTTATCATTTCTTATTTTTATTGTTACCGAGTCTTTGAGAGGCAGTGGCTTCTTAAGCGCCGAGATCTAAAACCGCTCACCTACAGAGAAACTAATCAGCAGAAATATAGATTCACAAATACAATAGATTAAAAGTATAAATATAATTTTTTAGTTATTAAGAGAAAATAGAACCGTTTTTTTATGGCAAAGAGCTAGTCCGAAATATCAATTATTTTCGAGTGAGAGTTATAATATGCACAAAAACATAGAAAAGGTTCGTTTAGTTGGAAATTTCTTCTGCATTGTTTAAGAATTATAGGTTTGTAATGCCTTGGCATGGAACATTCAAGTTTACTTCGTTCAAAAAAATGGTCTTGAAATCGATCCATTTAAAAGTCTAGCCATAAACAGTACACCTAGCATTTCTCTACGACTTGGTTATGTTTATAGTGATGGCGTCATTATTTCCAGTTTATGTTCATCAGCCTATTCAAAAATTGAGTTGAGCATTCGAGAAGTGCGGACGTGTTTTTTCGATCTGCTCTCTTTTCGGATTTTTCACGAATTTCTTACTGTTTTTTTGTCTTTTAATATATAAAAGTACTTATTTATTGGTTTTCTTACATCGAAAAGCCATTTTTATTTTACAATATTGATATTAACTTCAAATTTGTGGATTTTACTTTTAATAAACATAAAGTTGACCACGGTAAACCTAAAATATCTTGTGCTCAATGCAAAGAGTATTTCCATTTGGAGTGCGTTGACTTATCTCCCGCTGACGCGGCTTTTCTCTTAAATTCTAATAAACTACTCTTTTGCAAATCTTGTTTGTCTGAACGTTGTAAGTCAATTCGTTCGCCTCCACCCTTTTCCGCTACCAACAACAATGCATCGACAAGCCATTCTGTTGAGTGTGAAACAACTGCAAAATATATTCCGATATTATCATTAAAGAAATTGCAAAAAAAAAAAAAAAAAAACAAAGCTTTTGAATGGAAGAAGGAGCAAGAAGTGGCTTTCCAAACATTAAAGGAGCGGTTGTGCACTGCCCCAATGTTAGCATATCCGATTCCAGGAGCAACATTTATTCTAGACACAGATGCGAGTGGATATGCCATAGGAGGCGTTTTATCACAACTGGTCGATGGACAGGAGAAGGTAGTTGCATATTACAGCCGTTCGATTGGAAAACCAGAGAGGAACTGCTGCGTTACGCGGAGAGAGCTGTTGGCATTGGTAGAGTGCATTAAACATTTTCACAAATACCTCTACGGCCAGCGATTCCGTGTCAGGACAGATCACGCAGCGTTAAAATGGCTTCTGCAGTTCCGTAATCCGGAAGGACAATTGGCACTGTGCATCGAGCGACTACAAAGCTATGACTTTTCCATTGAGCATCGAAAAGGTAGTACCCATGGAAATGCCGATGCAATGTCACGAAGACCACGTAGTTTGGAATGCAAGCACTGTACAAAGGCCGAGGCTAAAGAAGAAATTATAGATGTCCGGCTAATGGCTATAACGTGTACGGATGATGGGACAAGGAACAACTAAGAAAGTGTCAGCTAGAAGATATAGATCTGTCACATGTTATGCAACGGCTCGAACGAAACGAAAGACCAAGCAGAGAGATGTCAGCCGAGAGTCCCATTGCGAAGTCATATTGGGCACAGTGGAACAGTTTAGAATTGATATCCGGTTGCTTGCATCGAGTATGGGAGAGTGAGGATGGTCAAAGAAAAAAAAACTGATAGTTGTTCCCAGAAAGAGGATTCCTGACGTGCTCAGCGAGCTGCATAATGGTCCAAGCGGAGGTCATCTTGGAATCACGAAGACGCTCGAGAGGATTAAATAGAGATTCTGTTGGGTTGGTTGCCGTCAGTCGGTCACTGAGTGGATTGCGAACTGCGAGGTTTGCAGCAGAGCGAAAGGGCCCAGAACCCGGAGTCATGGCCAGATGAAGCAATATAACTCAGGTGCGCCATTTGAAAGGATCGCTATGGATGTCGCCGGTCCATTTGCTACAAGCAACGGCGGAAAATAATATGTACTGGCAGTTATGGATTATTTCAGTAAATGGCCAGAGGTATACCCAATCCCAAATCAAGAAGCGGAAACAGTAGCAGAAGTGTTTATAAACAATTGGGTTGCAAGGTATGGTGTGCCAATGGAGTTACATTCTGACCAAGGCAGGAATTTCGAATCAGCTGTGTTCCAGGAAATGTGTAAATCATTGGGCATTCGAAAAGCACGGACAGCTGCATTGCATCCTCAATCCGATGGTATGGTAGAACGATTCAATAGAACATTGGAGGAGCACTTAAGGAAAGTAGTAGACAAGTACCATAAAGAGTGGGATACCCGCATACCATTATTCTTGATGGCTTACCGATCAGCAGTGCATGAGACAACGCAAAAGTAATTTTTGGCAATGACCTTAGACTGCCAGCTGATTTGAAGTTTGGGATAGATGCCAATGCGGAGAGAAATGTCAAGAAATCCACTGGTGATTTGGAAGAAGAGCTAAGAGAAATACATGATCTGATAAGGCAACGAGCAAAGATTATGAGTGACAAGATGAAAGCCAGATACGATAAAGCAATTAATTCGGAAGGTTTTCAGGGTGGAGATTTGGTGCTGCTATACAATCCACAACGAAAAAAAGGTTTGTCCCCGAAATTGCAGTGTAACGGGGAAGGCCCATACAAAGTTGTAAAACGGATCAGCGATGTAGTGTACCGCATGCAAACCATTGGCATACCACGAACCAAAATGAAAGTGGTTCATTTGGAGAGGCTAGCAGCGTTTAGATCGAGAGATTTGTTTGATCAGGACGATCAGACTTAGGTTGAGGGCAGTATTACGAATATTAGCAAAACTAAGGGGTGCTGCCATCTCTAAGCCGATGCTTAGCAGCGCCTTGCATGCACATCCATAGATCAATCATTATGTATCTACATAAACGAATCAATCATTATGTCTACACATATGCAGGTACACGCAGCTGAGAGCAACGCACAAGCACATGCAGATATCTTATCTGAAATGCTCCTAAAGGTAAGCAGTTGTGATTGTGGAAGTGCCGCTCACACATAAAAGCGCATGGGGTATGAGAGAAGCTATAAAAATTATACATCTGTAGTTGTAGCTGAGAAATTTATAACTAAGTAAATTCTGGAAGCGCCTAGAAGATGCCACGAGGAAATCACAGAGTATAAAAGCATCAGCGGTAGAGGCGCTATAGGCAGTTTCAATTAAGACGCTATCTAGCGAGCAATAGCAGTATTATTTTGAAAATAAGTTTCATTTGAGCTATCAATCAGTTTGGTTATTAAGCAAGCTATTCGTTGCAAAGTATAAGTGTTATTGTGAAGTACTTTAATAAACGTCATTTTTCCATTATTCAATATTGGAGTTATTTATTCAACAGTTTATCGATACGAACGCTGGCAGAAAATTGCAAATAAGGGGATTTGCAGCAAATTCGTTACAATATGAAAATGTATGTGTTTATTTCGGAAATGTTAAATTCTTTTGTGGCTGAAAAACATGACAAAGTTTAAGCTGGGCCAGCGGCCCCACTTTATAGTTTTTTCAATGCGAAAAAATAAAACTTCAAATAAAGCTATAGTGAATACATCGCGGGTTAAAACATGGGATTTAATAATCTTCACAGTTAAAGCTCTAGTTGGAGAGATGCTATATGGTAGGTAGGTAGGTTGAAATGGCCGGTCCATGAGGACCTCACATAGACTGAATGAGTCCGTAGTGTTACCAGAAGTTTGTTTTAACGACCAAACTGAAAAACCCTATCAAAAACCAGGACCTATGTTGTAAAATAACTCCGACCTCTTGGCAAATACTAGAAGCTTCCTAGGACTTAAGCCACTTGCTGCTTCTAGATCTGACAGCTGTATCACTCCTAATAGCTGTAGTTTTAGCCTGGCAAGTGCAGGGCACGAGCACAGAACGTGCTTGATCGTTTCCTCCTCCAACCCGCACTTCCTACATCTGCTATCACTGACCAAGCCTAATTTAAAGGCATGTGACGCCAGAAGGCAGTGCCCAGTCAGAATACCCGTCATGAGTCTACAGTCCTCTCTTTTTAATGATATAACCAACTGTGTTAGTCTAAGGTTGTAAGACCTACACATAATCTTCGACACTTTACAGCCCCGTGCTTGAACCCACGCCTTTCCCGCTTGGTCGATCATGTGCACCTCTCGCATTCGCTTAATCTCGCCCATTCTAATTGGGACATCTACGGAGCAAGCTTCAAGGGATCCAACCTTTTTAGCTAGTTCGTCCGATTTTTAATTCCCATCTATTCCCATATGCCCTGGGACCCAATATAGATGTGTTCTTCTCCTGTCACGATTCTCTCCAGAGACTGCTTACACTCTAACACGCATTTAGATGCTGTGCTATGCGAGATTATTGCCTTAATTGCTGCTTAGCTGTCAATATAAAAGTTAACACGGTTGCAGCTTAAGCTATTCTCTTCTATTCTTGCTATAAGAGTATATCTCAAAAAAAAAATCGTCAATGCATATTTTAATTGTTTTTTATGCGCACACACTGAATAACAAGTAGAAAGAGTCACGTTGATAAGTAGCTATAAATAACATTAAGAATGTTATAACTTCTTAGTTTATTACATAAGGGAAATGGTTCAAAAGTAACAATAACATGAATGGTTAAACAAAAAAGATGCTTATAGGGCGGATAAAACTCAATTGAGTGACCCAATCAAGTGAAAACGACTTCGTAGCTCGAAAAAAAAAAATTAAAAGCAAATATGTAGAGTTCCAAGACCAAAATAACGATGTATCAATATCCAAAATCGGATTTGACATCCAACCAGGTTACTATAAAAAAACAACTTCGGCTGTATTTCGAAGGATCAAAAATTCTGAGGCTCCCTCAACATAAGCTTCAAATTAAGGGGCGGACTTTTCCAATGTTTGTTTTTTTTTTTTTGCGACCCGCTCTAATATGCATGTAAATGTACACAAATTTCTAAATAATGTTAATACTTTTTAAAGCAAAATTTAGTTCACGTTTTCATTTTATTCTCCATTGCGCATCTTTGTTTTTTGACGGTGTAACCATGTAGGCCAGATTCGCGGTTCCATGAACTAGTCACGATTTTCGGTTACATAATAATAGTAAGTAGAATAAAGTCGTTAAAGCTCTAAAGTTGACAATTGTTTTTGTTTTTATCGGCCTGTTGATAAATCATTCAAGGTTCGAATCGAGCTCAAGGCCAGAACAATAATTTTTTTCTAATGATAATTATCGTTATTTTTTAATTTTTCTAAAATTGAAAAATTGTATTTTGTTTTTGGAATTGTAAGTAGCTAAATGGTTAGCGCAGCATACCTAAAGCGTACTGATGATGAAGGCTTAGCACCCTTCGAAATGGATCTATCTGCGCAGCTATGGCAGGTTGTCTGAAAAATTTTCTATTACAATTCCAAAAACAAAATACAATTTTTCAAATTTAGAAAAATTTAAAAATAACAATAATTATCATTAGAAAAAAATTATTGTTCTGGCCTTGAGCTCGATTCGAACCTTGAATGATTTATCAATAGGCCGATAAAAACAAAAACAATTGTTAATAAACCATGAGCACTTGGGAATGTCAAACAAAGTAATTGACAATAAACAAAAATCCAGCATTATCAGTGATTTGCACCAGATGGCGCAACACTGAATAAATATAGTTGGTAAAAAGGAATAGAAGTAGCAAATTTGCCAGTCAAACAAACCACCGCTGTATAGCTAAATGGTTAGCGCAGCATGCCTAAAGCGTACTGATGATGAAGGCTTAGCACCCTTCGAAATGGATCTATCTGCGCAGCTATGGCAGGTTGTCTGAAAAATTTTCTACTTACAATTCCAAAAACAAAATACAATTTTTCAAATTTAGAAAAATTAAAAAATAATAATAATTATCATTAGAAAAAAATTATTGTTCTGGCCTTGAGCTCGATTCGAACCTTGAATGATTTATCAATAGGCCGATAAAAACAAAAAAAATTGTTAATAAACCATGAGCACTTGGGAATGTCAAACAAAGTAATTGACAATAAACAAAAATCCAGCATTATCAGTGATTTGCACCAGATGGCGCAACACTGAATAAATATAGTTGGTAAAAAGGAATAGAAGTAGCAAATTTGCCAGTCAAACAAACCACCGCTGTATAGTTAAATGGTTAGCGCAGCATGTCTAAAGCGTACTGATGATGAAGGCTTAGCACCCTTCGAAATGGATCTATCTGCGCAGCTATGGCAGGTTGTCTGAAAAATTGTCTACTTACAATTCCAAAAACAAAATACAATTTTTCAAATTTAGAAAAATTAAAAAATAACAATAATTATCATTAGAAAAAAATTATTGTTCTGGCCTTGAGCTCGATTCGAACCTTGAATGATTTATCAATAGGCCGATAAAAACAAAAAAAATTGTTAATAAACCATGAGCACTTGGGAATGTCAAACAAAGTAATTGACAATAAACAAAAATCCAGCATTACCAGTGATTTGCACCAGATGGCGCAACACTGAATAAATATAGTTGGTATAAAGGAATAGAAGTAGCAAATTTGCCAGTCAAACAAACCACCGCTATATAGCTAAATGGTTAGCGCAGCATGCCTAAAGCGTACTGATGATGAAGGCTTAGCACCCTTCGAAATGGATCTATCTGCGCAGCTATGGCAGGTTGTCTGAAAAATTTTCTACTTACAATTCCAAAAACAAAATACAATTTTTCAAATTTAGAAAAATTAAAAAATAACAATAATTACCATTAGAAAAAAATTATTGTTCTGGCCTTGAGCTCGATTCGAACCTTGAATGATTTATCAATAGGCCGATAAAAACAAAAACAATTGTTAATAAACCATGAGCACTTGGGAATGTCAAACAAAGTAATTGACAATAAACAAAAATCCAGCATTATCAGTGATTTGCACCAGATGGCGCAACACTGAATAAATATAGTTGGTAAAAAGGAATAGAAGTAGCAAATTTGCCAGTCAAACAAACCACCGCTGTATAGCTAAATGGGTAGCGCAGCATGCCTAAAGCGTACTGATGATGAAGGCTTAGCACCCTTCGAAATGGATCTATCTGCGCAGCTATGGCAGGTTGTCTGAAAAATTTTCTACTTACAATTCCAAAAACAAAATACAATTTTTCAAATTTAGAAAAATTAAAAAATAACAATAATTAACATTAGAAAAAAATTATTGTTCTGGCCTTGAGCTCGATTCGAACCTTGAATGTTCTAAAGTTGATTTATTCAGAGGAATCCGTTTTAGTGTTCAGATACGGCGCAGGAATTAATAAGCATAACCTGTCTAAAAAAGTTCGATCAGCAAGACCTTATAACCTTACCTTGTAGTCGCAATTTTCATTGGTATGGCATGGTGTTATGGCTGGCGCTGGTTTACACATGTCATCCTTATGAGCATTTTGAGCACGTTGCAAATTTTTATAAGTACTACGGCGCTCAAGAAATTGTTTTCCAAAGTCCGAGGACTCCTTATTTTCACCTAAAATTTAAGAGATGAAATTTTGTTAGAGTTCAATATGCTTAACATACGCACATTATATAAGTTTTTTTTTCTCCACACATTTTGCTAAAGTTTTACAGATCCTCCCACCGGTTAAAGAATATGAAAATAGGATGAAGTAGAGTAAATAAAATGAAAAAGACATTTGCAGAATTTGAGGCCGCAACACGCGATCCACGTGACGTTACTCAAATAGCGGTCGCAAGCTTTCACATGTTGTCCTATCTAGAAAACCCTTTTATCATAAATATTACAACATAATAGAGCCCGAAGGTTTGTTCAAAGTTTCAGGTGACTGGGTTATCGGGAACGTCCTTGAAGCTCGAACGCAAAATTTCCAAGCTCGGACGATTTTTTGAATTTTTACAATTCCTGGCTCATCTAGTGAACATTTTTTCCCTCGTGTTGCATTGCCATCGGGTTCCGAAGTACCTTCGCAGTTTCGAGAGTCTAGCTCTACGGGAATAACTCTAGCTCTAACACAAAGGTTGCAGTGCTTCCAGGCCTAGAATAATAATAACTCTAGCTCTACGGGAGTAACTTGCAAGATTCCATATTTTGTTAATGGAATTTCTAAATACTTCGATCCCGATTCCATCTTGAAAACTCTTTTATCCTAATATAAAGCCCAAATCTTCATTCAAAGTTTCAGATCTCTGAGCTATCGGACAATTCCTTAAAACCCTAAACAAGTTTTTCTTTAGGGTTTCTTTGCGTGTTTCAAGTTTCAAGACCCTAGATTTCCGGAAAGTTACTCAAAATTGAATTGCAAGATTCTCCAAAAAAGGGATGTTAAATAATAAAGTAAGAAACAGTCCCAACACAAATTTAAACTTGGGGGGACTTTCGCAACTTTTTTTTCGTTTAATATTCACTGTTTATCCAGCGGCTAGAGTCATTTTCCAATAATTACCTCATAATCTGTGACAGACTGATTGAAACATTAATTGAGTCTACAACGATTTTTGCCCTCTTTAAACTTTCACCATTGCCAATGTCGACGAATTGGGCAGGCACTGATTTGAATATTTAGGTTTTATCAAATCTGTTTTTTTTAGTGCTATTTGATTCAGAATTGAATTTTTTGACATTATGTTTCACAGCTGACTTCAACTTGGTAATAACACCTCATTTAGACCAAAGGTTTACTCACTAATCAACGACTTGAAAAAGGCTTTCACGAGCTGTAAATTTGTCTTCGAAATAAAGGTAGATTAACTGACGAATCACGTGGTTTCGAGTAGGCAAATATATCAAATTTAATTGCCTCGTAGGCATAAAAAATAAATAAATAAATGTAAGGCGCGTTAACCTTCGAAGAGATTTCAGGCCGACCTTCCCATCCACTTTGCGTCGTGCTTCTTTGGCCGGACGGAACCTACTTGTTTTATGCCGACTCCGAACGGTATCTGCAAGGCAGATGAATTTTCACTAAGAAGCTTCTCATGGCAGAAATACACTCGGAGGGCTTGCCAAACTATGCCGAGGGGCTACCCGCTTAGAAAAAGCTTTTTTAATTGAAAAAACTTGTTTAAAAAATTTTGGTGTTGCTTTGACTGGGGCGTGAACCCAAGAACTTCGGTGTTGTAGGCGGAGCACGCTACCATCACACCACGGCGACCGCGGTCATAGGTATACATATTAAAATAACAAAAATTACCGATTAAAAAGTAGGGACGTGAATTTTCCGTGTACCCCATTATCGTTGCATCAATATTGGACGTTGTATAGCAATAATTCGTACACATTTTATCTCCGCCTGGTTTTGATTTAAAATTTTTTGGAAACTATGTGTTGAATATGAAAGTGGCTTTGGGCATGCTCCACTTAATTGACATAAACGTGTGTGAAAAATATGCTTTTGTGGAAATTCTAGAATTAACTTTGGTAATAATTTATTAAAACCTTGCTAATAAAGTTAGAAGTTTGTTTTTATTTTACACCGCGTTGGTTACTGTCGTGTGGCTTATTCGGTGCCCCCATAAATTCAGAAAACAAAAATTCATAAATACATTTTTTCAGAAAACATTAATCAGAACTCTTTTTTCAGAAAGAAAAAATTCAGAGGTCAAAACTCAGAAGTAAAATTTCAGAAGTCAAATTGCAGAAGTCAAATTTCAGAAGTGAAAATTCAGAAGTCAAATTTCAGAAGGCAAAATTCAGAAGTCAAAATTCAGAAAGTAATCAGAAGACAGAAAAAACATTAAATTTTTCTCAAAATTCAGAAACCTTTATTTATTTGGAAGGAATTATGTATAAAGAAAAAGTAGTAAAATTTAAAATTCTAAATTGTGTGCAATACAAGCATGTAATTAACTAAATCTTTTCGCTTTTATCTTTTTCAAATGAATTTACAATATTAAAAAAACGAAGTCTTTATATTTGATCTTGCGTTTCCGATATGGCTCGCCTCCAGCTGAAAATTGCTGCAGTTTTGTTTCTGTTATTGCATGTTCTTTTATACCTTTCATGAACATGAAATGGTATAATAACTTTGGTCCGATGTTTGTAACGTTGAGAAATATAGAAGGTAGACTTACTATTAAGTATACCGAATTGATCAGGGCGACGAACTGAGTTGATATAGCCATGTCCGTCTGTCCGTCCGTCTGTCTGTTTGATCGCAAATTAGTCCCTCAAATTTTGAGATATCTCAATGAAATTTGGCACAAGGATGTATTTTTGTATTATACTAGCAGACCCGGCAGAGGTTGTTCTGCCCTAAATTTGTATATCTGCATATATTTTAATAAGCTTTTTCCGTCTAACTCTCCCTCGCCCCTCTACACTTTTTCCTAATCTTTGTATTCACTCCTCCCTCCGTGTTTTTCGCTTCATCTATCTCCATCTTCGTCTCATTCTATCTCTTTCTCAGTCTCCTTCTCCTTCTCTCTGTTCTCTTCTCTCAAGTTTTTCTCATTCTTCTTCATATCTTATTGCCAGTCCCAGAGGGTGGTATGTATTTTGTTTCAGTCCCATTCCGAGTCTCAGTACCAGTCCCACTCCGAGTCTCATTCCCAGTCCCAGTCCTAATCCCAGTCCCAGTCCGTCTCTGATCTACTTCCCGGAAAAAAGCATCGGAAATACTAATATAGGCAAATTTATATACGAAATTCAGGCAAATCGAATAGGACGTATATAAATAGGTCTGTAGGTATTATTAATTCATGTCTTTATTTCGGCTTCGCATGCATATTTATCAGTTTTGCCAGGTTGATGCGACTAAATCGAATATCACAATGAAAATTACTTAAAAGCTCTCAGCAACAGCTTTTATTTGATATCCAAAATACACACACATTCTAGGGGTGCGCGGGTCCACGTTTTGGTCTATATCTCGAGACCAATAGGTATGAAAACTACCCTGTACTAAAGCACTCATCAACAGCTTTCATTTGATATCCATATTGTATAAACACATTCTAGGGGTGCCCGGGTCCACGTTCTGGCCTATATCTCGAGACTCTAGTCGCCGATTGGTATGAAAACTACCCTGTACTAAAGCACTCATCAACAGCTTTCATTTGATATCCATATTGTATAAACACATTCTAGGGGTGCCCGGGTCCACGTTCTGGCCTATATCTCGAGACTCTAGTCGCCGATTGGTATGAAAACTACCCTGTACTAAAGCACACATCAACAGCTTTCATTTCTAGGGGCGCCCGGGTCCACTTTTTGTTCTATTTCTCGAGACCCTAGTCACCAATATGTATCCTGGTCCACTTCCCAGAAGAAAAATTATCCGACATTTTATTCTAGATATAACGCTACCTACATACCAAATTTCAGGCAAATCGAGCCATATATACGACAGTTTAGAATAAATCGGTCCCTGGTCCACTTCCCGAAAAAAAAACTTTTCACAAACACTCTTCGGGTTCCTATTAAGTTATCCTAAAAATTTCATGGCAATCTTTCTATCCGTTCTCGAGTTATGGAGTGACAATCAAAATGTACACTTCTTTTTATATATATAGATCAGACATTTGTCGGATCCGGTAGGATCGGACGACTACAACATATATCTCCCCTACAACCGATTGTTCAGATAAGACGATTTTGGTCATTCCTGCCGCAATTTAGAAAGATAAACGTGAAACTCGGTGATATATCTTCTAATATATCATAGAAGATATCCTGAAAAAATCACTTTGATCGGAGCTATATTTATTTATTTAATTTCAGTCTACTGATTTATAAATCTTACAGACCAGACAGTTTATCACATAAGTATAAATATAACAAGTTTAATTAAATAGTGTAAACAAGCTTAATTTAAACGTATAAAAACTTGAATTGAGATCAATAACATTAGCGTAACAATTACAAAGGCGGATACACCTATTAATGGGTTCATTCAACGAGTAATTAGTTTTACTTACTGAATCAGCAAATAAGCGATTAGCTCTTAGCGATCTTGGGGGAATATAAACATTGAACAAAGCCTTTATGTCATCACAATCGATATTATGGTTAATTACATTATATACAAATAGTAATGAGCAGCAAATTCTTCGGTCCTGTAAAGACTGCAGACCGAGAAGCTTCCTTCTGCCAATGTAAGGCGGACGACCACCTTCGAAGTTAGTTTTATATAAAGCATATTTCGTAAAGACTCTCTGAACTCTTTCAATTTTTGCTGAGTGTAGATCGTAGTACGGACTCCAAACCAAGGAGAAATATTCTAGCCGGCTCCGTACAAGAGCAGTAAACAAAGATTTAAGGGTATTTGGGTCTCTAAAATCCTTAGTATTTCTATGAATGAAACCTATCAGTGCAAACGATTTGGAGGTTATAAAATCGATCAAATATCACACCCAGGTCCTTCATATCTGGCAGACAACTAAGCACATTAGTATCCAACTGATAGTTGAAGAGAACAATATCCGGCTTCCTAGCATATGTTACTATAGAGCATTTTGTGATATTTAAATATAAATGATTTAAACTACACCACGCTTCGAAAGAATTTAATCATGCTGCAACTTAACGCTATCAGAGGTACTGTCAACTTTCAGAAAGAATTTGACATGTCAGCAAACATTAAACAATTCGCATATTTAAAGTGAAAAGGTAAATCATTAATAAATAATAGAAACAATAAAGAGCCGCTGTGGGTTCCTTGCGGAATACCTGACCACGCATTAACACAAGTGCTGGACGTGATGGACAAATAGTTTCCTACAACTAAGAAAACTAGAGAAAAATTTCAGTAGGTGACCAGTAATGCCGTACATTTTTAATTTATGCAACAAAACTTCATGGTCTAACTTATCGAAGGCTTTAGAGAAATCTGTGTATATCACATCAAGTTGGGACTGGCAATTGAATACCTTAACGATTTCGTGCGTGACTGGTGTAGATCTACCAGGCATAAAACCGTGCTGGCAGGGATGAAGTATATTTTGTACGTGAAGATAAAGTTTTGATTGAATGACACTGTCAAACAACTTTGCCACTGTGCTCTGTTACCTATAGGCCTATAGTTACAAATGTTATGTCGGTCACCTGATTTAAAAATTGGGTGTAGAGAGCACACCTTCCAGTCATCAATAAAAACGCCGTTGGAAAGACATGCGTTAAATATACTAGTAATTGGACCCACTAAAGCTTGTGAACAAGTTTTGAAAACTGCGGAACAAAGTCCCTCGTTATCCAACTTTGTGCTTAACTTAAGGTTCGAAATCGCAAGGGTCACATCACACTCGTCCACAACAAACGTTGATATCGGCGGTAATGATGGGAAAGCCGTAGTAGGAAGAGATTGATTGTCGTGCACTTTAAAGACCCCCTGATAAAATTCAGCGAACAGATTGGATGAAGCCTGTGGGTTATCAGAAACTAACCCATTAAACACAAATGTAGTTGGAAACCCATTTGACTTTCTTTTTGAATTAATGTACTGCCAGAAAGATGATGGATTAGATTTGAGACCTGATTCAGCTTTAAACATATACTGCTTGAACAAAAATTTGTGAAGGCAATCAAAGTCAATACGAAGTCGCTCAAAGTATTGAAAGTCCCTCTCGCTTTGACTTAATTTGAAACATTTAAAGGCTTTGTTCTTTTTATTTTTTAGATTACATAAACGTTTATTAAACCAAGGTGGTTTATTATTTGCGGATATGCGTTTTAGCGGAACATATTTTGATATTGCTTGAGTTAGTAGCAAGTGAAAGTTTTTATAAAATAACAGCGGACTATTTGGTGTGTTCAGAAATAACCAAACAGCTGAGTTTAGAAAATCATTAATTGCAGAATAATTGGCTTTTAAAAAGTCGTATTGCTGTAATGAGTCAACTGTAACGCGATCAAAGTTATAAAATTCAAAAATGATATTAAGTGCTTTATGGTGAAAACAATTTAAGGAAAAAGGAGAAAAGGGTTCACTACAGATAGCCTTAAGGTCACTTGATACAAAAACCAGATCTAGCGCTTTTCCACCGCTATTTAATACGGCGTTACATTGACTAAACCCATTAGATAACAGTGTACTCGTAAAAAACAAATCAATGTCTGACTTCAGATTTACTGCAACTAGAGTTCTGTTGTTATAAAGCCAGGAAATATTACATAAATTAAAATCACCAAGATAAACTACTTCACCGTTATCCTTAGCGATATCAATAATGTATATGAGA
The DNA here is from genome assembly GCF_040869045.1 of Eurosta solidaginis. Classification (NCBI taxonomy): domain Eukaryota; kingdom Metazoa; phylum Arthropoda; class Insecta; order Diptera; family Tephritidae; genus Eurosta; species Eurosta solidaginis. Next base: position 155,636,650 of record NC_090324.1, on the reverse strand, counting down.
TTATCCAAATGCTCGTTATATAATTATATATTGCTATTGGGTGAAATATAGGATAATACTATAAATAAAGATTTGTTGCATGAAATTTTAATGCACAAACAGATCTGTTCACATGAACCATTGGCATGAGGCAATGTTATCATTTGGCTGCAAAAGTCAGCCCTAATAGCCAATAAAACACCGCCCCCTCGAGATAACCCTGATGCGATTGGACAGCGATCCTTTCTATAAACCTGGTAGTAGCTATCGAAATATTCAGACGATGAAAAATTTTCAGTAAGCCAAGTCTCGGCGATGGCGATAATATCAAATTCATGAAATGATGTGCAGCGCAGAAACTGGAGGGATTTACTACGCATGCCACTCACATTCTGGTAGTACAGAGAATATTTAATGCTAGGACATAATACTGAGCTCGGTACTTGGGAGGATGGTAATAGATTTCAAGAGCTTATTCCCCCAATTAAAGAAAATTCCGGAAGGGTCTCATGTTCACTCCAGATGGCCAAAGCGAATGGTCGAACAGCTTGCTATAATAATTAGGCGGTACTCCCAATTTGAAGGTTATACGTTTTAACGAATCCGGAGCCACATCTTTCTTCACCAAAGCGAAACATGAAATTTCATTCGCATTAATAGCAGCATTCTTCGCAACATAGTCGATGATATTTGCAGCGGTAACCGAATTCCTAAATGAGGACAAATGTACCCATTCATTGCGAAATGCTACCTCCAATTCGTTCGATGTATTACTACCTCTAATCACATTATGCAAACTTTCTCCACTGGGCATGCTGGTATTTGTCCTACTGGGTTTGTTGATATTTGCCTTACTGGGCAAGCTTTTATTTTCAGCTGTGTCGGCATTAACGTTGGTTGGTAATGTTGGTTGCATTGTTTCATTGGGGATGGTTGACGAAGATTGCAAAAGTAAATTAGAGGCTGTAGCGCCGACGGCATTAGCATATGTGGGTAGTAATGTTTTTGTTGAGTCGAGGGTGGGGGCAGATGGAGGCATCGTCTAACAAAGACGGCAGAGCAGATTGTATGCCAGAGATGTCGAGAGAATTATTGGTATCTACTGGCATAGCGGGCAGAGCACCATCTTTGCCTGTAACCAAAGGCAAGCGGGCAGAGCGCTGAGGGTTATCGCGAGAGCGAGACTGCACTTATTTCTTTACTTGTTGTTGTTGTTGCTTAACGTTAGCACGGCAAAGATCATTGCTGGCAAATTTATGACGTAGGTTATTCATTTCAACAGTGAGCGCATTAACAGCAGTGGTGACGTCGTTATCGTGCAATTGTTTTTTCACCACGCCCAACTCCGACTGCAGGTTTTTTGTTACTTCCAACAATCTCTCCTTGTCATTATAAGATCGTTAATCAGAGTTATTGCGCGAGCATATTCATAACGAAGAGCGATCAACTCGTTAAAAACACTTTGCAGCGCCATCTCTTCGAATACGTCAACTTCTTCAATTTGTTCTTGCTCTTGTTCATTATTACTCTCGCTCAAGTTGATTAGGCAAGGGGTAGTGGAGATATAAATCCAAGTCGTCGTGAGGAACACCAACACAAACCAAGTGGAAGAATTCGGTGCATTCGGCACATTGAACCTTCTCGCTATCTTTGCGATCGACTTTAGAGCCACAAACACACGGCATTATAAACAATTATGTATGTACGATTATGTGCAAATGTGTCACTTTTTTAATTATTAAGCGGTAGGACAATGTTTATTTTAATTTAAGTTGAGTTCACTTAAGTTCACTTAATAAAATCATGTATCAAACTTAGCAGTGTGTATGTATATAGTATATACTTATCCCATACAACCGATCGTTCAGATAAAAAGATTTTTGGCCATTTCTCCCTTAATTTAGAAAGTATAAACGTGAAACTCGGTGATATATATTTTAATATATCATAAAAGATTTTCTGAAAAAATTACTTCGATCGGAGCTATATATAATATATATCCCATACAACCGATCGATCAGATAGAAAGATTTTTGACAATTTCTCCCTTAATTTCCAAATATAAAAATGTTAAACTTGGTGATATTTATCCTAATATACCATAGAAGATTTCATGAAAAAATCATTTCGATCGGAGCTATATATAATATATCCCATACAACCGATCGTTCAGATAGAAAGATTTTTAGCCATTTGTCCCTTAATTTCCTATGTAAAAACGTTAAACTTGGTAATATTTATTCTAATATATCATAGAAGATTTACTGAAAAAATCACTTTGATCGGAGCTATATGTATATAGTATATACCTATCCCATACAACCGATCGTTCAGTAGAAAGATTTTTGGCCATTTCTCCCCTAGTTTCCAATATAAAAACGTGAAACTTGGTGATATATATTCTAATATATCATAGAAGATTTCCTGTAAAAATCATTTCGATAGGAGCTATATATAATATATATCACATACAACCGATCGTTCAGATAAGAGCGTTTTTTGCCATTTTTATTTTATATTTATCTTAAAAATCGTTTAGGTATGTACATCTGTTCACTATATATTTCTTATCTTATACATCCGATTATTTGGAGATTACGAACGGGATAAGATTATCGTTCAGCCCAATTCATGAAAGGTATGAATTCTTCGGCACAGCCGAAGACAGTCCCGTCATTACTTGTTTATTTTATTTATGAAATTAAATATGTTAGCGTGTGTCCCAAACGCACTTCAAATGACGTTGTGCCACCTTTCGATAGAATTATTTGTACGGACTTCACCCAATTTGGTGATATTATACACATTCCATAATTCGATTGGATATAGCGCCTTCTTTCACCGTTGCTGTGTTCCAGACTGAAAAAAGTTTCAGAAGTCAACATTCAGAGAGTAATTAGACAACAAAAAAACATTAAATTTTGCGCTTGGTAAATGATAGCAGATGTAGAAAGTGCGTGTTGGAGGAGGAGACGATCGAGCTCGTTTTGTGCGCTTGCCTCGCTAAGACTCCAGTGATAGAGCTGTCAGAGCTACATATAAGCAGCAAATAGCATAGTTCCTAGAAAGCTTCTGCTATTTACCATGAGGACGGAGTTATTTTATAAAAAAAGCTGGTTTTTGATAGGGCTTTTCAGTTTGGTCATTGAACAAACTTCTGGTTTCACCACGGACTCATTCAGTCTATGCGAGGTCCTCACGGACCGGCCATTTGAAAGAAATCACCAGACGTGAAAATTCCGTTTGGTACCTTGGGAACTAAGATGGACTAAATGAGTTTTTTTTGTGGTTTTCCAGATACAGAATATGAAAAAAGGATGAGATAGATAAAACAGGGTAAAAAAAAACTCACTTTTGCAAATTTCGAAAAATATTTTACGATAGATTTAGCTCCATGTAAAATTTTATATTATCCAAAATAATATATATTGACTATTATGTGGAATAAGCCGGTTCCCCCCATAAATTCAGAAAACAAAAATTCGGAAACACATTTTTTCAAAAAACATTAGTCAGAACCATTTTTCAGAAAGCCAATTTTGGGCAATTTTGCGCAAAATTTAATGTTTTTTTGCTGTCTGATTGCTTTCTGAATTTTGACTTCTGAATATTGATTTCTGAATTTTTGTTTCTGAATTTTGACTTCTGAATTTTGGCTTTCTGAAAAATGGTTCTGACTAATGTTTTTTGAAAAAATGTGTTTCCGAATTTTTGTTTTCTGAATTTATGGGGGGAACCGGCTTATTCCACATAAAAGTCAATATATATTATTTTGGATGATATACAATTTTACATGGAGCTAAATCTGTCGTAAAATATTTGTTTGAAATTTGCAAAAGTGAATTTTTTTCACCCTGTTTCATCTATCACATCCTTTTTTCATATTCTGTATCTGGAAAACCACAAAAAAAAACTAATTTAGTCCATCTTAGTTCCCAAGGTACCAAACGGAATTTTCCCGTCTGGTGATTTCTTTCAAATGGCCGGTCCGTGAGGACCTCGCATAGACTGAATGAGTCCGTATTGTAACCAGAAGTTTGTTCAATGACCAAACTGAAAAGCCCTATCAAAAACCAGCTTTTTTTTATAAAATAACTCAGTCCTCATGGTAAGTACTAGAAGCTTTCTAGGACCTATGCTATTTGCTGCTTATATGTAGCTCTGACAGCTCTATCACTGGAGTCTTAGCCAGGCAAGCGCACAAAACGAGCTCGATCGTCTCCTCCTCCAACACGCACTTTCTACATCTGCTATCATTTACCAAGCCTAAGGTCTCTTAAGCTAGCCCAACCTTTCCAGCCAAATCAAAAAACGTAAGCGTACTAAATTGCACAATATTCAATATTAATTTAATATGGGTTAATTAAATTTATTAACTTGTTTTTAAGAAAATATCGAGGGATGGGTTTCCTTAAATTTAAACTTAGCTTAACGAGGGCTATTTTTAAAAAACAAGTGTATAAATTAGATTAACCCGTATTAAATAAGCATGAAATACCTCACAGTAATATCAAATAAGTTTTCGGTTTTTGATTGGGCTTGGTGGTTGGGCCAGCTTCAATTTAAAATAGCCCAACCCTCGTTATTTTCTAAAAAACAACGATTCTTTCCACGAATGGCTTACACTCTAATATTAAAGGTGAAGCAGCTGCAGTTAGGCTATTTTCTTCCAGTGTTTCTACTGCTTTGGTAACGGCTACTACATCCGCCTAAAAAACGCACCAGTGATTTCGCAGCCTATAAGATCTATTTATTTCCGGATCAGCGCAGTATACCGCACACGTTTCTCCCTGCACTACTTCGGAACCATCTAAGCACAAGCATATCGCCTCGTCCGCCGTTTGGGCGCCCTCTTGCAAACCGCCCACCACTATTGTGAACGTTGAGGCACGACAGCGCGGCACTCCATAATCAGTGGCCCGGCACGGAAGGATGTCTGTAAGAAGTTAAAGATTGTAAATACCCATAGCTACATAGAATTCGCATGTTGGGCGGTCGAAGCCTACTCATACATCAAAGGGTAGGCAATCAACGAACGTGAGCAGGAGAGGAGCAACATATCGGCTCAAATGTCAAAATATATTCAGCGTTAAGAACGACACTGTGCAAATACAACAGAACAGGTTTTGAGTAAGCGTTAATTATCCATACATTGTTGTATTATGCGAAGATAACTACATATAAGCAGAATACAATATTTTAATAATAGCGCATAGCGGTGCGTAGTCACTCATTCCTGATATGGAAAAGAGCACACAACCAGATTCGTATAGCACGGAATGCCTGCACGCTCGAGTGTCCATACAAAATTCTGGTGGCGGTGGAGAGGCGCTGAATGCAACGTTTAAGTATATAGACACAGTTCTAGGTGTAGGATTATAGTAGAGATTGAGTGTGCAAACACTGATCTTGTTAGGTATAAGATTGCACCAGCGATTATTTACGCTCAAATGTACGATTGTTGTCAGCGTGAGGCAACGGCAGGGTGGTGAATCATATGTAGTTGAGATAATTGGTTAGCACGGTTGATGCTGTGCACGAATTCAGGTTTTTATCCGGGGCGCCTTAGGTAAGGAGCTGATATAGTGGTCAGTTTAGTTGAGGATGTTGAAAATTGAGTAGCCACAAATAATTGTCACCATTCCGTCGCGTGCCAAGAGCGTAACTCAAAGTTAATGAAATTTGTTTGTTATAAGCGGGTTCGGTGCACATGCACACCGATACACTTATAGAGTTGAGTTGCTCATTGCCAAAACGACCCTCATGTTATGTATCATGATGTAGCTCAAAGCTTGCAAGACAGAGCCATCGCATAGCGGGTAGTTATACGTGGTCGTTAGATTCGAGTTGGTTTAAAGATGGGCCGCGGTAAAGCGATTCTGTCTTGAAATGCTTTGAGTTGAATCAGGAGTACCATTCCATTATAATGTCATTGTCAATTGTGGACATTTGCTCATATTCATTGGTACGATATAGAGGTATGCGTGGTTAAAAATCCAGTTATGAGAAATGGATTAGGAAGTAAACATTTGCAGCGACATGCATATGAGCGTGTGAATATTTTTATATATAAAATTATGCGGAGTTTTTTTGTTATATCAAACGTAGATGTATATGGATTCGTAGTATATAGATTTGTATTGAGCTAAATGCTTTCAATAACCTTGGTAAGATTAATATCGTTGATGCTCTCATGTGAATACTACCTGCCATTGAATCCATTATAAATGGATGATGAGTGAATGATCATATTATAGTTACATACTTTACTTAAATATATATTTATATTGATATTTTTGCGTGTACATTCGCGCGCAAACATTAGGGTGGGACGCACACCCGTTCGAATTGAATTGAAATCTAGAATATAATTTTAGACAGTGGTTGGGTTGAACGCCACAGTATAGTCGAGTAAGATAAGTATAGACAAGTGCACGAGCACTCATGACAGTATATCTTTAACATTGTAGTAGGTCTAGAGATGAAATAACACATTAAATGAATTGCTAAAACTAACAACAGTGTGATGAATGGGAGTAATGGGGTGATCGTACAGGGTTAGACAGACGGACACAGGCACAGAGGTAAGTGTTGGGTTACCCGATTTGGGCCTTGGTTGACATTGGTAGGGTGGGCAATGAAGCAGAAGGGCCAGCCTTGAGTTTATGGAGGCGAACTGCGACGACGGCGGTGGCATGCTGTGGAGGAGGACATACAAGAGGGGAAGCAAGAACAACAGCGCACGGGTACGCATTTTTTTCTTATTGTTTCTGCGGTTTAGGGCAACATCGTTGATGATTGAGAACCCCACCCCATCCGGCGAGCTGAGCCTTTGCAAGCGTAAAGCGTACCCAGCGGATCATCAGACCTTATTCTTCCATCATAAGGGAACCTGTACCGCACTGCCAGTTATGGCAACACTCTAATTGCCCCTTCGAAGCGCAGATATGGAATCAGGTAGTCTGTTCTCCCTGTAATTGAGGATGCTATACTACTATGGCCGTATGATCTGCGCTCCAGCTGTACCGAGGCACTGAGCCTCGTTGCAGTTGTTAACGCTATGTTCTTTGAACCCAGGCCTACTTCACTCTCTCCTCCTCGATGAGCTCCCACGACAGCTTACTGTATAGGATGATTCCTAGATATTTTGTGCAAGATTTCCCTTGAAGGGTCATCGCTAGTAGCTTAGGTCTGGTTTAATTTGGGAACCTTGTACCTCTTAGTAAACAAGACAGTATCCGTTCTCTCCGCGTTGGCGGTCAACCCGTGATTAGATGCCCCGGTAGGTATATCCCGAAGCGACCGATCCATCAAAGAGCCAATTGTTGGAAGGTACTTTCCACTTGCACCGCGGCTGCCGTGGTTGGGTGGTAGCGTGCTCCGCCTAACACACAGAGGGTCTTGGGTTCAACTTCCGGGCAGAGTAAGATCAAAATATATAAACAAGCTTTTCCATTAGATTTGGCCAACACTTCGATTGTATTTCTGACATAAAAAGCTTGTCAGTGAAAACTCATCTGCCTTGCAGATCCGTTCGGAGTTGGCATAAAAAATGCATTTCCGTCCCGCCAATTTTTAGGGAAAGTCAAAAAAGAAGCACGGCGCAAATTGGAAAGGGAGCTCGGCCTAAATCTTCTCGGAGGTAAATGGCACTAAGTATTTTTGTTTTTGTTTTACTCGCCAATTGTGACAAATGCAACGTCATCTGCGTAAGCCGTAAGTTTGGCGGGTTCCCATAGAACTGTCTGAGCAGTTGACTAACGACCATCATAACATGAACTGGCCGGTCAATAAGAATCTAAATAAACTGAATGTCTCCATAGCAATACCAGAGTTTGTTTGTCGACCAAATGAAAGAGTCCCAATCAGGAGCCAGGACTTATGTCGTAGAATAACTCCGTCCTCTTGGCAAATACTAGCATATTTCTAGGACCCAGCTACTTGGAGACTTGGCAATTCTGCGCCCCTAATAGCTGGATCCCTGACCTGGCGAGTGCAGCACACGAACACAGAACGTGTTCAACCGTTTATTCTTGCAGCTCGCACTTCCTACACCTGCTGTTACTGAGAAGAACTATCTTATCGTGAGCCTTAAGTTTTCTCTCTTCAGAGATATAAGCCAGTTTGTTAGTCTAATATCTGCACATGATCTTACAACTTTTCCAGCCCCGAACTTCTATCCTTGCCTTTCCTGCTTCATGGATCATATGCAACTCATGTCTAATTTTATTGGGACGCTTAACGTCGATTTAGCTTTTCCGTTTTTCCAATGCTTCTTTGCATTCTAGGACACTTCTTGATGAAGTACTGTGTGAGCTTATTGCCTTAAACGCCGCCTGGCTATCAATATATATATCGACGCGACTGCAGCTTAAGTACGCTTCCTTCAAAATTTCTGCTGCATTATTCACGGCTATTGTTTCCGCCTGAAAGACGCTGCAGTGATCTGGCAGCCTATAGGATCTACTTATTTCTTGATTGACACAGTAAACAGCAGACTCCATCCCTTCTGTTAATTTGGAGCCGTTGGCATACACGTGAATAGTATGTTCTGCCGTTTTTGCACCCTGCCGCCAACCCTCCGGCTCAATTTTGGCCCCCAGAGCTTTTTCGAAGGCTGGTACGGGACCATATATTCCATTTGCGAGATATATGATAAGATGCGCTATAATGCTATTGCCATACGGCCTGCACTCAAGCTTGGACGAGGGCTTAAGCCTTGTTGCAGTTCCTAGCGCGATATTTTTGACCATTACCCCCTAAAATTTTTTGGTATACGTACTTTTTAGTGTGGCTTTTCACCAAAAAAGACCCCATAGTAAAGTATGGGTTTGACAATTGCCTTAAATACCCAATAAGAGAGTCCATCCTAGCATCCTCTTACATGCATACAGTGCTGCGGACACTTTCGTCGCCTTCTCTTCAACATGGAGTTTCCACGACAACTTACTATCTAATTTGACTTTTAGATGTTTTGTGCTACATTTCTTTGTAGAGTTACCCCTCCAGCTTAGGCTTGGTACAAATAGGGACCTTATAGATGCACAGGCATGTACATCCCGAACTGCCTCATCCATCAGGTTTACTCACTAACCACCGCCTTCACGAGATGTAAACTTGTCTTCGAAATAAAGGTATATTAACTGACGCATTACGTAGTTTCGAGTAGGAAAATATATTAAATTTAATTGCCTCATAGGCAAAAAAAAAATAAATAAATGTAAGGCGCGATAACCTTCTAAGAGATTTTTGGCCGAGCTTCTCTTCCAGGTTGCGTCGTGCTCCTTTTAGTTTTTCTACAAATTAGCGGGACGGAACCTACTTGTTTTATGCCGACTCCGAACGGTATCTGCAAGGCAGATGAGTTTTCACTGATAAGCTATTCATGGCAGAAATACACTCGGAGTGCTTACCATACACTGCCGAGGGGCGACCCCGCTTAGAAAAAATCTAATTCTAATTGAAAAAACTTGTTTCAAAAATTTTGATGTTGCTCTGACCGGGACTTGAACCCAGGATCATCGGTGTTGTAGGCGGAGCACGCTACCATCACACCACGGCGGACGCGGTCATAGATATACATATTAAAATAATACAAATTACCGACTAAGAAGTAGGGACGTGAATCTTCCGTGTACCCCATTATCGTTGCATTATTATTGGACGTTTTATAGCAATAATAATTTTTCGAAACTGTGTGTCGAATATGAAAGTGGTTTTGGGCATGCTCCACTTAATTGACATAAACGTGTGTGAAAAATACTCGATTTTGAAAAAATATGGAAATTGGAAACGCATTAAACTGAAGAGGGTATCGTTATTCTGGAATTAACGATGTTAATAATTTATTAAAACCTTGCTAAAAAATTTGCGAAGTTTGTCTTTATTTTACACCGTGTTGGTTACTCTCGTGTGGCTTGTTCTTCATAATAGTCAATATATATTATTTTGGATGATATAAAATTTTACATGGCGCTAAATCCATCGTAAAATATTTTTCGAAATTTGAAAAAGTGAATCTTTTTCACCCTATTTCATCTACTTCATCCTTTTTTCATATTCTGTTACAGGAGGGAGTATCTGGAAAACCATGAAAAAAGTTCCCAAGCTAACAAAAGGAATTTTCACGTCTGGTGATTTCTTTCAAATGGCCGGTCCGTGAGGACCTCGCATAGATTGTTTAACGACCAAACTGAAAAGCCCTAACCTTTTTTATATAACTTTGTCCTCATGGTAAATACCAGAAGCTTTCTAGGACATATGCTATTTGCTGCTTATATGTAGCTCTGACAGCTGTATCACTTCTTATAGCTGGAGTCTTAGACTGGCAAGCGTAGGGCACTAGCACAAAACGTGCTCGATCGTCTCCTCCTCCAACACGCACTTCTTACAGCTCCTTTCATTGACCAAGCCTAAGGTCCTTAAGCTAGCCCAACCTTTGCAGCCAAATCAAAAAAAGTAAGCGCACTAAATTGCACCATACTCAATACTAATTTGATATGCAGACCAATTCTAAATATTCTCGCGGAATTTTGTTCTCGCGGATTTTTTTATTCCCGCGGAAAAATTCCTCCAATTCTGTTCTCCTAGGGAGAACAATAATTGGGGAATAGGAATTTCGAATTTTCGAAGTCAGCTGTTTTGTCAATTGAAATTTCGTTGCACATTTCTTCTTTTGTTTAAAAAATTGAAAAGTTTATTTATTGTTGCAAATTTGTTGGAAATTAAGAAATAAAATATAAACAATGCACAGTATTTATAGCATTTCATGTGGTATTCACTGAAATGAGTAATGAATTGGTGCCACAGCAACATCAACAGCGGAACATAAGAAGAAGACGGCCGCATAACACAAATCTGCCGGAGTTGCCTGCTTTCATTCAGCAAAGCAATTTTCTGGCGTCCAAGTTGAGTTGAATTCGTCCTTCGTCATATGCCAAAATCTATTTAAGCCTTATTAAAAAATCCTTGCGCAATTTCTGGATGGCTGCATCAAATATGTATACCAAGAGCTCTACCGTTGCTTATGATATACTTTTCGACTTAAAATAAAGAATATTGTGGTTGTAGTTGTTGTTGTATTAACAGTGAGAATATTGTGGTAGAATGTAAATACATATTGTAACGAATTTTTATTTGCAACTCCTCTTATTTGCAATCCTCTGCTAAGTTCGAATCACTAAACTGTTGAATAAATAACTCCAATATTGAATAATGGAAAAATGGCCTTTATTAAAATACTTCACAATAACACTCAAACTGTGCAACGAATAGCTTAATAACCAAACTGATAGTGCTATTGCTCGCTAGATATCGTCTTACTCGTAACTGCTTGACAATTCAAATCAAACTGAAACTTCTTACTCGCCTGCACTGCTTTTATAGTTTACGCTGCATACTTCTAGGCTCTTCGATTTCCAGAAGTTACTAGTTGTTTCGGCTACAAAATCGCCAGCCACAACTACGTGCACAAATTATTGCTCTCTCTTGTGACACTCAGATAAGATATATGCATGTATTTGTGCATTGCCGCTCAGATGTTCGTATACGAACATATGTGTAGACGCAATTATTTATTCGTTTATGTAGATACATAATGATGAGTTATTGATGTGCATTCACGTCACTGGTTAGCATCGGCTTAGAGACGATAGCATCGCTCAGTGCTGCTAACATTCGTTACAATATTTTAGCACAAATTTGTACAAATAAGTGTTCTTTCTTAAAATAACCAATTTCCTTTAACTATTTTGATGCATTCCCTTTAATTTAACTAGTGAAAAAACTCCTATGAAATGGCAGAGAAATCTCCCTCTCCCTCACATTCATAATACCTACTTTTCTCCCATAACCGGTTTCCGCTTTTTCGAACATTGTTCAGAATAGGAGGAAAGGGAGAAGTGAAAAAACTCACAAGGAATTTTTATTTAGAATACGAGGAATGGGAGAAGGGAAAAAACTCGCACGGAATTTTCGTTTAGAATTGGGCTAATGGGTTAATTAAATTTATTACACTTGTTTTTAAGAAAATGTCGAGGGTTGGGCTTGCTTAAGCTTAACGAGGGCCATTTTAAAAAAACAAGTGTATAAATTAGATTAACCTGTATTAAATAAGCATTAAATACCTCACAGTAATATTAAATACGTTTTCGGTTTTTGATTGGGCTTGGTGGTTGGGCCAGCTTCAATTTAAAATAGCCCAACCCTCGTTGTTTTCTAAAAAACAACGATTCTTTCCACGAATGGCTTACACTCTAATATAAAAGGTGAAGCGACTGCAGTTAGGCTATTTTCTTCCAGTGTTTCTACTGCTTTGGTAACAGCTACTACATCCGCCTAAAAAACGCACCAGTGATTTCGCAGCCTATAAGATCTATTTATTTCCGGATCAGCGCAGTATACCGCACACTTTTCTCCTTGCACTACTTCGGACCCATCTAAGCACAAGCATATCGTTTCGTCCGCCGCTTGTGCGCCTTCTTGCAAACCACCCACCTCTATTGTGAATCGAATTGCCCCTTCTAAGCGCATATATGGAATCAGGTAGTCTGTTCGCCCCATAATTGATGATGCTATACTACTATGGCCGTATGATCTGCTCTGCAGCTGTACCGAGGCACTGAGCCTCGTTTCAGTTGTTAACGCTATGTTCTTTGGACCCAGGCCTACTTCACTCTCTCCTCCTCGATGAGCTGCCACGACAGCTTACTGTATAGGATGATTCCTAGATATTTTGTGCAAGGCCGCTTAATTTGGGAACCTTGTACCTCTTGGTAAAAGAGACCGTGTCCGTCCTCTCCGCGTTGGCGGTCAACCCGAGATTAGATGCCCAGGTAGGCATATCCCGAAGCAACCGATCCATCAAAGAGCCAATTGTTGGAAGGCACTTGCCACTTGCACCGAAACCGCCGTGGTTTGGAGGGAGCGTGTCCGCCTAACACACAGAGAGTCTTGGGTTCAACTTCAGGTCAAAGTAAAATCAATATATAAACAAGTTTTTTGATTAGATTTGGCCAGCGCTTCGAGTGTATTTCTGACATAAAAAGCTTATCAGTGAAAACTCATCTGCCTTGCAGATGCCGTTCGGAGTTGGCATAAAAAATGTATTTTCAGTCCCGCTAATTTTTAGGGAAAATAAAAAAAGGAGCACGACGCAAATTGGAAAAGGATCTCAGCCTAAATCTTCTCGGAGGTAAATGGCACTAAATATTTTTTTTTTTTTTGTTTTACTTGCCACTTGTGACAATTGCAACGTCATTTGCGTAAGCCATAAGTTTGACGATGAGTGAGAGCTGATTGTTGTTAGCCATCTGAAGCTTATGATGGCTGCATATGCCGTAAGCTTGCCTGATCCTCCGCCGTACCGCCTAAGCAAATGGTTGATAACCAGCGTCCATAGCATTGGTGATAAAACGCCACCTGCGGCATTCATTACAGATTTTGTTGCTTCGCATATACCCGATCGAGATGTTGCATTTTGTAGCTTAACATTGAGCCGATCCAATCTATTAAAGCCGGATGAAATTCAATTGAGGTGAGACTGTCTATGATTGCTTGTTTCGAGACGTTTTTGAAAGCTGTGGCAATGTCCAGGAAAACACCTAGGTTATATTCCTAGTGTTCTAGAGCTTTCTTTATGTTCATAACCACCCTATGCAATGCAGTATCGACTGACTTGCCTTTGGTGTAAGCACGTTGTGCTGAAGAGAATAATGCTTCATTCATGTTTAACTTAATATTTTAAGGTTGGCTTTTGTCCGCCAACCATTTTTGTTGTAATTATACTCACGCTTGTGGGTACGCAGCCCACTGTGCACACCCGAACCCACACGCAACAATAAAATTTCCTTTTTAGTCCAATTGAGTACACTTATTTCAGTTTTTAAGTTAGTTTTTTATTTAAGTGTAACTTTAGTTTTTCTTTCATACAATACACTCACTTATCGTTTCGTTTACAATTTTATGTGTTTCATTTCTTTATGTTTAAGCGATAAAATATAGTTAGTCTTTTATTTCTCAACTCAGTTACTTAGCCTTTTAACTTTTTAGTTCAAAACACACATCCACCACTTAGTTTTATTCAATTACTTTTTCTTTTCGATTTTAATAACTAACGCGTGCTGATGGCTTGGCCGGTTACTTTGATTGTTGAAACAAAACTCATCGGGTTCGTTTTTCACCCACGCTCAGCGGCCATCATTTTTACTGCTGAATGCAATTGGTCCTGCTGAGAGCTGTTGCTGAACAGCAATGCCACTTGCACTCAGGGGTGTGTTTTTGCGTAAAGGCGGGTAACGCGGTGCGATTATACCACCCTTCCTTAGAAAAAGAAGAATCTGACAAGTTGATCAGATTTGTCATATTCTTCTTGTTCCTATGACTTAAATTGTTTTGGTTGAATGAATGTATGATATTAGGGTGTTCCTCCCCTTTTTTTCTCATTCGTTCAATCAGAACAATTTTTTCCTTTCACATGAAATTTTGTTAATATTAATTCAATTACTTACATGTAATTTGTTTTCTAATTTCTATTGCACTAAATTAATGTATTATATATATTTATTACAAATAGTGCGTGTATATTAATATCTGGTTTTATTTACATGCAAATTGAAATTTTGGTTTTCGTATATTAATATAAATTTTAATTTGAGATTTCATGCTTCAATAACAGAGTAATGAAAATTTAAAATTAGTTACAAGCTAGTTTGTAAATTTGTATGAAGAAAAGTTTAGTTTACCTTATTGATTCGGTTTTTGTGAACGGTTTTTTTCCTTTTTATTCATTTCATCTAAAACCGTGACATTAACTCCATCAATTTTTGTGACTATATGTGGTCCTTGGTAAACGCTTTCGTGTTTATTTTTAGGTTCTTTTTGTACTACTACCTTATCGTTTATATTAATTGCTAACGGACGCGCCCTCTTATCATAAAGATCCTTATTTTTAATTTTATGTTTATTAATTAAATCTTTTGTTATTTTATGTGTTTTTTGCAGTCTATATTTTACTTCCTTTGCATAATTTTCAACATTGTAAATTGGATCGATTTGTTCCTTTTGAACTTCATTTGGTAAGGTAACATTTCTACCGAACACTAATTCGTATGGAGTAAATCCATTATCAAAAACTGTACTAGGAGTTGTATTATGCAAAAATGTAAAATATTTCAAATAAACGTCCCATTCGGGGAAGTTATCATTTAGAAAAGCTCGTAAATATTCATTAAACACTCGATGATTTCTTTCAATTGTACCTAGGGTTTCATGATGGTAAGCTGTAGAAAAATGATGTTCGATTTTTAGGAGTTTAGTTAATTCAGAGAAAATTTCATTTTTATATTCGGTTCCTAAATCGGGTTTAATTGATTTCATTATGCCATAAATGAGGATGAAGCCTTCAAAAATGGCTGTTGCGATTGTTTTTGCTGTCTTATCAGGGATTGATATTGTAACTAGGTATTTGCTTAAGTCGCACATAATGGTAACCGCGAACCTATTACCATTATTCGACTCAGGCAATAGTCCTATTGTATCTATAACTACGACATCGAAAGGTTTGCAGGGTGTTGGTGTAAGCACCAAATTTTCTTTGGTTTTTGGCTTGACTTTATTCAAAAGGCATTTTTTGCAATTTTTGACGTATGTGGCAATATCACGGGTCATACCTTTCCAATAATATTTTGTACGTATTTTTGCGTAAAGCTTTTTATTTCCGCAGTGACCTCCTGATATCGGGTCATTGTGGTAAATTTCCATTAATTCAAGTTTTTTGTCGTTGTCCGTAACTGTTTCGACAGGTTCTATTAATAGTATTTGTAAATTTTTTAAAATTGAATTCCCTGTACTTTTAAAATTTGAAATAGGAAAATATTTAAATAACTGATTATCTTTTAGCCATTCTGCTTGCTTAATACTGTGTTTACCAGCTTCTTTTTCAAGCTTCAAAAGTAATTCATCTAATTGCATTATTTTGTTAGTACACACAATATTAAGTAACTCGAGTTTTTTATGTTTTAAATGCGCATATTTATACCTTTCATGAAAATGAAATGGTCTATTAATTTCGTCACGAAACCGAAAATTGTAAGCCCTTAAAGGAAAATAGATAGACTCACCATTAAGTATACCGAAATAATCAGGTTGAAGAGCTGAGTTGATTTAGCCATGTCCGTCTGTCCGTCTGTCCGTCTGTCTGTTTGTATGCAAACTAGTTCCTCAATTTTTGAGATATCTGGATAAAATTTGGTGAGCGGGTGTATTTGGGTGTCCGATTAGACATTTGTCGGAACCGACCGGATCGGACCACTATAGCATATATCCTCCATACAACCGATTTTTCAGAAAAAGAGGATTTTTGTAATATCTTACCCAATTTAACAGATTGAAGCTTCAAACTACACCATATACTTTCGTATATTGCACATATTGTTGTCTGAAAAAATTTATGAGATCGTTCGTATATATAGTATATAAACCCCACAACCGATTGTTCAGATAAGGAACTTTTCGTAATTACTGCCCTATTTTAAGAGCTAGAGGCTTCAAATTTCAACGAATGCTTACGTATATAGCATATATTGTTGTCTGAAAAAATCATAAAGATCGGTGGTATATATAGTATATATATGGTGGTATATATAGTATATATATATAGTATATATATATATATTTTCGCAAATTTTAGCCCCATTTTAACAGCTAGAAGCTTCAAATTTCACCGAATATTTACGTATATAGCATATATTGTTGTCTGAAAAAATCATACAGATCGGTTGTATATATAGTATATATCTCATACAACCGATTGTTCAGATAAGAAACTTTTCGCAATTTCTACCCCATTTTAACATCTATAAGCTTCAAATTTCACCGATTGCTTACGTATATAGCATATATTGTTGTCTGAAAAAATCATAGAGATCGGTTGTATATATAGTATATATCTCATACAACCGATTGTTCAGATAAGAAACTTTTCGCAATTTCTACCCCATTTTAACAGCTATAAGCTTCAAATTTCACTGATTGCTTACGTATATAGCATATATTGTTGTCTGAAAAAATCATAGAGATCGGTGGTATATATATTATATACTTCATATAAACTGTCATTTTGACCCCTTTTTTACGGCTAGAAGCTTCAAAATTCATCAAATTTCATCAAATAGTTACGTTTACGTCATATATTTTTGAAATACGTGATTCTTAGTCATAGTTTTTACATGCAGACCACAAAAAACGTGAAGCTTTGCATCCTCACAGAGATTACCTACCTATTTTTATACCTTTCATGAAAATGAAATGGTATATTAATTTCGTCACGAAACCGAAAATTGTAAGTCCTTAAAGGAAAATAGATAGACCCACCATTAAGTATACCGAAATAATCAGGTTGAAGAGCTGAGTTGATTTAGCCATGTCCGTCTGTCCGTCTGTCTGTTTGTATGCAAACTAGTCCCTCAATTTTTGAGATATCTTGATAAAATTTGGTGAGCGGGTGTATTTGGGTGTCCGATTAGACATTTGTCGGAACCGACCGGATCGGAACACTATAGCATATATCCTCCATACAACCGATTTTTCAGAAAAAGAGGATTTTTGTAATATCTTACCCAATTTAACAGATTGAAGCTTCAAACTTCACCATATACTTTCGTATATTGCACATATTGTTGCCTGAAAAAATTTATGAGATCGGTCGTATATATTGTATATATCCCCCACAACCGATTGTTCAGATAAGAAACTTTTCGCAATTTCTACCCCATTTTAACAGCTATAAGGTTCAAATTTCACTGATTGCTTACGTATATAGCATATATTGTTGTCTGAAAAAATCATAGAGATCGGTTGTATATATAGTATATATCTCATACAACCGATTGTTCAGATAAGAAACTTTTCGCAATTTCTACCCCATTTTAACAGTTATAAGCTTCAAATTTCACCGATTGCTTACGTATATAGTATGCATTGTTGTGTCAAAAAATCATAGAGATCGGTGATATATATAATATATATATGATGGTATATATAGTATATATATATAGTATATATATATTTTTTTTACGATTTCGGCCCCATTTTAACAGCTAGAAGCTTCAAATTTCACAAAATGCTTACGTATATAGCATATATTGTTGTCTGAAAAAAATCATAGAGATCGGTTGTATATATATTATATACTTCATATAAACTGTCATTTTGCCCCTTTTTTACGGCTAGAAGCTTCAAAATTCATCAAATTTCATCAAATAGTTACGTTTACGTCATATATTTTTGAAATACGTGATTCTTAGTCATAGTTTTTACATGCAGACCACAAAAAACGTGAAGCTTTGCATCCTCACAGAGATTACCTACCTATTTTTATACCTTTCATGAAAATGAAATGGTATATTAATTTCGTCACGAAACCGAAAATTGTAAGTCCTTAAAGGAAAATAGATAGACCCACCATTAAGTATAACGAAATAATCAGGTTGAAGAGCTGAGTTGATTTAGCTATGTCCGTCTGTCCGTCTGTCCGTCTGTCTGTTTGTATGCAAACTAGTCCCTCAATTTTTGAGATATCTTGATAAAATTAGGTGAGTGGGTGTATTTGGGTGTCCGATTAGACATTTGTCCGAACCGACCGGATCGGACCACTATAGCATATATCCTCCATACAACCGATTTTTCAGAAAAAGAGGATTTTTGTAATATCTTACCCAATTTAACAGATTGAAGCTTCAAACTTCACCATATACTTTCGTATATTGCACATATTGTTGCCTGAAAAAATTTATGAGATCGGTCGTATATATAGTATATATCCCCCACAACCGATTGTTCAGATAAGGAACTTTTCGTAATTACAGCCCTATTTTAAGAGCTAGAGGCTTAAAATTTCAACGAATGCTTACGTATATAGCATATATTGTTGTCTGAAAAAATCATAAAGATCGGTGGTATATATAGTATATATATGGTGGTATATATAGTATATATATATAGTATATATATATATATTTTCGCAAATTTTAGCCCCATTTTAACAGCTAGAAGCTTCAAATTTCACCAAATATTTACGTATATAGCATATATTGTTGTCTGAAAAAATCATAGAGATCGGTTGTATATATAGTATATATCTCATACAACCGATTGTTCAGATAAGAGACTTTTCGCAATTTCTACCCCATTTTAACAGCTATAAGCTTCAAATTTCACCGATTGCTTACGTATATAGCATATATTCTTGTCTGAAAAAATCATAAAGATCGGTTGTGTATAAAGTATATATCTCATACAACCGATTGTTCAGATAAGAAACTTTTCGCAATTTCTACCCCATTTTAACAGCTATAAGCTTCAAATTTCACTGATTGCTTACGTATATAGCATATATTGTTGTCTGAAAAAATCATAGAGATCGGTTGTATATATAGTATATATCTCATACAACCGATTGTTCAGATAAGAAACTTTTCGCAATTTCTACCCCATTTTAACAGTTATAAGCTTCAAATTTCACCGATTGCTTACGTATATAGTATGTATTGTTGTGTCAAAAAATCATAGAGATCGCTGATATACATAATATATATATGATGTTATATATAGTATATATATATATAGTATATATATATTTTTTTTACGATTTCGGCCCCATTTTAACAGCTAGAAGCTTCAAATTTCACCAAATGCTTACGTGTATAGCATATATTGATGTCTGAAAAAATCATTGAGATCGGTGGTATACATACAACCGATTGTTCAGATAAGAAACTTTGCGCAATTTCTGCCCCGTTTTAACAGCTAGAAGCTTCAAATTTCACAAAATGCTTACGTATATAGCATATATTGTTGTCTGAAAAAATCATAGAGATCGGTGGTATATATATTATATACTTCATATAAACTGTCATTTTGACCCCTTTTTTACGGCTAGAAGCTTCAAAATTCATCAAATTTCATCAAATAGTTACGTTTACGTCATATATTTTTGAAATACGTGATTCGTAGTCATAGTTTTTACATGCAGACCACAAAAAACGTGAAGCTTTGCATCCTCACACAGATTACCTACCTATCTTTATACCAGGGATGCACCTTAACGTTAAGCTAATCGTTTATCAAAAAATGTCCACCGTTTCCGTTGAAACCCTTCGAAATATTATCGATAAAGAAATTATCAAGATAAATTGTATCTCGTTTTCAACCGAAACGAAAAGCTTTCGTTAACGTTAAAAACGTTAACGAAAACGTGATACTTTATGTTTGAATTGTGCTGGCAATGCTATAGCCATGGTGAAGCCGTAAGGTGGCAACAACGAGCGCACATACACACACAAACTCTATGTAATTTGTTTGTGTAATTCGTTGGTGGTAATGTCAAAAATACTCTGAGAAATGTTCGTACTCTCAAAATTCATGAGACAAGTTGCAATCAGCTTGGATAATGCTTTCACCTTTAATGACTCCGCCATCAATCAGCTTTGCCAGCATAGTTTGAAATTAATAATCAACATAAACGATTTGATTTCGTTTTGATATGGCAGAAAACGAAACGAAATCATTTCGTTAATTTGACGATCTTAACGTTAATAAACGAAACGAAATGACTTCGTTTCGTTTATTAACGTTGATTATCGTAACGAAATGATATCGTTTCGTTGGTTAAGCATGCCTGCTTTATACTCAGTTGAGCAGAGCTCACAGAGTATATTAAGTTTGATTGAATAACGGTTGGTTGTACATATATAAAGGAATCGAGATAGATATAGACTTCCATATATTAAAATAATCAGGATCGAAAAAAAATTTGATTGAGCCATGTCCGTCCGTCCGTCCGTCCGTTCGTCCGTCCGTCCGTTAACACGATAACTTGAGTAAATTTTGAAATATCTTGATGAAATTTGGTATGTAGGTTCCTGAGCACTCATCTCAGATCGATATTTAAAATGAACGATATCGGACTATAACCACGCCCACTTTTTCGATATCGAAAATTTAGAAAAACCGAAAAAGTGCGATAATTCATTACAAAAGACAGATAAAGCGACGAAACTTGGTAGATGAGTTGAACTTATGACGCAGAATAGAAAATTAGTAAAATTTTGGACAATGGGCGTGGCACCGCCCACTGTTAAAAGAAGGTAATTTAGAAGTTTTGCAAGCTGTAATATGGCAGTCGTTGAAGATATCATGATGAACTTTGGCAGAAACGTTACTGCTATTACTATATATGCGCTCAATAAAAATTAGCAAAATCGGAGAAGGACCACGCCTACTTTTAAAAAAAATTTTTTTTAAAGTAAAATTTTAACAAAAAATTTAATATCTTTACAGTATATAAGTAAATTATGTCAACATTCAACTCCAGTAATGATATGGTGCAACAAAATACAAAAATAAAAGAAAATTTCAAAATGGGCGTGGCTCCGCCCTTTTTCATTTAATTTGTCTAGGATACTTTTAACGCCATAATTCGAACAAAAACTAACCAATCCTTTTGAAATTTGGTATGGGCATAGATTTTATAACGTTAACTGTTTTCTGTGAAAATGGGCGAAATCGGTTGATGCCACGCCCAGTTTTTATACACAGTCTTCCGTCTGTCCTTCAGCATGGCCGTTAACACGATAACTTGAGCAAAAATCGGCATATCTTTAATGAACTTAGTTCACGTGCTTACTTGAACTCACTTTATCTTGGTATGAATAATGAACGAAATCCGACTATGACCACGCCCACTTTTTCGATATCGAAAATTACGAAAAATGAAAAAAATGCCATAATTTTATACCAAATACGAAAAAAGGGATGAGACATGGTAAGGTAATTGGATTGTTTTATTGACGCGTAATATAACTTTAGAAAAAACTTTATAAAATGGTTGTGACACCTACCATATTAAGTAGAAGAAAATTAAAAAAGTTCTGCAGGGCGAAATAAAAAACCCTTAAAATCTTGGCAGGTACTACATATATAAATAAATTAGCGGTATCCAACAGATGATGTTCTGGGTCACCCTGGCCCACATTTTGGTCGATATCTGGAAAATGCCTTCACATATACAACTACCACCACTCCCTTTTAAAACTCTCATTAATACCTTTAATTTGATACCCATATCGTACAAACTTATTCTAGAGTCACCCCTGGTCCACCTTTATGGCGATATCTCGAAAAGGCGTCCACCTATAGAACTAAGTCCCACGCCCTTTTAAAATACTCATTAAAACCTTTCATTTGATACCCATATCGTACAAACATATTCTAAAGTCACCCCTGGTCCACCTTTATGGCGATATCTCGAAAAGGCGAACACCTATAGAACGAAGGCCACTCCCTTTTAAAAATACTCATTAACACCTTTCATTTGATACCCATATCGTACAAACAAAGTCTAGAGTCACCCCTGGTCCACCTTTATTGCGATACCTCGAAAAGGCGTACACCTATAGAACTAAGGCCCACTCCATTTTAAAATACTCATTAACACCTTTCTTTTGATACCCAAACTAGGGTCACCCCTGGTCCACCTTTATGGCGATATCTCGAAACGGCGTTCAGCTATGGAATTAAGGATTACTCCCTTTTAAAATACTCATAAACACCTTTCATTTGGTACCCATATCGTACAAACGCATTCTAGAGTCACCCCTGGTCCACCTTTATGGCGATATCTCGAAAAGGCGACCACCTATACAACAACCACCACTCCCTTTTAAAACCCTCATCAATACCTTTAATTTGATACCCATATCATACAAACACATTCTAGAGTCACCCCTGGTCCACCTTTTTGGCGATATTTCGAAACGGCATCCACCTATAGAACTAAGGCCCACTCCCTTTTAAAATACTCATTAACACCATTCGTTTGATGCCCATATTGAACAAACAAATTCTAGGGTCACCCCTGGTCCACCTTTATAGCGATATCTCGAAACGGCGTCCACCTATGGAACTAAGGATTACTCCCTTTTAAAATACTCATTAACACCTTTCATTTGATACCCATATCGTACAAACGCATTCTAGAGTCACCCCTGGTCCACCTTTATGGCGATATCTCGAAAAGGCGACCACCTATACAACAACCACCACTCCCTTTTAAAACCCTCATTAATACCTATAATTTGATACCCATATCGTACAAACACATTCTAGAGTCACCCCTGGTCCACCTTTGTGGCGATATCTCGAAACGGCGTCCGCCTATGGAACTAAGGATTACTCCCTTTTAAAATACTCATTAACACCTTTCATTTGATACCCATATCGTACAAACGCATTCTAGAGTCAACCCTGATCCGCCTTTATGGCTATATCCCTAAATGGCGTCCACCTATAGAACTATGGCCCACTCCCTCATAAAATACTCTTTAATGCCTTTCATTTGATACACATGTCATACAAACATATTCCAGGTTTTCCCTCGGTTCATTTTCCTACATGGTTATTTTCCCTTATGTTGTCACCATAGCTCTCAACTGAGTATGTAATGTTCGGTTACACCCGAACTTAACCTTCCTTACTTGTTTATTTTATATTTATCTTAAAAATCGTTTAGATATGTTCAAATTTCACCAAATGCTTACGTGTATAGCATATATTGTTGTCTGAGAAAATCATAGATACCGGTGGTATATATAGTATATATCCCATACAACCGATTGTTCAGATAAGAAACTTTGCGCAATTTCTTCCCCTTTTTAACAGCTAGAAGCTTCAAATTTCACCAAATGCTTACGTGTATAGCATATATTGTTGTCTGAAAAAATCGTTGAGATCGGTGGTATATATAGTATATATCTCATACAACCGATTGTTCAGTTAAGAAACTTTGCGCAATTTCTGCCCCTTTTTAACAGCTAGACGCTTCAAATTTCACTATATGCTTACGTATATAGCATATATTGTTTTCTGAAAAAATCATAGAGATCGGTGGTATATATATTATATACCCCATATAAACTCTAATTTTTGCCCCCTTTTTACGGCTAGAAGCTTCAAACTTTATCAAATTTCATCAAATAGTTACGTTTACGTCATATATTGTTGAAATACGTGATTCGTAGTCATAGTTTTTACACGCAGACCACAAAAAACCTGAAACTTTGCATCCTCACAAAAAGTACCTACCTGTTTTTATACTCAGTTGAGCAGAGCTCACAGAGTATATTAACTTTGATTGGATAACGGTTGGTTGTACAGGTATAAAGGAATCGAGATTGATATAGACTTCCATATATCAAAATCATCAGTATCGAAAAAAAATTTGATTGAGCCATGTCCGTCCGTCCGTCCGTCTGTCCGTTAACACGATAACTTGAGTAAATTTTGAAGTATCTTGATGAAATTTGGTGTGTAGATTCCTGGGCACTCATCTCAGATCGCTATTTAAAATGAACGATATCGGACTACAACCACGCCCACTATTTCGATATCGAAAATTTCGAAAAACCGAAAAAATGCGATAATTCACTGCCAAAGGCGGTTAAAGCGATGAAACTTGGTAGATGGGTTGACGTTATGACGCAGAATAGAAAATTAGTAAGATTTTGGACAATGGGCGTGGCACCGCCCACTTTTACAGGAAGGTAATTTAAAAGTTTTGCAAGCTGTAATTTGGCAGTCGTTGAAGATATCATGATGAAATTTGAATTTTACTACTATTACTGTATATGTGCTAAATAAAAATTAGCAAAATTGGATGAAGACCACGCCCACTTTTTAAAAAAAAAAATTTTTTAATTCAAATTTTAACAAAAAATTTAATATCTTTACTGTATATAAGTAAATTAAGGCAAAATTCAACTCCAGCAATGATATGATGCAACAAAATACAAAAATAAAAGAAAATTTCAAAATGGGCGTGGCTCCGCCCATTTTCATTTAGTTTGTCTAGAATACTTTTAATGCCATAAGTCGAACAAAAATTTACCAATCCTTCTCAAATTTGGTAGGGGCATAGATTCTATGACGGTAACTGTTCTCTGTGAAAATGGGCGAAATCGGTGGAAGCCACGCCCAGTTTTTATACACAGTCCACCGTCTGTCCTTCCGCTCGGCCGTTAACACAATAACTTGAGCAAAAACCAATATATCTTTACTAAACTTAGCCCACGTACTTACCTGAACTCACTTTATCTTGGTATAAAAAATGGCCGAAATCCGACCATAACCACGCCCACTTTATCGATATCGAAAATTACGAAAAATGAAAAAAATGCCATAATTCTATACCAAATACGAAAAAAGGGATGAAATATGGTAACTGGATTGGTTTATTGACGCAAAATATAACTTTGGAAAAAACTTTGTAAAATGGGTGTGACACCTACCATATTAAGTAGAAGAAAATGAAAAAGTTCTACAAGGCGAAATCAACAGCCCTTGGAATCTTGGCAGGAATACTGTTAGTGGTATTGCATATATAAATAAATTAGCAGTACCCGACAGATGATTTTCTGGATCACCTGGTCCACATTTTGGTCGATATCGCGAGAACGCCTTCACTTAAAATGCCCAGTAACACCTTTCGTTTGATACCCATATCGTACAAACATTCTAGAGTCACCCCTGGCCCACCCTAATGGCGATATCTCGAAAAGGCGTCCACCTATAGACCTAATGCCCACTCCCTCTTAAAATGCTCAGTAACACCTTTCATTTGATACCCATATAGTACAAACATTCTAGAGTCACCCTTGGTCCACCTTTATGGCGATATCTCGAAAAGGCGTCCACCTATAGACCTAACGCCCACTCCCTCTTAAAATGCTCAGTAACACCTTTCGTTTGATACCCATACCGTACAAACATTCTAGAGTCACCCCTGGCCCACCCTAATGGCGATATCTCGAAAAGGCGTCCACCTATAGACCTAATGCCCACTCCCTCTTAAAATGCTCAGTAACACCTTTCGTTTGATACCCATACCGTACAAACATTCTATAGTCACCCTGGCCCACCCTAATGGCGATATCTCGAAAAGGCGTCCACCTATAGACCTAATGCCCACTCCCTCTTAAAATGCTCAGTAACACCTTTCGTTTGATACCCATATCGTACAAACATTCTAGAGTCACCCCTAATGGCGACATCTCGAAAAGGCGTCCACCTATAGACCTAATGCCCACTCCCTCTTAAAATGCTCAGTAACACCTTTCGTTTGATACCCATATCGTACAAACATTCTAGAGTCACCCCTGGCCCACCCTAATGGCGATATCTCGAAAAGGCGTCCACCTATAGACCTAATGCCCACTCTCTCTTAAAATGCTCAGTAACACCTTTCGTTTGATACCCATACCGTACAAACATTCTAGAGTCACCCCTGGCCCACCCTAATGGCGATATCTTGAAAAGGCGACCACCTATAGAACTAAGGATTAAAAAAAAAAAAAAAATAAAAAAAAAAAAAAAAAGAACTAAGGATTACTCCCTTTTAAAATACTCATTACCATCTTTCATTTGATACCCATATCATACAAACACATTCTAGAGTCACCCCTGGCCCACCCTAATGGCGACATTTTGAAAAGGCGTCCACCTATAGACCTAATGCCCACTCCCTCTTAAAATGCTCAGTAACACTTTTCGTTTGATACCAATATCGTACAAACATTCTAGAGTCACCCCTGGCCCACCCTAATGGCGATATCTCGAAAAGGCGTCCACCTATAGACCTAATGCCCACTCCCTCTTAAAATGCTCAGTAACACCTTTCATTTGATTCCCATATCGTACAAACACATTCTAGAGACACCCCTGGTCCACCTTTATGGCGATATCTCGAAACGGCGTCCACCTATGGAACTAGGGATCACTCCTTTTCAAAATACTCATTAACAGCTTTTATTTGATACCCATATCGTACAAACATATTCTAGAGTCACCCCTGGTCCACCTTTATGGCGATTTCTCGAAAAGGCGTTCACCTATAGAACTAAGGATTACTCCCTTTTAAAATACTCATTACCACCTTTCATTTGATACCCATATCGTACAAACATATTCTAGAGTCACCCCTGGTCCACCTTTATGGCGATTTCTCGAAAAGGCGTTCACCTATAGAACTAAGGATTACTCCCTTTTAAAATACTCATTACCATCTTTCATTTGATACCCATATCATACAAACACATTCTAGAGTCACCCCTGGCCCACCCTAATGGCGACATTATGAAAAGACGTCCACCTTTAGACCTAATGCCCACTCCCTCTTAAAATGCTCAGTAACACTTTTCGTTTGATACCCATATCGTACAAACATTCTAGAGTCAACCCTGTCCCACCCTAATGGCGATATCTCGAAAAGGCGTCCACCTATAAACCTAATGCCCACTCCCTCTTAAAATGCTCAGTAACACCTTTCATTTGATTCCCATATCGTACAAACACATTCTAGAGACACCCCTGGTCCACCTTTATGGCGATATCTCGAAACGGCGTCCACCTATGGAACTAGGGATCACTCCTTTTCAAAATACTCATTAACAGCTTTCATTTGATACCCATATCGTACAACCATATTCTAGTCACCCCTGGTCCACCTTTATGGCGATTTCTCGAAAAGGCGTCCACCTATAGAACTAAGGATTACTCCCTTTTAAAATACTCATTACCACCTTTCATTTGATACCCATATCGTACAAACACATTCTAGAGTCACCCCTGGTCCACTTTAATGGCGATATCTCGAAAAGGCGTCCACTGATAGACCTAAGGCCCACTCCCTCTTAAAATGCTCAGTAACACCTTTCATTTGATACCCATATCGTACAAACAAATTCTAGAGTCAGCCCTGGTCCACCTTTATGGCGATATCCCTAAATGGCGTCCATCCATAGAACTATGGCCTACTCTTTCTTATTATCATTTCTTATTATCATTTCTTGTTATCATTTTGACTCAGTATCGCACCACAACCTAACATTGAAGCATCAACCGTAATTAAAAATTCTTTGGTGAAATCTGGATATTGTAATAGTTTTGGAGAAATCAGACTTTTTCTTAGTTTTTCGAAAGCTAACTCACATGCCGTATCCCAATTAAATTCAACCTTCTTTCTACTCAAACGATTCAATGGAGCTGCTAAAGAAGCGAAATTTGGAATGAATCTCCTATAATAATTTGCAAACGCCAAGAATCTTCGGACAGCGTCTTTATCGCGTGGCTTAGGATACCTTTTAATTGCTTCAATTTTTGAATCGTCTGGTAGCAACCCATTTGCTGAGCATTTATGCCCTAAGAAAGTTACTTCAGGTCGAAGAAAATTACATTTTTTTGGGTTAAGTCGCAAGTTGAACTTCCTACAGGTTTCGAAAACTTTTTTTAGATTATTGAGATGATGTGCTTCGCTACATCCAATTACTATTATATCGTCTACATACATAAAGGCTTGGTTGGGTGAAATACCAGAAAATGCAATTGACATCATTCTTGAAAATGAATTTGGAGCTACGTTTAGACCAAATGGTAACACCTTCCATCGGAAAGCTCCGCGGTCAGTACTAAAAGATGTTATGTCTCTTGAATCTTTGTGAAGTGGAATTTGGTGAAAACCCGAAAAAAGGTCTAAAAAAGAAAAGAATTTCGCACGGCCAAGGTTATCCAAAATATCGTCTACACGTGCCAAAGGAAATTTATCGGCAATTAACTTTTTATTTACAGCCTTAAAGTCAACGCACATTCTATACGATTTTTGGCCATTTGGGTCTTTTTTCGGTACCAAAATCAAGGGACTGTTATAATTCGAACAGCTATTTTCGATCAGATCGTTTTCCAATAATTTATTAACCTGTTTATTTATTTCTTCGCGTTGAGAATACGGTAGGCGGTAATTTTTAATGTATACTGGCGTCGCATCGTTTAGTCTTAGTTTTTGTTCATAAAAATTGTTTATTGTCATTTTATCATTGTCTAGCGCAAAAATATCGGAATATTGTAAACATAAGTTAATAAGCTTATTTTCAGCATAATTAGGTACTTGTTTTTCTAAAATGCTTTTAAGTTCTTTGATACGACTATCTTGTTTTACTGGGTTATTGATTTTATAAACATTATAATTAGAAAGTTTTTCGGTTTGAATGTTGCATTTGTTTACGTATTTTACGCTATTTGTGGTGTTTATTACTTTAATGATCGAATTACTAGTATCAACTATATATTTCGCTGTGAAAACACCGTCAGAAATCTCTTGAGAATCCACGAAAAGTGGTTCTGAGTCTTTTTCCAAGGCGAAAATTCTATAAACTTCGAAACGAGGTGGTATAACAAATGTATCGCTTTCCATTCCGTGAAGGATGGGAAGTGCGATCTTTTCATTGCCTATCCAGAAGGAAATGCAATTTGTTGCATAGCTGATATCGCATTTATTTGTTTTTAGGAAATCCTTACCAAGTATTCCATCTGATGGAATGTTGAAATCATTGTCTACCACGTGCAACGTATGTTTGATATAAAAATTTGAAAAGTGTAAGTTAGTAAGTAATTGTATCACTGTTATTAATTGACAAATTTTTATTAAGAGAAGAAACTTTAATTAACGAAATGTCGGCTTATGTATCGACTAGAAATGTACAAAATTGGTTAGAGCCAGTAATATTTATTTGTATAAAATCGGAATAATTTAAGTTAAGACAATATACGTTTTTAGATGAAAAACTGTGAGCTGAATCAATTAGTAATTTGTCTCGTCCTCCCTCAGTGTTCGCTCCTGAGGGGCTTCCCTGTTTAAAGCCCGGACGCTTGCATTTCTACCTCTATTATTGGAAGTGTTAGAACCGTTATTATTGCTAGTACGACTATTGCTGCTGTTATTATTATTATTATTAGGCTTATTCCGATTTCCGCCGCCGGAACGGAAATTTTGCCTTTGATTGCCGCGATTGAAGTTGTTGCCATAGTTACTGTTACTAAAAGATGGTCTATTTTGTCTATAATTGTTAAAGTTACGACTTTGATTTTGGAAGTTTCGACCTCGGTTATTACTTTGAAAATTTCTAAAATTGTTTTTGTTCCGCGCTCTAAATGCTAAAACTTGGCGTTCTTTTATTTCATTTGATTGCTCTACAATCAGTTTAGCTACTACGTCCTGAGAATCAGAAAAATTGGTTGAAGCGAGGATTGATTTGACTAAACTCGTTTTTGCGTTCAATCGGCAAACGTTAACTGTTTGCTCGATGGCCATTTCATGGGCTTTGGCCTGAGTAATCCCTTCGATAATGAGCGAACGCTCTAAGGCATCAGACAATTCCTCGACTCGTTTTGCAAAATCGGTGTAATTATTATTATTAACTTGCAAAGCTGCAATTTTTCCGCCACAACTTTGGAGTTGTCGGGTTTTATACGGTTACGTAGTGCTAGTTTTATATCATTAACTGAAAGTACTTGAGTTGGTATCGCTTCTCGAGCTTTACCATCGAGTTTAGATTTAATATATGAAATTCAAATGCCAGTTAAATTTTCGTCGAGAAATTTTTCGATTAACTCAATTTTATTAATGAAAGATTCGAGACCCAGGGGCTCACCGCTATAATTTTCACGCATAATACCAGCACACATGCTGATAAACGCCCTTTTTCCTTCAGGAGTCGCCATATTTGTATCTGAATTAGGATTTGAAATATTTGTTTCGGGCAATTCCTCAAATCCGTGAAATTCTCCGGACAAAGAAAGTCTAACAACAAAGTTTTTGATTGTACTGGGCGAATATGTGGTTGAGCCTTCGGAAACTGGGCTTTTAAAATCAAGATTTACGGAATCGGAACTTTCGGAATTAAAATTTTTGGAATTGGAGTCTGACTTTTTGGAATTTTCGGAATCTGAGTCTTGTTCTGAAATTCTGGGAACTACTTTTTGGTTTCTAAGAAACATATGTAGTAGGAAGCAAAGAAGAAATATTTAAACTGATTAAAGTCGAATTTGTAGAAATTGCTTACGAAAATTTAACAAAAATTGAAATTGAATTGAATGTTGATGTGAAATTGAAAGAATTATCCGGCAATTTAATGAAAGACTGAATATTTAATGATAAATTGAATGTATATTGAAGTAATTTAATTTAATTTGATTTCAAAGGAAAGTATTTTATTTTGGTATAAGGACTTGGCTCTTAATAACGGACGCACCGCTTTATTAAAAAGATCTCAATGTGTTTGTGCTATTACGGACGCACCGTTTTTATTAAAATTGTATGGTTTTATTTTTATAGATACGGGCGCACCGCATCTTTTCAAATTTGTAATACGAATATCCTCGGACGCACCGGGATTAAAAAAAATTTCATTGGTTTTGTACGGAACCACCGTTTACGTAAAAAAATTATGTATGTTTGTTTACGGACGCACCGTATTTCCAAAAAAAATCAAAATCTCATATTTGTGTTGCCATGAAAGGTTGGCGAAATAAATTGTTACACTTGAAACGTAAGTACGTATATGGGGTAGTTGGGCAAAAACCAAAAAAAAAGTTTTTATAATGAAAATTTTACAAAGTTATGTTTTTGTGAAAGTTTACAATGATTAAAATTTTCATAAATTGGATTAGAATCAACGAGATTAAATTTTTACATATTTATGAAGTTGTGATTAAGACAGTTGAAATATACTGAATGTGAAAAAGTCGAAAAAAGGATCTTATTTGATTAGATGCATTAATTGGAAAATTTTAGGTTTGGTTTTGTCCAACTGTGACCCATATTATTTAAAAAAGTTCATAGAAAATTTTTATAAATGTATTTGTGTTGAGCATTCCATTTTTGTAATGTTTTACTAATAATAAATTTTGTTTGAAAATAGTAATAGTGATTACATAGGTGATGTTGATGTTTGGTATTTATAGGAACAATTAATTATAATATAGTAAAATGATAGGAAATTATGAAAATTCAAAACTACAATCTTTTTTAAAGAAACAAGTTGAAAAACAATTTTAATAGTCTACTTTTGTTTTGTGCACACTGTGCGCCATACCCGTACTGCAAATTTTTCTGAAGCCGCTGTTCGTTGCCGGTCGAATAATATAATTATCTCTGCCGCTGCTAGTCTGCCATATTATACCTCTTCTGTTATATAATAACCTCCTCTGCTAGCGTTCTGCTGCTCCTGATGTTTGCTGTAGTTTTCGGCGTTATGTATAGGTATAGCTGTACATATAGCCGTAATTGTTTGTGGCGTGTTCTCACTATGACCGTTATGTGGTATTTTAGGTACAGTACCCCTTTTGTAGTTTTAGGTTTTATATTATTTTAGAATTTATCAATTTCGCAAATTATTACCGTATGTATGTATAAATTATCTCCGTTATGTATTAAATTTGTCGATTTTTCCATTTTTAATAATTTGTAGTTTACCTCTGTTGTTGTTAGTTTTCTAGATTATGTTGTATTTGAAGATCTTCTGCGTTTTTCTTTACAAAAAAGTTATGTAGTTATTTCGCTTATTTTTATTATCTCCGAATAAATTAGTTTTACATATTATTATTTGCACTCCCAATACCACCCTATGTAACCATTTAAAAGTTTTTGCAGAGAAAAATTATTTTTATTTAATTCAGTTGCCTTTCCGCAATTTTGTTTTGTAAAATTTTTGAATATTCGTATATTTTTTTGTAAAGTTTTTCATGTTTTTAAAATTTTTTTGTATGGGTTTTTGAATGTTTTTAAATTTTTTTTGTAGGGTTTGCCTAAATTAAAATTTTTTTTTTTGTAATTTTTATAGTTTTTTAAAGAACATTTTTTTTGTATAGTTTTTGGAATTTTAAAATTTTTGTGTAAAATTTTTACATGTTTATATTTTGTTTGGATTTTTATTTGATTTTATGTTTTTTTTTGTAGATTTTTTTAATTTTAAACTTTTTTTGTAACTATTTTGTTAGTATTTCATTTCAATTTTGTGTAACCTTTTGTGGTTTTTTTTTCCCCCCACTTAATCGGTGGTACACCCACGCATGTTGGGAGGTTTGCCTCCTTTTGGCCACTCGCCATATATGCAGGCCTTCGGCCCACGGTCGCCATTTAAGGTTGGCTTTTGCCCGCCAACCATTTTCGTTGTAATTATACTCACGCTTGTGGGTACTTAGCCCACTGTGCACACCCGCACCCACACACAACAATAAAATTTTCTTTTTAGTCCAATTGAGTACACTTATTTCAGTTTTTAAGTTAGTTTTTTATTTAAGTGTAACTTTAGTTTTTCTTTTGTACAATACACTCACTTATCGTTTCGTTTACAATTTTATGTGTTTCATTTCTTTATGTTTAAGCGATAAAATATAGTTAGTCTTTTATTTCTCAACTCAGTTACTTAGCCTTTTAACTTTTTAGTTCAAAACACACATCCACCACTTAGTTTTATTCAATAACTTTTTCTTTTCGATTTTAATAACTAACGCGTGCTGATGGCTTGGCTGGTTACTTTGATTGTTGAAACGAAACTCATCGGGTTCGTTTTTCACCCACGCTCAGCGGCCATCATTTTTACTGCTGAATGCAATTGGTCCTGCTGAGTGCAATTGGCATTGCTGTTCAGCAACAGCTGGTGTGTGTTTTTGCGTAAAGGCGGTTATAATATATACGGTTATAATATATACATTTATTAATCTCTCTAGGGGTTTGAGCAGAAAAGATATCACACTAATAGGCCTGTAGTCTTTCAAATGCAGATTATTGGTTTTTCCCGCTTTCGGTATGAAGACTACTCAAGCCGTCCTCGAAGACTGCGGGACGTGGTTTAGTTTTATGCAACCCTCATGATTATGCTAAGCCATCCTACAATGGTTTCACCTGACATCTGCAGCATAACCCCCTGCTATCCCATCTGGACACGGTGATTTGAACTTGGCAAACGTTTTTATTGGTATTTGTCATTAATCTTGATGAATCCCGCTCCGTATTGGGAGTGAAGACGTGGTTTTATTACTCTTCCGCATCATCTCCCCATGTGTCAAGCAGTGCTCCAAGGGACGTTTGACTACTGTGACCATTCCCCGTCGTCCTTTTTTATCAGTCCCTAAACCCTTGGATATGACCTTCCTCAGTCTCACCGTTTCACTGGAGCATTCTATGCCCGCACCCTTCGACCTCTTGTTTTCCTGTTTATAGATCCTCAATAGATCTCGATATTCTTCCCAGCTTTAAAATCTCTTTCACCTGCCCTCTAAGAAGACTCAACTCAACTTCATGGTGCCTTTACTTTCAGGTTTAACCTTCCCGCGGCACAAGCTCTCTTGTACGCAGTTTTCAGCGCTTTTCATAAGAATTTGTTGCATTCCTCCAGCTTCTCTACGGTGCCATAGCCTTTAAGCTGCTCCAGTCTTCCTGATACACATCTCTGAAATTTGTACCAGTCCGTTGCCCCAGGCACCCTCCATTCATTTCCCAATATATCATGCTCAGTAGTCAATATGATCTCAAACACATTGATTGACGTTAGCCCAACATTTGTAGGAATGCTACCCCATCAGTATTCGCATCCGCGCTTATACAAAGCCGTCTTCTGTGCCCTTTTTGATCCACCAGCCTTTCTTCTGTTAGGGCTTCCTTGCAATGGGCTAAGTAGCAAGATGCAAGGATAAAGAAGGGTTGTTTTCCCCTCTATTGCGACCACCGCTAGGTATTCGGTGCTGAAGTAAGGTAGCATAGATGACTATAGGTGTTTTCTAACCATTAATGCAGCTTTAACTCTGCTTTCTGCCTTTGCGTAATAAATGCTGAATCCGAGAGCGCTGAGTCCAGAAAATTTTCCTCCAGATCAGAGCCATTGCTCCTGTATCAGCGCGATATCAAAGGGACCCTCCACAAAAGCTAAGAGGAGCTCGCTCGGGTTGGAGATTTGACTGTATGACTCGCAGCGCCATTGAGCTATTTGTCTCTCTCCAAATTATCTGCCACTGCGCTCTCGCAACGTAATTTTTCCATGTTACCAAAGTCTGCAGATCGCGATCTCTCCCTCTGCTCGAAGGGTATTTGTTAGACTCGAGGCATCGGTGAGTTGTTTGCCTACTTCCCACACCCAACCTCTACGCCTAAATTTTTGTCTTTTCCTGCTACTTCCAAGTCCTCGAGGTAATTTTGTACCTCTCCTGCTTTTAGCGTATTGTAAAATTCTCAGCAGGACTCCTCTTTTTAAGGTGCATAAAAATACTACCTGCGACTTTTTCCCAAGCTGTGATTCCAACACACCCTCCGATTTCTTATTAACCTGCACCAATAACGGGTCCCCCTCTACGAGTCGAGATAAATGAAGAGCCTTCCAATAACGTGTTGGTATATTCGGGTTTTGACGCTGCAGCATATTTATCGACTCCTTCTTCACCACTGGGGTTATCCAAACCTTGGCGTTTGGTATCGTGGAGATCAGTGCTCTATCCACTACCTTCAACGTTTGGCCTTCTTGTTTTTGAAGGTCTGCAGCAAAGCTCTGCAGCAATTCTAAAGTCGCGTTATTGGTGCAGTCCATCAGTTTAACCCCATTATGCCATCCAGCTGTTTCGAAGGATGGTAGCGGTTTAGTTGGCTCATAAGCCATCATTTTGGTCATTACATTTGTCAGTTCCCCTTCTCCGGATCTCCTTTTTCGGTTAACATCTGCCCATTGGAGTTGCTGCAATCTGGTAGTTGGTCGCAGTCAGGGATTTCGTTTTTCGATTTCGTCTAGCAATGGTATTCTCTATCATTTTCCTTCGACCTTTACGTTTCTTATGTTATATCAAAGAGAAAGCTCAAACAGTTGTAAAACCATGTGTTACCATATCTAATTTCTTTAAAAACTTATAAGCAACACTTAAGTTGTTCAAAATTACTGATGCTATTTTGCTAAATTGGATGAAGCTGAGAACGCCAAGTAGTTCTTTTTACCTTAACATTTGAAGAAATTTCAAAACAAAATAAAATAGATAAATACGAAAAGCCAAATCTTTTGTCGTTGTTTAAAATACTATTTATTTACATTTAAACAAATTCGATGACCTTTGGAAGATTATACTATGGCCAAGGAAACTTATTTATCTTATCTGTTATGAAGATAACAGTGCCACAACTCGGATATGGAAACTGAAGCAGATATTTTCAAGCAATGTCCTTGATTGGCAAGTCCCTTGCAACATAAGCCCAGGAAATATGTTCCCTGACCATACAAAAGGACCAAATAAAAGAGCACAACTTGCTTAAAAGCGCTTTGCATGTTTGTATATTCAAGGGTCAACTTCCATCTACCTCAATATTTTAGTAGTTGATTGCGCTAACAGATTTGTGGTTACTGATATTCTGGAGTTTCAGAAAATAGGTTTTTTTAATTTTCGTCACGTAAGAATCAGCTGTTTTCGTCTGGTGACGTGATCGTGTAACATAATGCAAATACACGAACGATTCGTCTCTGAAGCGAAACGAACGTTCGTTTCGCAATAGAGAATGAGGCCCTTATATTTGTGTCATTTGATAACATTGAAATTAGTTTTTTCTTGTATTACTTTATAGCTATGGTCAGAAACCTCTGAATTCCTTTTATAATATTATTTCGAAATATTTCGCCTGGTCTATCAAAATCGCTCTCTGCTATCAAAACGATTTGAGCTCTTCAACTTATTTATTAGTCAAAATTATCTGCGTTTTGTATTTGTTACAATTTCTTCTCTAATAAAGAAATGGTCCTGCAGGTTTTCTTCAGCTGAATGTATTGATGCTATCGTTTCTATATCTTCTATATTATTTGCTTCTTCTGTACTTGATTGAAGATTATTTTGATTTAAAACAGTAGTTTTATTAAAATCTTCATAATCTTTTTCTTTTTCCGTAGTATCTGCACTGTTTTCTAATCTACTCAGAAAATCCGCAACTTGGTTTTCCTTTCCATTCAAATATTCTATATTGAAATCATATTCTCCTAATTTTAGAAGCCACACGGAAAGAATTTTTGACTAAAATCAAAGCACAAACAAGAAAATCGAGGTTTGTTTTTGAACTTGGAAAATATTTTCTTATTATTAAGAAAATCTTAGAAAATAACTGTACCTCTTACTTTTAAATAAATAAGCAAACATTTTCTTATTTCAGTCTTGATTTGCACTAAAATAAACAAGACTTTTTTTTACTAAAATTACTCCAGTTTTTTCTTGCGTTAGCCGCAAAATTTAAGAAATTTTTTTCTTTTATTAAGCTTTTTTTTCTTGGCAGACGCAGAATTATTAAGAAATAATTTTCCTGTAGTAAGTAAAAATTTTACTTCTTTAAATAAGTAAATATTTGCTTAATATGGACTAGAATACTCTAGCAATTATTTTCCTAAGCTTAGTGAACTTTTTCTTAATAAAACACCGAAATATTTTATACCCAGCAGTTCTAGCACACTTTATTTTTTTAATTTAGTTACAAATTCATTTTTTTTTATTAATATTAACAACTAAATAAAAATATGTTATAGTAAAAGTATGCTCACTTATGTGAATATTATTTCTGTGGAAATATCAATAATATTACAACATATTAGGCTTGAATGCCGTTTTACCATTTGGCAAACGAAATTTTTGTAGCGGCTTACATTCTAGGTTTGCAATGTTTATTTTTTCATAAAAAGTGGTATATTTATTTATATAATAACACATGTAATGGTGATCCCTTGCAGATATTTCTATTTTTTGTAATATAAAGTATACATATTCACTTGTTTTAACAATATCGGCTATATTGTAAAGATCGTCGTCGTAGTATAAATAATCATTCAGCTTATACAAGGTATTTTTAAATACTATACTTTCACCATATTCTGGAAATCCTATAATTTCCTCAAACATTTCCTCGAATTTATACAAGGGTTTACTTGAGATTTTAGACAAAGTAAATGTAAATGTAGGTACAGTTGTACAGTTTAAAATAACATTTGTAAACTTAAAGCAACATTTTATTGCAAAATAAAATGAAAAATTTTTTCTAGAACTAATAGTATGTGCATAGTTAACAATTTCTTTGTTTTTAGACTCAAACCGCATACACCACAGATTTTTCAAGGGACCACATTTTCTTACAATAGACGGATAGGGAATCAATATATGGTGTTTGGGTTTTAAAGAATCATTGAACACATTAGTATATTGACTGTGGTGCAGCTTTATTATGTCTTTAAGTGTTCTTATATATTGAACAGTGAATTTATTGGATAAAATTAAACGAACCATTTCTTCAAGTGTACAAACATATTTCCATACATTATTCCCTACTGGAACTAAGTCACCAATGAAGCAAGTAAAATATGTTAAATACAATAGTGATTCACGGGCAGTCATGTTTAATTTTCCATTTTTTAAGCTTTGTGGAGAAATTTCCTTTGCCTTATTTTTTCCAGCCATATTTCCATAATCAAAAAAAAAATGGAGCGGTTATTAAGATCTTGTAAAGAAAAAAAAATATTAAACACAAAATACTTAATAGCATTAATTAATCCATATTTGACTACACCTTCAAAAACATCGTGCATTATATCAACAGAAAAGTTATCGACTGCGTGAAATGAAAGTAATTTGTTAAAAACCGAATAAAATTTTATTCCTGTTTCGCTGTACGAGTCGCCAGTCAAATCTCGATCAAAGTCAGTTCCTAAACGCAATAATAAAGAGTTTTCAATAATTGAAATTTTTGTATCAGCCTTTGGCATTGTACAAAACCGACAGAAAAGGTATGTGAAAAAGACGGAGAAAATCCAAGTAGCGTATTCATAGCTAAGTTGTCCCCAATAATTAAACTTAGTACAAAATGAATAGTTTCATATGTTAAGTTCACTTTAGTTGGTAGTCCGTGTTCTTCCAGAAATTTTAGTTCTTCAACTAGCGGACTTAATACAGTATTAATGTCAAATTCTTTTAAATATTTCGCTTTAACAAACATAGCTGGAAATATTGCTGACAGTTTTGAGGCTTCCTCTGGAGTTGCAGAAGGGAAAATACCGATATACTTTGAGTTCCTGTGTGACTTTCTATTGGGTCATTCGTTTCGAAGTCATCGTAGTACAAGGAAAAAGGAATCACTTTCTTGTTCGGAAACTTCAATACTTTTTACTTCCATAACTCGCCTTGAAAGTAGCTATTGATATGGCAGAGATTATCCTGACTAAGCACTTCAATTCTCTCTAAAGCCTTAGTCAACATATTAGGTAGCTCAAAAAACTTTTTTAGCTGAAAACGTAGAGGAAGAATTGTTCCCCCAAACATTTTACTACCAACTGATGCAACCCCCTTGGAAACTATTTCTGTTACTACGGAGTCAAAATTGAATTGTGTTGGATTTTGTAAGAACTCATTTTGTAGTAAGTAATTCGTTAATTGGTATTCACTTTTAAACAAGGTAATCATATTCAAAAAATTATGTATAAAACTTTCCACGCTTTCCCTAACCTTCTGGTCAGAAATAGTTTTGGAAATATTTAGTAGAGGATTAAGTGTAATCTCCAAAAGATTGGTCACGTTACAGATAATTTCTTGTACATGTTTTGTAGTCAAGTCGCTTTGAGCATACATATAGGAAATGAATTGTAAAAGTTTTTGCTTCAACGAATCAACTAAAAAAATAGTATCTATGACATAGTTTTTTGATGCGTTTATATTTTGAATATCTAAAACTTGAGGTTCATTAAAAAAAATGTTTGTATTTAGAATTCCGTTTGAGCTGTTAAAATTTTCGGGAAGTTTTATATTTACAAGCTTAGTTTCGGATATGTTTGTATTTTCAGAGCTTATGTGAAAATGATTTAAATGCCGTTTTAGGGTTTTTATACATGAGAACGATTGTATACATTTATCTTTTTGACACTTAAATAGTCCATATGGTTTTTTGCGGTGAACATATTTTAAATGTATGATTAAATCATTTACAGTTTTTAGGCAGTCTTTACATACAAAGCAAATAAACATTATGAAAACGCTGGAATTGTTAAATTTACGCAAGCCGAAATACTGTTTGAATCTATCTCAAAAAAATATTATTGTGTAAATTGCCAAACGTGAACACATTGCTTTTGATATTGAAGATTAAAAATATAATGCAGTTGCGTAGAGTATTTTATATCGTCAAATACTCCAACTATCTGCAAATTAGCCGTATCTTCATTACAAATTAATACTACTAGCGGCTGTAATTGTAGTCCATATTCCTTTAAATGCAGGGAAAGTCTTTCTAGAGATGTTTGTAGATCGTTGGAACTGTTCACCCTTAGCAAAAATTTTTGCTGAGAGTCACTGATAGACGGCTTCCAAAATTGTTTATTTTTCGATTTAATAAGCCCTGTCGGAGGCAATACAACTGACATAAGATCAAATATTGCAGCATCACGTAAATCTGAGTAAAGAAAAAAATTATTAAAATTAACTAAAACATACTATTATGAAACTACCTTTGTTAGTTATATCACAAAGTGTTGAAAACACTTCTAAGTTGTGCTTGTCCTTGATAAAACTCTGAGCTTTGCACATAAACACTTCAATAAATGATTCCCATTTAACATGGAGCCCATAGCAATTACCTTAGCTTATTTTGTCGAAGTATATGTCTATCTGCAAATTCATAAGTGAGTTAAAATAAAAATTTAGTTGTCAGTTGTTATTTAGAATTGGTTGGCTAATACAAATTCGAAATGATGTTTAATGCATTCATTATTCAAAGCTAATGCAAATGGAAAATACTTATAAATTAACTTTGCTCCTAGCAAACTCAGTATAAAATATTTTACTTTTATAGTCGAATTTTACTGCATTAAACAAATATGTACGTATGCATCTGAAAGCTGAGCTTTGCACTCACCAAAGTTTTTCCAAAGCTTTTCTTGTAGGAAGGGCACTCAAGAAGTAATTCGTTTATTGTTTTGTCTTTACTGTTTGATAAGCTAATTCTGCGATAATCAATGGTTTCCACCCAACGTATTTGTACTTCCTCCCAAGGTTCACAAAAATGTCGGAGCCACACCCTGTGATCTTCGAAGACAGTCGCTGAAGAACTTGAAATCTCTTCGATATCTTCGGGCAAATAATGGAATTGCGATTGAAATGCAGTCCTTTTTGCAGGAAACAAACTTTCCTTGCGCAAGCGTGCAACTGAATTTTTATAGAAATGGTACAATTTTCCACTTGGATATTTGCTGCTCTTGTTGTAATAAACCTCCTGTAATTGTTTTAAAATTTAATTTCAAATTGGTTTCAAAAGGATAACAAGGAACTAATACATTATGCCGGTATGACACTACGTTTCTACATGTATTTTTCGGGTATTGTATAAGACCATCCCCTTCGTACAAAAAACAGAAAAAATGCCCCAAAAATACATGAAAACAAGTAAGGAAGGCTAAGTTCGGGTGTAACCGAACATTACATACTCAGTTGAGAGCTGTGGAGACAAAGTAAGGGAAATCACCATGTTGTAAAATGAACCTAGGGTAACCCTGGAATGTGTTTGTATGACATGTGTATCAAATGGAACGTATTATAGAGTATTTTAAGAGGAAGTGAGCCATAGATCTATAGATGGACGCCATTTAGGGGTATCGCCACAAAGGTGGACCAGGCCTGACTCGAGAATTTGTTTGTACGATATGGGTATGAAATGAAATGTGTTAATGATAATTTTAAAAGGGAGTGGGCCTAAGTTCTATAGGTGGACGTCTTTTCGAGATATCGCCATAAAGGTGGACCAGGGGTGACCCTAGAATTTATTTTGTACGATATGGGTATCAAATGAAAGGTGTTAATGAGTATTTTAAAAGGGCGTGGGCCTTAGTTCTATAGGTGGACGCCTTTTCGAGATATCGACATAAAGGTGGACCAGGGGTGACTCTAGAATTTGTTTATATTATATGGGTATCAAATGAAAGGTGATAATGAGTATTTTAAAAGGGTGTGGGCCTTAGTTCTATAGGTGGATGCCTTTTCGAGAAATCGCCATAAAGGTGGGCCAAGGGTGACTCTAGAATGTTCTTGTACGATATGGGTATCAAATGAAAGGTGTTAATGAGTATTTTAAAAAGGCGTCGGCCTTAGTTCTATAGGTGGCCGCCTTTTTGAGATATCGACATGAAGGTGGATCAGGGGTGACTCTAGAATTTGTTTGTACGATATAGGTATCAAATGAAAGGTGTTAATGAGTATTTTAAAAAGGAGTGGGCCTTAGTTCTATATGTGGATGCCTTTTCGAGATATCGCCATAAACGTGGACCAGGGGTGACTCTAGAATGTGTTTGTAC
The DNA here is from genome assembly GCF_040869045.1 of Eurosta solidaginis. Taxonomy (NCBI): domain Eukaryota; kingdom Metazoa; phylum Arthropoda; class Insecta; order Diptera; family Tephritidae; genus Eurosta; species Eurosta solidaginis. The sequence goes on along the minus strand of NC_090324.1, from coordinate 155,594,453 downwards.
GATATGGGTATCAAATTAAAGGTATTAATGAGGGTTTTAAAGGGAGTGGCCCTTAGTTGTATATGTGAAGGCGTTTTCGAGATATCTACCAAAATGTCGACCAGGGTGATCCAGAACATCATCTGTCGGGTACCGCTAATTTATTTATATATGTAATACCACGTACAGTATTCCTTCCAAGATTCCAAGGGCTTTTGATTTCGCTCTGCAAAACTTTTTCATTTTCTTCTACTTAATATGGTAGGTGTCACACCCATTTTACCAAGTTTTTTTCTAAAGTTATATTTTGCGTCAATAGACCAATAAAATTACCATGTTTCATTCCTTTTTTCGTATTTGGTATATAATTATGGCATTTTTTTCATTTTTCGTAATTTTCGATATCGAAAAAGTGGGCGTGGTCATAGTCGGATTTTGGCCATTTTTTACACCAACACAAAGTGAGCTCATATAAGTACGTGAACTGAGTTTAGTAAAGATATATCGATTTTTGCTCAAGTTATCGTGTTAACGGCCGAGCGGAAGGACAGACGATCGACTGTGTATAAAAACTGGGCGTGGCTTCAACCGATTTCGCCCTTTTTCACAGAAAACAGTTATCGTCCTAGGAGCTAAGCCTCTACCAAATTTCACAAGGATTGGTTAATTTTTGTTCGACTTATGGCATTAAAAGCATCTTAGACAAATTAAATGAAAAAGGGCGGAGCCACGCCCATTTTGAAATTTTCTTTTATTTTTGTATTTTGTTGCACCACATCATTACTGGAGTTGAATGTTGGCATAATTTACTTATATGCTGTAAAGATATTAACTTTTCTTTTAAAATTTGAATTAAAAAAAATTTTTTTTTAAAAAGTGGGCGTGGTCGTTCTTCGATTTTGCTAATTTTTATTAAGCAGACATAAAGTAATAAGAGTAACGTTCCTGCCAAATTTCATCATGATATCTTCAACGACTGCCAAATTACAGCTTGCAAAACTTCTAAATTACCTTCATTTAAAAGTGGGCGGTGCCACGCCCATTGTCCAAAATTTTACTAGTTTTCTATTCTGCGTCTCACCTACCAAGTTTCATCGCTTAATGCGTATTTGGTAATGAATTATCGCACTTTTTCGATTTTTCGAAATTTTCGATATCGAAAAAGTGGGCGTGGTTATTGTCCGATATCGTTCATTTTAAATAGCGATCTGAGATGAGTGCCCAGGAACCTACATACCAAATTTCATCAAGATACCTCAAAATTTACTCAAGTTATCGTGTTAACGGACAGAGGGACGGACGGACGGACATGGCTCAATCGAATTTTTTTTCGATACTGATGATTTTGATATATGGAAGTCTATATCTATCTCGATTCCTTTATACCTGTACAACCAACCGTTATGCAATCAAAGTTAATATACTCTGTGAGCTCTGCTAGACTGAGTATAAAAACATAGTGTCATATCGGCTTTAGCAATATTCACAATATCTTCATAATCTTTATAAATTTACTAGTCAGCTTACCACTTTTTCTCCAGGAAATTTGGCACAAATCTGATTTGCAACGCACAAAAAATCTTTTTCTCGCATTAATTTAGATCGTGGTGTATACAATTCTAATGCATTTTCAATAATATTTGATCGGCCTCTTTGTGTTAAAATCGATGGATTCGTTTCCGCAATGAAGTGTTTTAACAAACTTTCAGTCTTCGTTGATAAATATTTTTACAAATCCTGAGAAATTAAATGTGAAAATATAATTCATAAGCAGATATAATTTTTTAAATTCTATACTTACAAAGTCCGCAGCCCCTAAAGGGAATTCCTTAGAAACCGGTGTTGTGGTAGAATGCAAAAACTTTTGAAGCTGAATTTCTATGCGTGCAAGGATATTTTTTATCTCACAAGTTTCCTAAAATATTTAATTATGTAATCTTCGGAAATACTAAGGTTTCAAGATTTTACATTTTGTCTCTGTAATGGCTTAAGCTTCGACTGAAATTTTAATTTTGTAGCAAAGTCGTCCTTGAAGATTTTTTCTACGTCGCTTTCAGTCAAATACAAAAACGTTTCATAGTCTGCAATTCCAATAGCTTTGTAAAAAAACAATAAATTATTGAAATGGCGATCAAGAGAATATGCAAAGCACCGGCTCTTTACAAAAATGCATTAATATTATTCTGTGGAGCTCAGTATGCATTCACCAATTTTTTGCATTTCTGAAAATTTCAAACATACACAAACAGCAAGTTCCTTTAGCATTGCGAGGAGTACATATTTGTTTCTGCAATAAATTGTTGTCTTAATATTAATGCAATTTTGGGGAAGGCCGTAATTTTAGTTAAATAACTTACAATTTAAATGTTCATAAACATTTTCCAATTTCCACTCACTAAGCGTTTTAAGCAAAACATCAGACATTATTTTTATTTCTATTAATTATGCACTTGTTGGTCTGAAAAACGTCTTCACAAACTAAAAAGCAAACAGTAACTGAAGTTTATCGTTTGATAGAGTTGCCAATAATTAAAGAACGTAGGGAGAAAAATCTATCACTGCTTGTAATTTTGGTATCCAGGCTGCGGAGTGGAAATGTAAGCGTCTGGTTTTTGGTTTGCAATACAGAATGATGCCCTGTTCATACATAACGAAATGTGGATATATTTATTTCATCGTTTATAACTTTCGTTCTAGAAATGAAGCACACTGGATGTCATTCTTGTGATAGTACGGCACCAAGTGCGTAGTTCGAAGCGTCAGCTGTCAGTGTAAAAGACTTGTCAAAATTAGGGTATTTTAAAACAGGATAGGTGCTAATTAATATTTCTAATTTCTCAAATGCCTCTACATATGTTGGACCCTTTAAGTAAATTTTTACATTATTTTTTAGATATTTTGTTATATGTAGGATGGGCTATTTTTGCGTAATCCTTTATGAATTTTCGATAGTAGTCCATAATGCCTAGAAAACTTTATATTTGTTTTTTCTGACTTGGGCAATTTCAATGTTTCTATTACTTAAATTTTATCGGGATTTGGTTTCAGTCCCTCTGTTAAGATATGTCCCAAGAACTCTGTCTCCTTTTTCATAAAATTACAGTTGTCGATTTGTATCTTTGCTCTAAAACTTTGAATATATCTGTTAAAGTTTTTAAAGTGTTCTTGAGGCGATGTACTAAAGATCAAAATATCGGCAAGATACACTACACATGTTTATCCCCCCAGCGGGTTAGGGGGCTTAGAATATACCCGCGGTAGGTATGCCTGTCGTAAGAAGCGACTAAAATACCAAATTGATTCAAAGAGTTGTGTATCGCAACCCTTTCAAGGGGTTTCTAGCGCAATATATAGCTTCTCCAACCCAATTGTCAACCTCACCTGGCGAATCCTGTTTTGTTAACAGCCGAGGCTCTAATGACCCCAAACTCATAATTGGATCAAGATCGACATGCAAAGCAAGACGATGCGATATAAGAAACCCCAGCGGGTTAGGGGATCAGAATATACTCGCGGTAGGTATGCCTGTCGTAAGAGGCGACTAAAATACCAGATTCAAGGGGCTGTGTAGCGCAACCTTTCAGGTTGCCAGCGCAACATATAGCTCCTCCAACCCAATTGTCAACCTAACCTACCCGTGGCGAATCATGTTTCATTAACAGCCAAGGATCTGGCGACCCCAATTTCCTCATGGAACTGGGGGTGGGGAGGTCGGGATGGCGGGATGTCCTAGAAGGTTTAATGTAGTCATATAAATCGTTCGCGAGATGTTCGGGGAATGTCTTTATCGTTAATACAACAACAACAGCAACACATGTTTTATTAATAAAGTCACGCAGCGTTTCATTCATTAGCTTTTGGTGCATTTTTTTGCCCAAATGACATTCTAATAAATTCATATAGACCATGCGTATGCCGTCTTTTCTCTTTCTATTCTCTAATTTAAATTTGATGATAACCCTTACTGAACCCAGAGTTGAATATTGAGCTTTACCTAACTTATCTAAAACCGAGTCTATGTTTGGTCACTTCGCTCAATTCTCTGTAGTCTATAACGATTCTATATTTCCATTCTCCAGAATGATCTATTTTTTTGGTACAACAATTAAGGGGCTAGAGTATCGTGAGTGGCTTTTTCTAATAATTCCTTGTTCTTCCATCTCGCTTATTTCCTTCTCACCTCTGCTTCATATTGTGGGGATACCTATATAAATTGCATCCAACTACCAAACTTATTGTTGTATTAAAGCAATTTAGCAGCTCAATACCTATAATAAAGTTATATTTTCTTCCTTTCAGCGAAGTTATTTTCCATTTAATTTTTGGATATATTGGTAGGTTAAATTCCCTAGGTGCCTCTTTCAGTACTTCATACTTGATCAAATAATTTTTCTTATTTATTGTGCTACACGCTATTGATTTCTTCAGTAAAATTTTTTCGAAATAGTCTATATTACCATTTATTAGACTTATGCTAGCTCCGGTCACGGTAGCCACTTTGGTATATTTGGACCAAAAATGGTCGTTTCCAACCCTACTTGATCCGCTGGTCCCTTTTTCCAATTTTGGTACTTTTTAGGCAATAACAATGATTTTGGTACTTTTGATTATTTTTGCACTGAGGTAAAAATGCACAATACTGTCCGCGAAATTTTCCACACCTTCATTAACTCTTATATAATTTTCAATTGACCTCAATAGATATCTTACGAAAAATATTGCTGCCATTAAAGTGTAGCAGAACAGTGGCACTTCATAGCTTAGAAAAGTTTTGGATCTTGAAGCAAACCCATTTTCGTTAACTGTTGATGAAACCAGCGGCCAATCAGAAAATTTTGTTTTGGTGGCTAGATATTTTGATCGGATATCAAACACTTTTTGTGATAGATTTTTATCACTATTTGAGCTTAAAAAAAGTTGTTGCAAATGCTCGTGCACCTCAAAGAAATTTGACGGTGCTTCGCCATTCTGGATTGAAGTACACTTGCCACTCCCTTATTTATGTTCAAGTTATGCGTGCAAGCATACCGATAGATATTGAGAGTTTGTGAAGCAAAAACGTGGCAAATAAAAAGTGACCCTTAAAAAAATTGTACAAAGAAATCCTAAGTAAAAATTGTGAAAGTGTTACTTTTCGCTTGGGATGTCGATATTTGAACGTTTTCACACAGGCGAAAGCAAATTAATGAGATTAAGGATTTCCATGATTATTCTGGTGTTAAGCCACTCAAGATACTAGAAATTAATTTTACTCGTTGGCTCACTTTGGAATGTGTTTTTTTTTTCTATCTTTGTGTCTGGAAGTTAATAGCATTTCTGTCAAAACCACTGTCAAATTCAGTATCAGTTACATAATTAAAAATTTATATTTATTTCCGGCCTGCACTAAAGAGTTCAATTAGAATTAGAAAAAGTTGGTCTACCGATATTATACCATCAATATAAACCACGTTTTAAGTAACTTTAGGTACAGTGACTGGATGAATTGTAGAGCGTTTCCTACAACGTCTGACCGTCAAACAGCTTGCGAAGGTTTCTTTACATAAAGAAAGTTAAACCCAACAATTAAAATTTGCGATTTATTGAAGTTCACCCTTTAATGGTTACTAGGTTAATAATTTTAAAAACTACGCAGCGGCGAAAGTGTGCATTACGAAATCCAATACTTCTCAAAAACTTCGAATGCAGCTTACCTTTCAGAATCAATTACAATCAATGCTACTTTTCCATAAGCATGGCCGCTTTGTGGACAGAACTGATTACTTACATCATTACTGGTAATGGAGTAAGTAAACGATCTCCGAACAATCTTCGGATGTTTATTACTCTAAGGCACACCTTTCTGAAATTGTTATCGGTATTGTAGAGAGGTCATCCACATAACGATACACGCTCTCTAAGGGGTAAGGAACCTTATAATACAGCCACTATACCAATTCGCGTACTCGCAATCGAAGTTATAAAGTATAGTCAACACATTGCAGTGTACATTTATGCAATTGTAATCGGCAGTGTAGGCAGAGCACCCACAGAATGATACACAATTCTGAAGTGGTAAGTTCACTTGGAACAGAATCACTGTACAACTTAATGTACAATTCAAAGGTAGGGTAAAAGCAAAGTAAATTATGTATTTTCATTTATACGATTTTAAGAAGTTTATTTTTATTTTGTTATTTTAGAAATTAACAAATTTATGTGAAATATTTCATCAAAAAAGGTTCAAAAAACTAAAGTAGCCACTACAATTTCATATTAGATATTATGCATACACATACATATGGGGGGCATCCACAAACCTAACCTACATATATACATACTATTTTTTATAATTAATAAAAAAACTGAAAGACAAACGTCAAAAGGATAAAAGAACAAACTAAAATACGAAGTCCATATTATGCACATATTTTTCTTATGAGTATATCTTTACTAATTTGGTGACTTTTTCCCATCATTCGTTTTTTTATTGTCTGTATTCCCAGCACTTCCAATATTTTCCTTATTTTTAAGATTTTAAATATTATTATCGTTCTTTCGTTTTGCTAATCGACCCTTTTGCGTTTTGAATGCTTGTCGTATGGTTTGTTTATATAAGCGCTCATTGGTGTCATTGGTGCAATCAACTTTTAAAGCATGTGTAAATTAAACAAAAACAAGTAAGGAAGGTTAAGTTCGGGTGTAACCGAACATTACATACTCAGTTGAGAGCTATGGTGACAACATAAGGGAAAATAACCATGTAGGAAAATGAACCGAGGGAAACCCTGGAATGTGTTTGTATGACATGTGTATCAAATGAAAGGCATTAAAGAGTATTTTATGAGGGAGTGCGCCATAGTTCTATAGGTGGACGCCATTTAGGGATATAGCCATAAAGGTGGATCAGGGTTGACTCTAGAATGCGTTTGTAGGATATGGGTATCAAATGAAAGGTATTAATGAGTATTTTAAAATGGCGTGGACCTAAGTTCTATAGATGGACGCCTTTTCGAGATATCGCCGTAAAGATGGACCAGGGGTGACTCTAGAATGCGTTTGCACAATATGGGCATCAAACGAAAGGTGTTAATGAGTATTTTAAAAGGGAGTGGGCCTAAGTTCTATAGGTGGACGCCGTTTCGAGATATCGTCATAAAGGTGGACCAGGGGTGACTCTAGAATGCGTTTGTACGATATGGGTATCAAATGAAAGGTGTTAATGAGTACTTTAAAAGGGAGTAATCCTTAGTTCCATAGGTGGACGCCGTTTCGAGATATCGCCATAAAGGTGGACCAGGGGTGACCCTAGAATTTGTTTGTACAATATGGGTATCAAAAGAAAGCTGTTAATGAATATTTTAAAAGGGAGTAATCCTTAGTTCCATAGGTGGACGCCGTTTCGAAATATCGCCATAAAAGTGGACCAGGGGTGACTCTAGAATGTGTTTGTACGATATGGATATCAAATTAAAGGTATTAATGAGGATTTTAAAAGGGAGTGGTGGTTGTTGTATAGGTGGTCGCCTTTTCGAAATATCGCCATAAAGGTGGACCAGGGGTGACTCTAGAATGCGTTTGTACGATATGGATATCAAATTTAAGGTATTAATGAGTATTTTAAAAGGGAGTAATCCTTAGTTCCATAGGTGGACGCCGTTTCGAGATATCGCCATAAAGGTGGACCAGGGGTGACCCTAGAATTTGTTTGTACAATATGGGTATCAAAAGAAAGCTGTTAATGAATATTTTAAAAGGGAGTAATCCTTAGTTCCATAGGTGGACGCCGTTTCGAGATATCGCCATAAAGGTGGACCAGGGGTGACCCTAGAATTTGTTTGTACAATATGGGTATCAAAAGAAAGGTGTTAATGAGTACTTTAAAAGGGTGTGGGGCTTAGTTCGATAGGTGCACACCTTTTCGGAATATCGCCACAAAGGTGGACCAGGGGTGACTCTAGAATGTGTTTGTACGATATGGGTATCAAATTAAAGGTATTAATGAGGGCTTTAAAAGGGAGTGGTGGTTGTTGTATAGGTGGTCGCATTTTCGAGATATCGCCATAAAGGTGGACCAGGGTTGACCCTAGAATTTGTTTGTACAATATGGGCATCAAAAGAAAGGTGATAATGAGTATTTTAAAAGTGAGTATTCCTTAGTTCCATAGGTGGACGCCGTTTCGAGATATCGCCATAAAGGTGGAGCAGGGGTGACCCTAGAATTTGTTTGTACAATATGGGTATCAAAAGAAAGGTGTTAATGAGTATTTTAAAAGGGTGTGGGGCTTAGTTCTATAGGTGGACGCCTTTTCGAGATATCGCCATAAAGGTGGACCAGGGGTGACTCTAGAATGAGTTTGTACGATATGGGTATCAAATTAAAGGTATTAATGAGAGTTTTAAAAGGGAGTGGTGGTAGTTGTATATGTGAAGGCGTTTTCCAGATATCGACCAAAATGTGGACTAGGGTGACCCAGAACATTATCGGTTGGATACCGCTAATTTATTTATATATGTAATACCTGGCAAGATTTTAAGGGGGTTTTATTTCGCCCTGCAGAACTTTTTCATTTTCTTCTACTTAATATGGTAGGTGTCACAACCATTTTATAAAGTTTTTTCTAAAGTTATATTTCGCGTCAATAAAACAATCCAATTACCTTACCATGTTTCATCCCTTTTTTCGTATTTGGTATAGAATTATGGCATTTTTTTCATTTTTCGCAATTTTCGATATCGAAAAAGTGGGCGTGGTCATAGTCGGATTTCGTTCATTTTTCATACCAAGGTAAAGTGGGTTCAGATAAATACGTGAACTGAGTTTAGTAAAGATATATCGATTTTTGCTCAAGTTATCGTGTTAACGGCCATGCGGAAGGACAGACGGACGACTGTGTATAAAAACTGGGCGTGGCATCAACCGATTTCGCCCATTTTCACAGAAAACAGTTACCGCCATAAAATCTATGCCCCTACCAAATTTCAAAAGGATTGGTTAATTTTTGTTCGATTTATGGCATTAAAAGTATCCTAGACAAATTAAATGAAAAAGAGCGGAGCCACGCCCATTTTTAAATTTTCTTTTATTTTTGTATTTTGTTGCACCATATCATTACTGGAGTTGAATCTTGACATAATTTACTTATATACTGTAAAGATATTAAATTTTTTGTTAAAATTTTACTTTAAAAAATTTTTTTTTAAAAGTGGGCGTGGTCCTTCTCCGATTTTGCTAATTTTTATTAAGCGTACATACAGTAATAAGAGTAACGTTCCTGCCAAATTTCATCATGATATCTTCAACGACTGCCAAATTACAGCTTGCAAAAATTTTAAATTACCTTCTTTAAACAGTGGGCGGTGCCACGCCCATTGTCCAAAATTTTACTAATTTTATATTTTGCGTCATAAGTTCAACTCATCTACCAAGTTTCGTCGCTTATCGGTCTTTTGTAATGAATTATCGCACTTTTTCGGTTTTTCGAAATTTTCGATATCGAAAAAGTGGGCGTGGTTATAGTCCGATATCGTTCATTTTAAATAGCGATCTGAGATGAGTGCTCAGTAACCTACATACCAAATTTCATCAAGATACCTCAAAATTTACTCAAGTTATCGTGTTAACGGACGGACGGACGGACGGACGGACGGACATGGCTCAATCAAATTTTTTTTCGATCCTGATTATTTTGATATATGGAAGTCTATATCTATCTCGATTCCTTTATATATGTACAACCAACCGTTATCCAATCAAACTTAATATACTCTGTGAGCTCTGCTCAACTGAGTATAACAAGTAAGAAAGGCTAAGTTCGGGTGTAACCGAACATTACATACTCAGCTGAGAGCTATGGAGACAAAATAAGGGAAAATCACCATGTAGGAAAATGAACCTAGGGTAACCCTGGAATGTGTTTGTATGAAATGTGTATCAAATGGAAATATTAAAGAGTATTTGAAGAGGGAGTGGGCCATAGTTCTATAGGTGGACGCCATTTAGGGATATCGCCATAAAGGTTGACCAGGGCTGACTCTAGAACTTTTTTGTACGATATGAGTACCAAATGAAAGGCGTTAATGAGTATTTTAAAAAGGAGTGGGCCTTAGTTCTATAGGTGGACGCCTTTTCAAGATATCGCCATAAAGGTGGAGCAGAGGTGACTCTAGAATTTCTTTGTACGATATGGGTATCAAATGAAAGGTGTTAATGAGTATTTTAAAAAGGAGTGGGCCTTAGTTCTATAGGTGGACGCCTTTTCGAGATATCGCCATAAAGGTGGACCAGGGGTGACTCTAGAATGCGTTTGTACAATATGGATATCAAACGAAAGGTGTTAATGAGTATTTTAAAAGGGAGTGGGCCTTAGTTCTATAGGTGGACCAGGGGTGACTCTGGAATGTGGTTGTCCGATATGGGTATCAACATAAAGGAATAAGGGTTTTAAAAGGGAGTGGTGGTAGTTGTATATGTGAAGGCGTTTTCGAGATATCGACCAAAATGTGGACCAGGGTGACCCAGAACATCATCTGTCGGGTACCGCTAATTTATTAATATATATAATACCACGAATAGTATTCCTGCCAAGATTCGAAGGGCTTTTGATTTCGCCGTGCAGAAATTTTTCATTTTCTTCTACTTAATATGGTGGGTGTCACAACCATTTTACAAAGTTTTTTTCTAAAGTTATATTTTACGTCAATAAACCAATCCAATTACCATGGTTCATCCCTTTTTTCGTATTTCGTATAGAATTATTGCATTTTTTTCATTTTTCGTAATTTTAGATATCGAAAAAGTGGGCGTGGTCACAGTCGAATTTCGGCCATTTTTTATACCAATACAAAGTGAGTTCAGATAAGTACGGAAATTGAGTTTAGTAAAGATATATCGATTTTTGCTCAAGTTATCGTGTTAACGGCCGAGCGGAAGGACAGACGTGTATAAAAACTGGGCGTGGCTTCAACAGATTTCGCCCCTTTTCACAGAAAACAGTTATCGTCCTAGAATCTAACCCCTACCAAATTTCACAAGGATTGGTAAATTTTTGTTCGACTTATGGAATTAAAAGTATCCTAGACAAATGAAATAAAAAAGGGTGGAGCCACGCCCATTTTGAAATTTCTTTTATTTTTGTATTTTGTTGCACCATATCATTACTGGAGTTGAATGTTGACATAATTTACTTATATATTGTAAAGACATTAAATTTTTTCTTAAAATTTGACTTTAAAAAAAATTTTGTTTAAAAGAAGGCGTGGACGTTCTCCGATTTTGCTAATTTTCATTAAACATACATATAGTAATAGTAGTAACGTTCCTGCCAAATTTCATTATGATATCTTCAACGACTGCCAAATTACAGCTTGCAAAATTTTTAAAATACCTTCTTTTAAAAGTGGGCGGTGCCACGCCCATTGTACAAAATTTTTCTAATTTTTTATTTTGCGTCATAAGTTCAACGCACCTACCAAGTTTCATTGCTTTATCCGTCTTTGGTAATGAATTATCGGTAATGAATTATCGGTTTTTCGAAATTTTCGATATCGAAAAAATGGGCGTGGTTATAGTCCGATATTGTTCATTTTAAATAGCGATCTGAGATGAGTGCCCAGGAACCTACATACCAAATTTCATCAAGATACATAAAAATTTACTCAAGTAATCGTGTTAACGGACGGACGGACGGACATGGCTCAATCAAATTTTTTTTAGAAACTGATGATCTATATCTATCTCGATTCCTTTATACCTGTACAATACGCCGGGTCGATTTGTGGGGAGGCAGAAAAATCGCCCATTGCTCTGTGAAAATCAGATTCTAGGGATCAAAATAAGAAACTTTGCCGAAGGAACCATACCTCTAAAACGAATTCTGATGTCCCCCCCCCTTTGGGTCGTAGGGGCAAATTTTGAAAAATCCCACTTTGAAATGCCTATGTTTTTTCTTTTGGGAGTTTATTTTTCTCTTTAGAAATTCATTTAGTCAGAACATATGTAAATGAAAAAATGAATTTAACTTAGTAATAGAAAAGAAATTAAAAAAAATTATTAGAAATTAGCGTTTTTACAACCCTCTTTTAAAACCAAGGCATCACTGCATGTCGTAAACATAGTTGTGTGGGTTTTTTATTCAACCGTTTTAAAAAATTAAGGTATCACTGTGACACAATTGCAGATCGTGAAATTGCTTGTGTTGTTTTTTTTAAGCCACCACAAGACACAGCAGGTAGAATTGAAATTGCCCCTACCCAAAAGTTCGACCCAAAGGGGGGGGGGGGCATCAGAACTCGTTTTAGAGGTATTGTTCCTTCGGCAAAGTTTCTTATTTTGATCCCTAGCATACGATTTTCATAGAGCAATGAGCGATTTTTAAATCGACCCTCCCTACTGTACAGCCAACCGTTATCCAATCAAAGTTAATATACTCTGTGAGTTCTGCTCAACTGAGTATAAAAATTAATAAAAAAAAACATTGGCATAGGTACATACTGATGTGTTAACTTACATAATACATAAAATCACAATATTTCAGTAATTCACAGAACTTACAGTTTGCTTGCTGGAACTCCACAATGCACACACTAAATAAGAAGAAACCATATATTATAATATGTAAATCTAAGTAATTTAACTGAAAAACTCACTTAAATATTTTAGATTTGTTTTTTATTATTTATTGTCGGATGTTTTTTGCTTTTAAATTTTTTCAATACTATTTACAGCGCACAATCTTCACACGAATAATCGACTGACGCGTGCCACAAAACGATCTACATGTACATATATATGTAAAAGTATGAACATACATATATGTATATATGTATTTTACACGAACCTTCATGAAGTTTTAAAATCTCTATTACGAAGAATGCACAGAAATTTCTTCATTACAAGTCAGCATACAATCTAAGTGAATGTAATACATTACTTGTAAGGGTATTACATACAATCAGCATACAATCTAAGTGAATGTAATACATTACTTGTAAGGGTTTCGTAATGCATAACGTGGAAGGATCGCAGACTCACTTCGCCGCTGGGTAAAAACGAATTAAATGCTAGCAGAAAAAATATGTAGGAATATTTCATGGAAAAGCCCTGTTATATTACATTGACAATTACCGTAGACAATGTCGTATGATTTCTTGAATTAGGTAAACAAAACAATAAGTGCGAAGAGAACAAAAACTATGCGTGTTGTTACCCAGCGGCGAAAATGTGCATTACGAAATCGAATACTTCTCAAACACTTCGAATGCAGCTTACCTTCCAGAATCAATTGCAATCAATGCTACTTTTCCATAAGCATGGCCGCTTTGTGCACAGAACTGATTACTTACATCATTACTGGTAATGGAGTAAGTAAACGATCTCCGAACAATCTTCGGATGTTTATTACTCTAAGGCACACCTTTCTGAAATTGTTATCGGCATTGTAGAGAGGTCATCCACATAATGATACACGCTTTCTAAGGAGTAAGGAACCCTATAATACAGCCACTATACCAATTCGTGTACTTGTAATCGAAGTCGTAAAGTATAGTCAACACACTTCAGTGTACATATATGCAATTGTAATCGGCAGTGTAGGTAGAGTACCCACAGAATGATACACAATTCTGAAGTGGTAAGTGCACTTGGAACAGAATCACTGTACAACTTAATGTACAATTCAAAGGTAGGGTAAAAGCAAAGTAAATTATGTATTTTCATTTATACGATTTTAAGAAGTTTATTTTTATTTTGTTATTTTAGAAATTAACAAATTTATGTGAAATATTTCATCAAAAAAGCTTCAAAAAACTAAAGTAGCCACTACAATTTCATACCTGATATTATGCATACACCTACATATGGGGGGCATCCACAAACCTAACCTACATATATACATACTCTTTCTTATAATTAGTAAAAAACTGAAATATTGTTTGAGAACAAAAAAACGTCAAAAGGATAAAAGAACAAACTAAAATACGAAGTCCATATTATGCACATATTTTTCTTATGAGTATATTTTTACTAATTTGGTGACTTTTTCCCATCATTAGTTTTTTTACTGTCTGTATTCCCAGCACTTCCAATATTTTCTTTATTTTTAAGATGTTAAATTTTATTATCGTACTTTCGTTTTGCTAAGCGACCCTTTTACGTTTTGAATACGAAGTCCATATTATGCAAATATTTTTCTTATGAGTATATCTTTACTAATTTGGTGACCTTTTCCCATCATTCATTTTTTTATTGTCGGTATTCCCAGTACTTGGCGGCCACCGTGGTGTGATGGTAGCGTGCTCCGCCTATCACACCGTATGCCCTGGGTTCAACTCCCGGGCAAAGCAACATCAAAATTTTAGAAATAAGATTTTTCAATTAGAAGAAAATTTTTCTAAGCGGGGTCGCCCCTCGGCAGTGTCTGGCAAGCGCTCCGATTGTATTTCTGCCATGAAAAGCTCTCAGTGAAAACTCATCTGCCTTGCAGATGCCGTTCGGAGTCGGCATAAAACATGTAGGTCCCGTCCGGCCAATTGGTAGGGAAAAATCAAGAGGAGCACGACGCAAATTGGAAGAGAAGCTCGGCCTTAGATCTCTTCGGAGGTTATCGCGCCTTACATTTATTTATTTTTTTTTATTCCCAGCACTTCCAATATTTTCCTTATATTTAAGATTAAAGTTAAATTTTATTATCGTACTTTCGTTTGGCTAAGCGACCCTTTTACGTTTTGAATGCTTGTCGTGTGGTTTGTTTATATAAGCGCTCATTGGTGCCATCAACTTTTAAAGCATCTGTAAATTAAACAAAAAAAAATAAATTATAAAAAAACATAGGCCTAGGTACACACTGCTGTGTTAACTTACATAATACATAAAATCACAATATTTCAGTAGTTCACAGAACTTACAGTTTGCTTGCTGGAACTCCACAATGCACACACTAAATAAGAAGAAACCATTTATTATAATATGTAAATCTAAGTAATTTAACTGAAAAACTCACTTAAATAGTTTAAATTCGTTTTTTATTATTTATTGCCTGGGGTTTTTTGCTTTTAAGTTTTTTCAATACTATTTACAGCGCACAATCTTCACACGAATAATCGACTGACGCGTGCCACAAAACGATCTACATGTACATATATATGGGGTATTCCATCCCATTTCGACCAATTTTGAACCCGACCCCTTTAGAATTGGCTGAAAGTTCTTATTCTTTTTCAAGCTTACGAAAGACGTTTTTCAGAAGTTTTTCAAATTTTTTCATCAAACTGAAAAAAAGTTATGAATTTTTAAAAAAACACCGTTTTTGTCTTCAAAATGCTATAACTTTTTCAAAAATTGACCGTTTGGGATCTTTTTTTTTAAATTTGTTTTTAAATGTACTTTTCGGTAAAAATTCAAAAAAAAATTTTAAGTTTTTTTTCTTAATTTTTCAGTTTTTCGAGATTTTTCGAATTTCGCCCTTTTTTTCTCATAAAAAACTTCAATCAATTCTGCAATCATCCCCACTAATCCCGGAGTGGACCGAGAATTTTTTTTTTTTTAATTTTTTTTGTATTTTTTCCGAAAAGTACATTTAAAAAAAAATTATCCCAAACGGTCAATTTTTAAAAAAGTTATAGCATTTTGAAAAAACACCGTTTTTTTCAAAATATTTAAAACTTCTTTTGAGTTGGAAAACGGTGTTTTTTTTCAAAATGCTATAACTTTTTCAAAAATTGACCGTGCGGGATCATTTTTTTGTTTTTAAACATGTTTTTAAATGTACTTTTCGGAAAAAATACAAAAAAATTTTAAAGTTTTTTTTTTCAATTAAATAAAAAAAAAACAAAAATTCTCGGCCCACTCCGGGATTAGTGGGGATGATTGCAGAATTGATTGAATTTTTGAAAAAGTTATAGCATTTTGAAAACAAAAACGGGGTTTTTATAAAAATTCATAACTTTTTTTGAGTTGGATGAAAAAATTTGAAAAACTTCTGAAAAACGTCTTTCGTAAGCTAGAAAAAGAAGAAAAACTTTCAGCCAATTCTAAAGGGGTGAGGTTCAAAATTGGTCGAAATGGGATGGAATACCCCATATGTAAAAATATGAACAAACTTCACGAAGTTTTAAAATATCTATTACGAAGAATGCATAGAAATTTCTTCATTAAAAGTCAGCATACAATCTAAGTGAATGTAATACTTTACTTGTAAGGGTTTCGTAATGCATAACGTGGAAGGATCGCAGACTCACATCACTATGTATTTTACACGAACCTTCACGAAGTTTTAAAATCTCTATTACGAAGAATGCATAGAAATTTCTTCATTACAAGTCAGAACACAATCTTAGTGAATGTAATACTTTACTTGTAAGGGTTTCGTAATGCACAACGAGGAAGGATCACAGACACACTTTGCCGCGGGGTATGAGTAGATGGCACGTATTATTATGGAGAACGGTAGATTGAGCGACACTGGCGCCATCTGATATGGAAAAGTAGCCAACTCCCAAATTTTGTTCCAAGCAAATCATAAGGAGAAGAATTTGACATTTGCTTTGGCTAAGGGTGCTGGCACACTTTGCAAGTGAAATTATTTTTCACACTGGATGGTAAATTTTCCAACATTTTTCGCAAAAAAAAACTGCAATATAACAATTGAATAGACACAAAATATATTAGCAAGCATTTTTATTGTATAGGGAGAATGTTTATAACAGTGCTTCGCGAAATTTTTTATGTGAATGGTCAAGGCGTAATAAACTTCAATTGCCAAGTCTGAAGTTCCTCATATTTACAAAAGCAACATCTTGATTGATTGTGGCGATGTTACTGGAATGCATAAGCTTGTGTCAAACGCATCTATATGAAAAATGTCATTGTGCCGCGGCTTTAAATGCAAACAACGACAACGACAGCGATGATAAGACGGTAGAATCGTAGGTATGTATGTGCGAAATAGAGAGTAATGCAAATTCGAAGACTGGTTGGAAATACATGTGCGTCGTACGTTGAGCAATAAGGTGCGGCGTAACCATCCACCCCCTGAAAGCTTGCTTTTAATTGTTACTGTTGAGATAACGATGTTTCTATTGGTAGCTTACATACTCGAGTCACTGCTCTTTTGTATGTTCCTTCAGCAGTTTTGATAAGAATAACTCGTACTATGCCATCAATTCCAGTGAAACTATCAACAACTCTGCCTAGTGGCCACTTCAGGGGTGGTGTGAAATCTTTCCTAATAAGAAATATGTCGTTGATTTTTAAATATATATGGTATGTTGTCCTCCACTTGGTACGAACCATTAATTCCTTTAAGTATTCTTGCCGCCGGCGTTCCCAAAAGTTTTGTTGCATTGATTGTACCATTTGGTATCTAGATAACAACCCAGTAGAAATTTGTTGGAGCGATGGTTCAATTACCGTGGTGAGACTTCTGCCAATCAAAAAATTAGGAGGAGTAAGCGCACGAAGATCGTCAGGGCTAGCAGACAAGGGTGTAAGCGGGCGGCTGTTTATCATTGCCTCAGCTTGACAACAAACTGTATTTAGCTCATCGAATGTAAGCAATGTTGCGCCGATAACCCGTCGGAGATAATATTTGACACATTTCCCAAAGTCCGCCGAAATGCGGTGACCGTGGCGGTATGAATCTCCATTTTATGCCTTCGCCTGCATAAGTTGATTGGACCGTAGTAATATGTTTTTGTGATGCAAATTCCGATAACATCTGCTTCAACTCTCGATTTGCTCCGATGAAATTTGTTCCATTGTCTGAGAAAATTGTGCGGCATTTGCCTCTGCGTGCAAAAAATCTCTTGAGAGAAGAAATGAATGCGGCAGTATTCAGGTCTGGTACCAACTCCATATGCACGGCTTTTGTTGTGAAGCAAATGAACAATGCTATGTATACTTTGATAAGGCTCTTGCTTCTAATTCTTTGAATTATTGACAAAGGGTCGCAATAGCCAACCCCAGCGATTTCAAAGGGATAAGCAGGCTGAACGCGTTCTGGAGGAAGTGCTTCCATGAGTTGCTGTTCTAGCTTGGGTTTGTTGCGATAGCATAAAATGCACTTGTATAACTATATTTCGAGAGTTGATAATCCAGTACTTGTCACGAAAGATGCTCAAGGGAGTTTGGCATCCAGCATGGAGGCGTTGATGCGTAGCTTCGATGAGGGTGCGCACGAATGAATGTGCCTTGGGAAGGAGGATTGGGTGTTTCGTAGACCACGGCAGTGAGGAATTAGAAATTCTTCCACCCACTCTGATTATTTCATCGTGCAGAAATGGCGATAATTGATTGAGTGTGGAATTACGATTGACCTCAGATGTATGTAGTGTTTTGTAATCTTCGGCCAATACTAACTACACTCTGGATACATCGGCACAAAGTCATTAGAGACTCATCTAGTTCTTTGGCCGTGATTGGCCCCGATCCCACGAAGCGATGACGAAGGGATGAAATAAAACGTTTAACGTAAGCAAATATGCGAAACAGTTTTCCGTACCTATTCTCGATGCTAAGGAAACACAAAGTGCCCGCTGTTCTGGAAGTTCTTGCGAAGCGTGAACTGGATTGCGTGGCCAGAACCTGCTTTCCTTTGTCAAAAAATCTGGCCCAATCAACCACAATTTATTATCGATTAGGGCCTCTACTAACGTTCCACGTGATACTAAATCTGCTGGATTCTCTTCGGATGGGACATGATGCCATGTGAAGTCAGCAGTAGTGTGTTGTATTTTTGCAACTCCGTTGGCGACTAATGTTGTCCAGCAATATGTTACCCCCGGTTGCCGCATTCACCTTCCCCCAGAGGGAAAAGCAGGGCACGATGATGCGCTAAGTACGCTTGCATTTTCGACTTAGCTCGCCGGATGGGGTGGGTGTTAAGATCATCATAGTT
Source organism: Eurosta solidaginis (assembly GCF_040869045.1). Classification (NCBI taxonomy): domain Eukaryota; kingdom Metazoa; phylum Arthropoda; class Insecta; order Diptera; family Tephritidae; genus Eurosta; species Eurosta solidaginis. The sequence goes on along the minus strand of NC_090324.1, from coordinate 155,575,602 downwards.
GTTAAAAGACCATATAGGTAAACCGCAGAAACAATAAGAAAAAAATCGTACCCCTTGCTGCCACAAACACAACCCCCTTACTCACCAAACCGCAACCATGATACCTCGTCGTCGTCGTCCCGGCAGTTCGCCTCCATACAATCGAGGCAGGCCTCTGCCTTCACAACTCCCCCCTACCATTGCCCGCCATGGCCACCACTGGCTGGCCTCATAATCAATACCTGTCCTTATGTCCGTCTGTCCATCACCAACAGGTCACCCCGACATCCCCCATTCACCACACACTACATCTTCATCTTTAGCAATTCATTGTTTATTTAGCAATAGCGCTTATATCTACGACAAGATTAATTTTCATATTTACAGGTGTCATCGCACCTAATAGCTTATATTCCTAATGCACATTGTGCGGCATGCATCAGCCATATTTTTATACAACTAAATCAACCTATTCTAAGTTCTCTGATTCTTCAGTTACTACTACACCCGATTACTTTCATCAGTGCATTAACTCAACTTACTTCATTCCGCGTTTGAGAACGAATATGTAGAAATTCAAATGTATGTATATACGTAGTAGTGTAATATCGTGGTTTAGGAAAATGATATTTGATCTAAACCAATTTGGCTTAAACAAAAGCCTGAAGCGAAGGCATTTGAGCAGGAAATCGTTTACCGACATTCAGCATACCAACTGAGATAACAAACAACTATCAGCACGAATAAGGGTGCGCGCCTCCATGATTAGCCCTTACGATGAAATGCTCCTACGATTCCATCCTCGAACGCCTTGCACTTAGCTCTTCACTTTGAATTAACGAAATACGTGACCGTCCACCTTTTGGACCTTTAATTGAACTAAATAACCTTGCGTTGATCCACGCACTCTTACACAGGCGTGCACAGCACTACGGCCGCATATTTCGTTCATCCATTCGTTTTAAGATTCACCCAGAATATGAAAATGTGAAATGCACCAGTGTGAATTATATAAATATGTGAACGCACACAAATAGTAGTATCAGTATAAATAAAGGGGAATCAGACAGGGATTGAGTGGGGCGACAACTGCGAGACACAATCTCTTGGCACCGACACCCAAGCAAACAAACAAAACCTCACCAGCTGATTATCCTAAGGCGCCTTTGGTAACTCGCAACGGGGTATACAGCGCTCATTGCGCTTTACTACTATGTTTCTATATCGAGCGCACCACTCACCCTCTGTCCTACGCTCAAGACAATGGTCATTCATAAACACTCTTAGATAACAACAACAATAGTTAATCAGCAATATTTTCACTGTTGTACACGCTCTTTATTTTCTGCCGTTCATCCACTGCTTTGGCTATCCAGCTTCCTTGCGCTGGACATAAACACGTTTGTTGCTCTTGACGAATAGATTCGCGTTTGTCTTTTTCCTTCTCACAAAAATCACCCCCTTTGATCAGCGCACCGCCACACACTCCCTATGCACATATATGTGTTTGTTATTATGCTGCTCGGGCGAGTGGCCACTGTTCGCGAGCACTCCGTGCTGCGCGCTCAACTAAGCGTTTCTGCCTGCGCTAGCGTTTGCTGCTTGTAGCAAGTGTGTGTTCGAGCTGATTAGCAACGCATGGCCCCAGCAGAATTTTTGGTTTAAAACTAAATACCTGATTGTATATACTGCTCTCGTGTGCTGAGTTCTTGTTGTTGAATCGCTGTGACGATCGAACTCTTGTGCTGGCACTTACTGTCTGTCCACGCTGCTCTGCTCCTTCATTTGGTGGTTCGTCGATTCTTTCCTCGCGCTGGCTTGCGTACATGCGTATTCAACACCAAATTTCCGTAGAAATATTCCAAGCTTCTTAACGCTTCGATGCCTTGCCAGTGCGAGGCTGCAATTTTGTGACTCCTCTGCCGGCCTTGCTGCTGAGACACTCTGCCTCGTGCTCTGATGTTTTACGCTGTATGTCGTCGACGTTTTACAGTATTTTCTTGTAAATTGCTATTCACCTAGGGCGATGGAATCAAATCTGTTGGATGAGATGCCGTTCATGAGAATCTGCTTCCCTTTTCTAATTTTTATTGCAAATCTTACCTACTCTATTCTTCGCCGTGTGTTCTGCTTGGTGGTTGGAGTTGAAAAGGCCGGAAGTGGCAGAGTTAAGTTGGTCGCGGCAACCATTTGCCTTGAATTTGACAATCACGCGCAAGGTTGCATCGAACTTCAAAACTTTTTCTTTGACTGACCGTTAAGGTCGAAACACATCTTTCGCAACAAATGTGGTCCAAGTTGCCACCATGAAAAGGTGATAGTTGAGTCAGACCAACAGTGTACATTGCCCTACTGTGCGCTGAATGTTTCCAAAATTCTAATGAAGCAGATCTGAGAGCAAGCTCCGATTTAGGTAGGGTTATCTCCTTCGTTGGTGCAACTCGTGACTTGGCACAGATAAGCGTTGAATGGATAGCATTTTCATGACAAGAAACGGCATCTGCAAAGGCATGTAAATTAGTGTTATTATTAAAGTATACGTACAGTGGCACTTTCATGCGATTGACGAGGGTAAGTTGATGGCAGATACTCTCCCATTCTGTATGAATAGAAAGCGGTACACTCTCATCCCATGCTAAACGTAGTTTCCAGTGGCGTTGCAACAAGATTTTGCACTTAACGATGATAGGATTAAGTATTCCTACCGGGTTGAAGAAGTTTGCTACTTGTGCCATATAGTGCGTTTGGTTAGCTTCGATGAATTATGTTGCGATGAACGTACGAGAAAGTGATGTTGGCGTTTGTTGGTGACCCTTTCAGTCCCAGAGCCTTTATGTAACTCATTTCATCTGCTGTGATAATTTCTTCAACCTGAGAGCTTGGTATGTCTACAATAATTTCGTTGTAATTGGACGCAAATTTACGAAGCGGAAACCCACCCGATGCTAGTAGTTCGGTAACTTCAGTCTTGATTTCTAGCACTTCTCCTATTGTTTTTCCCCCTGTCATGGGTAGTCGACTTAGAAGTCGCGAAGAGTGACTCGCGATCCAATAGGGTAGGTTTCGAGGTTTTCACGTGCCAGTTGTTGTAAGCAGCGAACTGTTAGGAACGGGGCGGTGCCGTAAGTTACCGTTTGAAGTTGATATGTTTTTAGAGGCTCTACAAGAGAGTTACGCCAAAATATACACTGCCACTTTGCATCGCGTGGATCAACAATGATTTGCCGATACATTTTAGCGATGTCGGCCATTAGAACGAACCGGTGAGTTTGAAACCGAAGCAGAATTTTTACAATATCGTCTTGTAGTGTGGGCCCTGCGTGCAGAATTTCGTTTAAGGACCGCCCATTTGAAGTGCGACATGAAGCGTCGAATACTACGCGCAATTTGGTTGTCGAACTCTCCTCCTTTACAACACAGTGATGGGGAATGTAGGTACCTACCTTCGAAGCTAACGCGCCCGGATCGTCTGGGACCGGCCCTGTACTCTTGCTGAAGAATGCGATTACTTTGAATTCTATTTTCCATGGCGAAAAATCTTCGATGTTCCGTTTCCAAGTAGTTACCTAACCTAGCAGAATATTCTCTGAAGGGGAGGTGTACGATGAACTTGTTCTTAACCAAGCAACGTGTCGTATTTTCGCGAAAATTTTTTTCACACTCATGCTAATTGTTGCGTTATCGACATGTGGTTTGAAACAAACGTCTTCTAAATTCCAGAACCTTTCCAGAAGAGATTCAAGCGATGAATTCGTTAGTGACGACGACTCGGTATACGTTGTTGAGGATGAAGTAAACACCGAGGATAATGAGAGCGAAGAAGACGTAGTGAGGGCTCCAGCCACTACCCAACCCAGTTGCATCTTTTGCAGAGTGGGTGAGTTTTTCTGCTGTTTTATTTGCCCCACAAACAGAATGTCGGAGAAAGTGCCGGCGCCAAGAAGCAAATCAATGACACTAGGAATTTGAAATGTTTTGTCGGCTAAGTTGGTGTTTTGCAATCTCTATAGGGCATCGTGGTTGAGACGAAGAAATCGATGGCATGATGACGGCTTCCACTAGTGACGTAAATCCAGTGTGCATGGATTTGAGTCCAATAAGAGCCACGTATTTTGCCTTCGTTCGTAGTTCGGCTATTCCGCTGATTTCCATAGCAATTTTGATTCGAGATAATTTCAGCATATTGGCGATGCATTCTGATATGAAATTAAGCTGAGATGCCGAGTCGAGCAGCGCTCGAGCCGTAATTGAATTACCTTTATTGTTGTGAAGTTGTACTACAGCTGTAGCAAGATTACATCATTGCTCTTCATATGTGAATGCAGCGACACTGCTGGTGCTTGGATGGCGAATTACGGTGAAGCAGAGTATGATGACTCGCCTTGCAATGTTGGGATCCATTGGTTGATGGGCACTTGCTAGACAGGTGGTTTCTACCCAGGCAATTCAAACAATGGGCGATTTGGGGGCGCGGTGCCAACGACTGCATGGCACGAAGATGAGCATTTATGGAGTCGATGAATTCGCGTAAAGAGGCAACTGTCGGGTGACTGATAGCTCCGTTATCGAAGATAGCTTGTAAATGTGATTGAAAAATATACCGCTTATTATCGAAGCGGTTAACAAGTATCTCGTGTGTAACTTCCAGTGACTGTATTAAGCGGAATGCACTGTCACTTAAGCAAGAGCGTAGGTATTGGAACTCCTCGACGGCATCAAGTCCCGTGTTGTTGTGTACTATGACCTTGAACATGTTATAAAAGTCAAGCTATTCCGTGTGTTTTCAACTAAATTTCATTAGCTGCAGCTTAGGTAATTTATGCGATGCTGGACGAAGAATTCGGTGTAGGGACTATAGTGCTACTAAACCCATCACTCCGACGAAGTGCAGCTATACGATCGATTATGATGTTTTTACCTCACAAAACGACTCTTCGAAAGTTAATCGGTGATCTAGCTCAAACTGCGACTCATCAAGATGGTCTAACTCCGATTGTAGTCTTTCAAATGTGGTGAAATGATGCTCCAAAAGCGCAAGTTTAGATTCGAGCTGTGAGTACGCAAAGTGTTGAATTGCTGCGTGTTTGCACGCAGTTCGGAGACTCGGCGACATAGCTGTTCTCGTTGCAGCTCCTTTACGTGTATGTTGTTGGCATTTGATGCTATTGGTGTCAATTCGTTATCGTGAACGTTTATACTCACCGTATTTGCCAACAAACTTCGGTAATTTTAATGAGGGTAAACGATTTTGGTTGCAATATGGTGGACACATTGGCTACAGTAGAGTCAACGACTTTATCTCTTGTGCTCTTACCTATACGTGTTATTATGATTTCGTTTACAGCGATAAACAAATGTTCAATTTTCGAGCGATTCTCGTCTCCGGATATATATCGATTTTGGCAGCAATGCTCTTTAAATTTCTTTTCATGGTGGGGCACTGTCGACGCAGTCGTGGTAATTGCTCTTCTGGCTTGTCTAATTTTGGCTTGCTCATTTTTACTAGTAGATGTAGTTAACGGCAAAATAATAGGCGAATCCAAATTGTACTGTGTATTTATGTTATTTGTGTAGTGATTAACGCTGTTCCAACAATAAAATATTCAGTGGTGACGTTTTCGATGTAGATACCGCGAATGGTATTTCATTAAAGCGCTATAGCTTTACTTTGAACACTTGTTTTACAAAATAACACCAAATTTAATTAAACCCGTTGAACACCCTCAGGACTGTTTTACGAATTTATTTCGACTGCCTGTTAAATATTCCGATAGAAAATTATAAACCTTAAATATATTGCAAGTGTCCAGTTGACATGACATCGAATGATGTTGAGTGAAAAAATTTATTATTAGAATGCAGTTTTTTTATGTGTACATTTGCATATCCATGGATAAATGCATAACTTATACAAATCAATGGGTAAATATTTGTAATCCTACCTCAAATTCTAGGAAGTGTGGAGCATAGGTATTAGATGATGTGTTAATTTTATGGAAAGCGGACCAGAAGAGTTCGGTGATGGCCGCTTCCTTAATTGCCAATGTGTCAATGATATATATATAAGTAAAGCGCAATAACCTCCGAAGAGATTTTAGGCCGCACTTCTCTTCCAATTTGCGTCGTGCTCCTTTTTTTTTAATTTTCCCTACAAATTGGTGGGATGGGACCTACTTGTTTTTATGCCGACTCCGTACGGCATCTGCAAGGCAGATAAGTTTTCACTAAGAAGCTTTTCATGGCAAAAATATACTCGGAGTGCTTGCCAAACACTGCCGTCAATGATGTCTATGACAAAGCCTTTCGGATAAATGCTTTGCTTATTGTTTATCTACTGTGTAAGTGGTATGGTTAATTGTTTCATAATTGTTTATCTATTCGGTAAATGGTATAGGAAGTTGGTGGCGTTAATTTGCATTCAATTGTTGTTGTACCAATAGAACTCATCGTGCTTGCATTAATAAACCCAACGGATTATTACCGTCCAAAACCAGCCCAACCGTCACGAGAGACGCATCCGAATGACGCACGGATTTTGTTTTCGCCGAGTTGTTGATAGGCGGAGGTTTGTTAAGCGTCGAGATCCTGCTAGTCCTTAAATCAATGCCACAGGAGGGTGTACCTGATTTTCATATGTATTATATTTTAAGCGTGAAATGAAAATATTTCCTTTTCGTGCAATTATTATATATTCAGTTTGCATGTATGTTTATATGTAAATATTTATATATGTATGTTTTTATGTTCAATTTGTATGCAATATTGAAATAATTCATTGCTTCAAAGTTATATACAGTACAGTCGGAAATAAATAGAACAAGATAAACAAGTAAGGAAGGTTAAGTTCGGGTGTAACCGAACATTACATACTCAGTTGAGAGCTATGGTGACAACATAAGGGAAAATAACCATGTAGAAAAATGAACCGAGGGAAATACTGGAATGTGTTTGTATGACATGCGTATCAAATGAAAGGCATTAAAGAGTATTTTATGAGGGCGTGGGCCATAGTTCTATAGGTGGACGCCATTTAGGGATATAGCCATAAAGGTGGATCAGGGTTGACTCTAGAATGCGTTTGTACGATATGGGTATCAAATGAAAGGTATTAATGAGTATTTTAAAAGGGCGTGGACCTAAGTTCTATAGATGGACGCCTTTTCGAGATATCGCCGTAAAGATGGACCAGGTGTGACTCTAGAATGCGTTTGTACGATATGGGTATCAAATGAAAGGTGTTAATGAGTATTTTAAGAGGGAGTGGGCCTTTCTGGACCAGGGGTGACTCTAGACTTTGTTTGTACGATATGGGTATCAAATGAAAGGTGTTAATGAGTATTTTTAAAAGGGAGTGGGCCTTCGTTCTATAGGTGTTCGCCTTTTCCAAATATCGCCATAAAGGTGGACCAGGGGTGACTCTAGAATGAGTTTGTACGATATGGGTATCAAATTAAAGGTATTAATGAGAGTTTTAAAAGGGAGTGGTGGTAGTTGTATATGTGAAGGCGTTTTCCAGATATCGCCCAAAATGTGGACCAGGGTGACCCAGAACATCATCTGTTGGATACCGCTAATTTATTTATATATGTAATACCTGCCAAGATTTTAAGGGTTTTTTATTTCGCCCTGCAGAACTTTTTCATTTTCTTCTACTTAATATGGTAGGTGTCACAACCATTTTATAAAGTTTTTTCTAAAGTTATATTTCGCGTCAATAAAACAATCCAATTACCTTACCATGTTTCATCCCTTTTTTCGTATTTGGTATAGAATTATGGCATTTTTTCATTTTTCGTAATTTTCGATATCGAAAAAGTGGGCGTGGTCATAGTCGGATTTCGTTCATTTTTCATACCAAGATAAAGTGAGTTCAGATAAGTACGTGAACTGAGTTTAGTAAAGATATATCGGTTTTTGCTCAAGTTATTGTGTTAACGGCCATGCGGAAGGACAGACGGACAACTGTGTATAAAAACTGGGCGTGGCATCAACCGATTTCGCCCATTTTCATAGAAAACAGTTATCGCCATAAAATCTATGCCCCTACCAAATTTCAAAAGGATTGGTTAATTTTTGTTCGACTTATGGCGTTAAAAGTATCCTAGACAAATTAAATGAAAAAGGGCGGAGCCATGCCCATTTTTAAATTTTCTTTTATTTTTGTATTTTGTTGCACCATATCATTACTGGAGTTAAATCATGACATAATTTACTATATACTGTAAAGATATTAAATTTTTTGTTAAAATTTTACTTTAAAAAAAATTTTTTTTAAAAGTGGGCGTGGTCCTTCTCCGATTTTGCTCATTTTTATTAGGCGTACATATAGTAATAAGAGTAACGTTCCTGCCAAATTTCATCATGATATATTCAACGACTGCCAAATTACAGCTTGCAAAAGTTTTAAATTACCTTCTTTTAAAAGTGGGCGGTGCCACACCTATTGTCCAAAATTTTACTAATTTTCTATTTTGCGTCATAAGTTCAACTCATATACCAAGTTTCGTCGCTTTATCTGTCTTTTGTAATGAATTATCGCACTTTTTCGGTTTTTCGAAATTTTCGATATCGAAAAAGTGGGCGTGGTTATAGTCCGATATCGTTCATTTTAAATAGCGATCTGAGATGAGTGCTCAGGAACCTACATACCAAATTTCATCAAGATACCTCAAAATTTACTCAAGTTATCGTGTTAACGGCGGACGGACGGACGGACGGACGGACATGGCTCAATCAAATTTTTTTTCGATCCTGATTATTTTGATATATGGAAGTCTATATCTATCTCGATTCCTTTATATATGTACAACCAACCGTTATCCAATCAAACTTAATATACTCTGTGAGCTCTGCTCAACTGAGTATAAAAAGATGTTGATGTTGAAATAGCCTCAGAATTGTATTTTTCCAGATTGATAATGGTCAAGCGAAAGGAAATATCCGTCGAAATACTAACCCAAATCATTATTTTACAAAAAATATCTGTGTGTTCATACGGCTCTTAGAAGATATCGAGAAACTGGGCAAAATACTAACAGAAAAGGATCTGGTCGACCAAGAAAGACAAATCAAAGAATCGACAACAAAATATATGCAATAAGTAAGGCCAATCGACGGAAATCTGCATCATAAATTCGTGCTGAAATCAATGAAGACTTGGATTCACCAATATCGACAATCAAAGGTCGGCTTAAAGAAAAAGGTATGATTGGACACATTGCTGTCAAAAAGCCACCTCTACAGCCAGTAAATAAACAGTAAAAACTGAAGTTCGCTCAAGAACGTATTGACTGAACCATTGATCAGTGGAAATCAGTTTTATGGTCAGACGAATCAATATTCGAATGAAAGATTCAAAGCAGATTGCATTGAAACATGGCGGTAGCTCAGTGATGGTTTGGGGCTGCTTCAGCTACTCTGGCGTTTGTCAAATAAAAAAAATGTAAGGCATTATGAAAAAAGAGCAGTATCACAGTATACTCCAGCGCCTTGCAATACCATCTGGCATAAATTTGATTGGTTGTGAATTCATTTACGCACAAGAGAACGATCTGAAACATACAACAAAACATTGTACTTCTTATTTGGAACGAAAAAAGACGCAGGTGACCTTGATACAATGGAGTGACCACCAAAATCCCCCGGTTTAAATCCCATCGAGCAAATGTGGGAAGAATTGGATCGACGTGTGAGAGATCTAAAGCCAGCAAGCCTTCCTGACCTCTGGGATTTTTTAAACGAAGCGTGGAATAATATTCCATATCAAACACTTCAAAATCTCGTCGAAAGAATGCCGAAATTGTGCGTTGCAGTCATCGAAGCAAAAGGTAGTAATTTTCAAGAAAACGGCTCAAGTAACATACTCACTGTTTTCTTATAAATTTTGATGGAACTTTCAGTATGTAAAAATGTCTTCGGATCATAACTTAGAACTAAGAACTAAGTTGAATGTACAAAAGTACTGCGAATATGTGAATAATATTTTAATAAATGATATGATAAACTGACAAAAACAACTTTTTTCATCTTGTTCTAATACTTTCCGCCTGTACTGTGTGTTTGTATGGAAAAATATGTATGTTGTGATGATCAAAAAGTCCTAAACTTTTGGGGTGCTCACACTGCTCACTACTCACACTGCACCTACCGCATTGTGACTTACTGTCACCATTGTGAGACTTGAATATTCTTCTGTCCCATGCCGTAGCTACCGTTGCTGTTTTTTGTTTTCTTGTGGTTGCTTAAAGCTTGTATGATTTGTTTAGCCCGTTTGTGGTTCTCAACCGTATAGCTTGGTTTTCACTCTTCTAGCAGTTCGCGTGTTGGTGTTGCCGATTGAAACTGATATTATAAAACTTCTCCGAAATTATTTTCTTGAATATATTTCCTTTTGATTTTATGAGCTTAACCTAGTTTACCTTGTGTTAGAAAATAGTGAATTTATGTACGTCTGCATAGATATCCCTGTCAAATTATGCTCATGGCCTTGTTACCACGGCTGGTTCCTACCGAGGAAGGAAGTTGTTGGCCTTGGGGAGTATTATCGATGTACGTTCCGGTAACACGCACCATTAAGGTAATAGTCCGACAATCTCGGAAATGATTTGGTATGACCACATGAAACCTTCTCGGCCATACCGCCCTCCACCCCCTAGAAATATGAGTTTGGGGTCATTAGAGCCTCGGCTGTTAACAAAACAGGATTCGCCACGGGTAGGTGAGGTTGACAATTGGGTTGGAGAAGCTATATATTGCGCTAGAAACCCCTTGAAAGGGCTGCGCTACACAATCCTTGAATCAATTTGGTATTAGTCGCCTCTTACGACAGGCATACCTACCGCGAGTATATTCTAAGCCACCTAACTCACTGGGGTCCGAGGAAGGCAGTCTGGAGGTCTGGTGATCCTCGATATTTCCTCGTATATTATGTAACAATTTTCCGATTTTTTATCTCCATTATCACTTGTGCAATTGGGATTGACGAATAATCTTATGTCTAGTCCGTAACTCCCTTGTTGTTTTGGGCTGCATGATAACTCAAATTCCCCATGGCGAACTGCCTAGCCATTCCCAAACTTGATTCGTACCTTTGCCCTCTGACGATCTGTATCTGATTCCTTTGTGCGATTTCTTCCCATTCTCGGTTTGTATAAAATTTTCTCCAATTGTTTGTACTTGATTCTCTGTGGTGGTTTGCCCTCGATTCTCTCCGTATACTACTATATATTGGCTTGCATACTGGTCTTCTTGGTCTCGTATCGCCGTGTCTCCATTTCCTTGTATTAACGTACCACAAATAGCTGCTTCGGTATTCCTCCCGTTCTCTTGTACCTTAGGATTGTTGCTTACCTTTGCTTTCGATAATATCCATGGTATTTCCTCAACATTTTTCTCTGCGTTCTTTCTTTGACCTCGTAACCTCTTCGTTAACATGGGTTCGGGAGAGTGGCTGTGATCGTTGGCTGCGGCTCTTGATTGCTGATACTCTTTTACCAGCACTAGGTCGCCTATGGCCGGTTGCCACTGCTTCTCCTTAGGATGCAATGCTTCGCCCGCTCTGTAGATTCTCGATCTTGCTTACGTCGTACCATCTTGAATACTTCTTTCATCCTCGTCGACTTCTCTCTTGGGTTCGCCGCTTTTTCTCCTGAATGTCTGCTCATCGTAGGGGCTGTTGGAAGTTCCCGGCTTCCTTCCTCGTACTATGTATGCTGGACTGTAGCCGTTCGATTCATATATGCTTGTGTTTAACGCCAGCGTTATCTCTGGTAACAACTCGTTCCCCGTGAATTTTGCCATCATTATCTTAATGTTCATGTTTGCTCTCTCAGTCGGGTTATCCTGCGGTGAGTAGGCTGCTGGTAACTAGTGTTTCACGCCCAGTTCCTCTAAAAATGTCTTACTACGTCTACTGATAAGCTATGCTGCGTTGTCCGTGATGAATACCTTTGTTCTCGAATTAGGGTTTTTGCCATAGCCTTTCTGAAATCTTTCCAGTTGCTCGTCCACCTGTTGTCGCAAAAGTGCATCAGCCCCTACGTTCGGCGTTGAGTGCTGTTGTACTTCTATCGCCCATCTCGCAATTCGTCCCGTCGATTTCTTCAACCATTTCATCGATAGTTGATCCATAGTTACCGTGAACGTGTTACCTTCCAAGTATGGCCTCATCTTCCGACAACGACTTTTAGACCTTGTATGTATTCTACGTCGAAAACTGTATTCTCTTTTTCGACATGTCGAAAACCTCGTGCTTGTCGAAAACTCTTAAACCTTCAAAAACTTGAAGGGTGACTTATTCAAATAACTTTTTTACTCGCTTCAAGTCTTGAATGTATCTGCACACAAGTTACCACACCCAAACCCAAAAAATGAAAAAACTGAATAAAAAGCTATAAGCAAATTTTTCTGGAGAAAAATAAACACGTTGAAGTAAGGGAAAAAAAGAGTGAACTAGCAAAGGGAAAAAACAGATAAACACATTTTTTCCTTAAAAAATCTCAATAAGTTTCAACCAGAAATTTCCAATGAGATATTGGACCTTGTGAGTATAAACTAATCCCTGCTGTATATTTCTTTCCTTATTTTTTCACAGAGATAAAACCATCGACTCAGGCGAGGTAAAGAAGTCGCTTAAGGAACGGAATGGCGCCATTAACGCCATACTAGCCCAACTGAAAAAAATTTACAAACGACTCAAAGATGTAGAATCAAAGAGCAGCGATGAATCCTTGTCTGGATTGAGTGACAATTTGGAAAGGCTAGAGGCCCAAGTGCGGGAAGTGCGAAGGCAGTCTTCGGACACCAGGGAAGGACTAATAGTAGAGCCGTTTGTGAGTCCTCGGACAGAGAGCGAGCTGGCGGAGGTCGCTAAATTACCCGACTGTGTAAAAGAATTGCAGGTATTCGATGGATCACGGGAGCACTACGGCTCCTGGGTCCATAGCGTCGAACAAGTTATACGTGATTATAAAATAGTGCGGCATAAGCCAATATACACTGCTATCTTAAGGCACATTAGAGGGAAGATTAGAGGCGGATAAAGGAAATCCCCTCTCTGCATTACGCAGACATTAGGGACATAGAAACGTTCGACCAAGAACTGACACTAATGTCGCAAGGACGGCAAAAGATGTCCGATTTATATGCTCAAGTGCAGAGATAGCTTTCTTTAATGATAAATACAATAAAGGTAGACAAATACGTACACGGAGAAACCATAGAGGCATTGGCCGAGGCTCACCGCCGAAGGGCGTTAGACGTCTTCATAAGAGGGCTAAATGAAGATCTTCCTGCATTCCTTCTTGTCCAAAACCTGAAACCCCTTCCTGAGGCATACTCTGCATGCCTCAAAATTTTGAATGTGGATCGCAGAAATGCAATCTACCGCCCACCCTTCCACAGGAATAATAGAAATGACAACTATCAACCTTCAGCTCCAAAATTTTTTTCCCGCGATAGAAGAAATTATTCTAATTTAGACAATTCGGGCCGCAGCTGGAGAGATAACAACCTAACAGGGCAACGGTCCTCTTATCCAAGCTCAGGTCAAACAAAATTGAGCAATCAGTCCACCCCAAGTTGGAGAAACAACACGGTAGTAAGAACGGATGCCGAACCATCTTCCCAGGGCCGACAAAGAGGCAGCAGCACATTCTCTAGATACGACAATACAAAAAGGGTTCTACAAGCTACACAGGATATGCAAATAAAACCCCGAGTAAGTAACAGAAATTATTCCATCTGATTCCAGTAGACGAAGAAGATAGCCCGAACACCTCAACCAACAACAACAGCGAACAAACAACACGTGAATAGTATCAGTACAAATATCCCCCTTGATAATAACATTACCCACTTTACAAGAAATAAGCTATACCAGATACTAGAAAAATATGAAATTTTGTTCGGACCGGTCGACCGAAGCAAGGAAATCCACACCAATGTCCAGGCAGAGATTAAAACTGTAACCGAGAACCCCATCTATGCAAAAAGCTACCCCTACCCCGTTAACATGCGCGAGGAGGTGGAAAAACAAATGCGGGACTTACTATCAGAAGACATCATTCGTCCTTCCAAGAGTCCCTACAATTCACCCATATGGATCGTACCAAAGAAATCTCAATCCAATGGAGAAAAGAAATATTGAATGGTCATTGACCTTAAGCGGCTAAACGCCTTAACAATCCCCGATACGTACCCTACCATTGATATCAATGGCACTATCGCGAGTCTTGGTAATGCGAAATTTTTCACGACACTCGACCTTACTTCGGGATTCCACCAAATCCCAATGAAAGAGGGCGACATCGCAAAAACCGCATTTTCCACAATGAATGGAAAATATGAATTTTTGCGGCTTCCTTTCGGTCTAAAAAATGCACCCTCTATCTTCCAGCGCATGATAGACGACGTACTAAAAGAATACATAGGTCGTATTTGTTTCTTATATATCGACGATATAATAATTTTCAGCAGAGACGAAGCTACACATTTAAGGGACATCGACACTATCCTTGCCAGGCTTTTGATTGCGGGTCTTAAGGTCACCCTTGAAAAGACGCAGTTTCTCAAAAGAAGTGTAGAATTTTTGGGGTACATCGTGACTCCCGAAGGAATACTCCCTGACCCAAAGAAAGTCAATTCCATTAAAAACATGCTGCCTCCATCGAACCTAAAAGAACTCAAGAGCTTTCTAGGGCTAACTTCCTATTATAGAAAGTTTATTCGCGATTACGCGAAGATAGCAAAGCCGCTTACCAACCTTACGCGAGGGGAGCATGCACAAGTAAGGGCAACTCAATCGAAAAAGGTGCCGATTACTTTGAACGATGAAGCCCAAGAAGCATTCGCGAGGAGATATTGACGACCTCCGAAGTCTTGACCTTCCCTAACTTCCATAAATCCTTCAACCTGACGACGGACGCTTCCGATTTCGCTATTGGTGCAGTACTATCACAAGACCACGATGGCAAGGACAAACCCATAGCGTTTATATCGCGAAGTTTATCCACTACGGAAGAAGCATACGCAACAAATGAAAAGGAAATGCTTGCTATCGTATGGGCTTTGGACAACCTCCGGAACTACCTCTATGGTGCTAAAAAGATACGTATATTTACTGACCACCAACTGTTGACTTTCTCTCTAAGCAATCGTAATTACAATGCCAAGCTAAAACGTTGGAAGGCTAGGATTGAGGAATACAATTACGAGATAATCTACAAACCAGGAAATCTAACGTCGTGGCTGAGGCTCTGTCTCGACTCAAAACTCAAGCAAACCCACTCACAACATCAACATCCGAGGCCGCCAGTCGGAACGCAACCACAGGATCAACAGCGAACTCTGAAAGCGAGGACGGTGATACGATCCACAGTGGAGAACAGGACAATTCTGACCTCATTCCGTTCGTTGCAGTGCCTCTTAACGTATTTAGGAACCAGCTTGTATTTAGGGGCAGACTAGAAATATTTGAAGAACGTCATCCAGGTTACTCGAGAACCTACCTAAAGATAGAAGGTATCATTGAAGAGAAGCTCAGGCCGAATGTTGTCAACGGCATTAAAATGCCAAAAGGTAATCTAGGGCTGCTCCAAAAGGTATACCTAGAGAATTTTATAAAATATAAGATCCGTGTAACTCAGTCTATTGTAGACGATTTGAGAGATCCTGATAGGATTTGCGAGATAGTGTGGGCAGAGCACAAAAGAGCTCATCGCAACGCCACCGAAAATAAAAAGCAAATCTTAGAGAAATACTACTTCCCAAAAATGAACAGCATTATCAAGAAATACGTCTCGTTCTATGAGACGTGTAAAATTAACAAATATGATAGACATCCAAATAAACCAAAATTAGAAAACACACCTATCCCATCACGCCCTTATGAAATCATTCACGTGGACATATTTGAAATACAAGGAGAGAAATTTCTCAGTTTTCTTGACAAATTTCCAAAATTTGCGAATCTCTTTCACTTGAGAAACAAGTCTACTTTGCACCTTAAGAAGAAAATAGTGAAACTCCTACACTATTTTACGACCCCCGATATCCTAGTGACCGACAATGAGCGCGGTCTGATTAGTCCAATTATTCAGAACCTTTTGAAATCATTAGGGGTTAGGTTGTATCGCACACCGACCCAGAGAAGCGAAGGGAATGGCCAGGTGGAAGGGCTACATTCCACTTTAATCGAAATCATCAGGTGCCTAAAGGCAGATAACGCAAACCTAAAACGAAGCAGTTAGTAACCATAGCAGTAGATCGATATAACAATTCTATCCATTCTGTTACAAACCGGAAGCCCAGTGAAATATTTTTCAACCGCGCAGGAGCTTCCAACTACCAAGAACTTCTAGAAAAAAGTAGGAAGACCAATGAATATTTGAAATCCTTGTTGACAGAAAAGCAGCCAGCCCAGATTAAGCGACATAAAAGGAAAAGATCTTTACCTGAGCGTTATGACGAAAATGATGTCATATACGTGAAGGGCAACCAGATCAAGGGTAAACAAAAACCCATATATAAAAAGGAGATTGTCGCAAAGGATAACAGGGTATCAGTAACCACACTCAGTGGTAAAAAAATTCACAAAACTCACATTAAAAATGTCAAACGCAGGAAGACAAATCCTAGCACATAACTGAGGAAAAAAGCAAACATCGTTGCAAAAATAAAAAATATAGAAGAAAAAAAGAAAAAATTATTCTCTTCGCCTAATCCGTTGAGTGAAAGAAAAAAAAAAACAAACAAAAATATTAAGCTTATGCGCCTAATCCGCTAAGCAAATGTATGAGATTTTATAAAAAAAAAAAAAACAAAGAAAAACCAAACCTTTGTAAATGTGTCCTTTTCCTTTTTGCTTTTATTTTATTGTGAAAGGAAAAAGGTGAAAAGAAAAATTATAGAACAAAACAGTATAAATAAAAACAATAAATCATTCTTTATTATCCTTTCATCTTTTTAACATCAAAGCTGGAAGCACAGGATACAAAAATTGTACAGCTCGAGCAAAAATTGATACCGAGATAGAAGCTTTGAGAGGTCGTATACAGGAGTTGCAAATAAATCACCCTGCATTTTCAGCGAGTAATCCAAAGGAAAAAACACCATCCTTTCACGGTTCTGTTCCTTTCCAGGTCTTTAAGCTACAATTTGAGAAGACCGCAACAGTGCACAACTGGAATGCTGAAGATAAAGTTTCTGCACTGATCATGGCATTGAAAGGGCCTGCAGCTGAGATTTTACAAACCATTCCAGAGGGCGAACGGAACTGTTATGAAGCATTGATGAGCGCTCTAGAGAGACGATACGGAACTGAGCATAGGAGACAGATATACCAAATGGAGTTGCTGAACCACTTCCAGAGGCCTGGTGAAACATTGCAAGAGCTTGCGTCGGATGTTGAAAGGATAGCACATTTAGCGAATGCGGACGCACCCGTGGAATGCACTGAAAGTGCAAAGATTCAGAGCTTTATAAATGGCATGCGGGACGTCGAAACAAAGCGAGCTACATACGGAAACCCAAAGCCAACATTCACAGAAACGGTATGACATGCTCTGATTCAGGAAACAGCGTCGCTTCTGTGTAAGCCACTTTTCAAAGCACGCCGCGTGGAAGTAGAAAGGCCAGAGTGGGTAGACGAAATTTTAGAAGCTTTAAAAGGAACGCAACATAGGAATAATGGTGCAATCAAATGTTTCAAGTGCGGTAACCCAGGTCACATTGCTCGTCATTGCAGCACCAGTCCTGGTAGTTCCAACTTGGGTGCCCGTAAACGCAAAGCTGGAGGAGATGGGCAAGAGCGTGCCAGATGTACAGATCGAGAGCTAGCTCCAGCTGTTGAATGTCCTGTGATATCTATCTCGCAAATTGGAAGAAAATGGAGCAGTCTTGCCGTCAAAGGAAAGCTGGATGGCAAGGAGCGTGTACTGACTGTAGATACGGGCGCATCTCACTCCTTAATCCGATCTGATTTGGTCAATAGGAGAGTAAAGCCATTACCTGGATCAAGGTTGCGGACGTTCACAGGCGAGTATAACCAAGTCCAGGGAGAAGTAATATGTGAAGTCTTAATTGGGAATGTCATGGTTCTACACAAATTCATTGTGGCGGAAATTGTTGATTAAGTCATATTGGGAGTGGACTTCTTAGCTGACCATTACATTAAGATCGATATGCAGAGAAGGGTTATGCGTTATGAGAACCAGGATGTACCACTTAACTTTAGTTTGGAGGAAGGGTTCAGCAGTATTCGAGTACTGGTGGAGAAGACTCGACAAAGACCACGGAGGTCAACGGTAAAGGTTGATGGATCGAATGGGCCAAATAAAGCGAAATCAAAAGTCCTACGAGAGAAACACTGGCAATGACAAAACCAAAGGGACGCACGAAAACGAAGGAAAGAATTTCCCAGAAGGAATGCGAGGGTAGTTTCAAGCCAGGGCGCACCACTGTTGTGAAACGTGGGAACGATACTGATTATGCGAAGCCAATCCGTCAAGCGCAAGCTCTGCGAAGTATTTCATTGGCCAAACAATATAGTGCGAGGGAACGATACAGGATAATGAGTAATAAGATGAAACGCAGGTACAATGAGAACAATAATTCGGAAGGCTTCTTGGCGGGAGATTTGGTACTGTTATACAACCCTCACCGGCGGAAAGGTGTTCCATCCAAATTTTGGTGCAGTTGGGAAGGCCCGTGCAGAGTTATGAAGAGGATCAGTGATGTCATCTACCGTATACAAACAATTGGGAAACCACGAAATAGAAGAGTGGTTCATTTGGAGAGGCTAGCAGCGTTTAGATCGAGAGATTTGTCTGATCGGGACGATCAGACTTAGGTGGAGGGCAGTGTGACGAATATTAGCAACACTAAAGGATACTATCATCTTCAAACCGAGCAGCGGAGAAGAGACGCACAAACACATGCAGATATCTAATCTGAGATGCTCCCAAAAGAATGCAATTATAACTGTGGAAGTGTCGCTCACAAATATACGGGCATATGAGAAGCTATTCACGTGCATCTTTAGTTATAATTATATAGCGGTAGCTAAGTAAATTCTCGAAGAGCATAGAAGTATGAAAACGAGAAATCACAGAGTATAAAAGGCCGCAACAGTAGACGCTATCTGGCGAGCAATAGTAGTGTTATTTTGACGAACTTTAATAAAGGCCATTTTGCGTTATTGAATAGTGGAGTTATTTATTCAACAGTTTAGTGATTCGAACGTTAGCAGAAGGTTACAAATAAGAGGATTTGCAGTAAATTCGTTACAATATATTCATCTCGTTTCTTTCATTTGTTTCTTTTACTACATTTCGGCTCGTGCCTATGTATGTATGCATCAGCGAAAGTAGAAATATGAGCGACTAACACATGCATAAACATAATCAAATTGGAATGTCAACTACACTGTCAAACCGTGACTTTTCCTGCCGCTGTCGTACTCATAATTTCATCATTTGCATTTTTATTTTGTACATCATTTATCGTAAAAATTACCGAATTATTCGTTATTTATTTTAAAAATGTCAAGCGCATTTAAAAACTGAATGTCACAATGTGGCAAATCATTACCATCGACATCGTCAGGAGGCCGACCAATGCACGACCAATGGACTGGTTATGAAAAGATTGAAAACAATGGAAGAATTGCGGCAAAATGCATCAATTGCTCAAAACTCACCACAAAGACCGCAAAAGCACGTTTACTAAACCATCCGTAATATTATTTTTTCTGTGAAAATGGGCGAAATCGGTTGAAGCCACGCCCAGTTTTTATACACAGTCGACCGTCTGTCCTTCCGCTCGGCCGTTAACACGATAACTTGCGCAAAAAACGATATATCTTAACTAAACTTAGTTCACGTACTTATCTGAAGTCACTTTATCTTGGTATAAAATATGGCCGAAATCCGACTATGACCACGATAGTCGTCATACGATATCGAAAATTATGAAAAATTAAAAAAATGCCATAATTCTGTACCAAATATGAAAAAAGAGATGAAACATGGTAATTGGATTGGTTTTTTGACGCAAAATATATCTTTAGAAAAAACTTTGTAAAATGGGTGTGACACCTACCATATTAAGTAGGAGAAAATGAAAAAACAAGTGTGTGCGGTGCACACCCAGGGGAAGTTTACTTCTTTAATTTAGCATTTTGCCGTCTATCACGAGCCCCGTTGTTATCTTTCGGCATATCGGCCCCTAAACGTAACCAACAAAATTATGAAAATTCATTTGTTTACAGATATCGGTAATTCTATTTCTCAAAAAATATCACAGCCGTAATAAATTCCATTACAAAGGCAAATCAAATGCAATTATGATGTAAGTGACATTTCGCATTAAATGATTAAAAAAAACATATATTAAAGATAAAAAAAGAAATTATATGAAAAAAAAAGAAATTATATGAAAAACAAGTAAGGAAGGCTAAGTTCGGGTGTAACCGAACATTACATACTCAGTTGAGAGCTGTGGAGACAAAGTAAGGGAAAATCACCATGTTGTAAAAAGAACCTAGGGTAACCCTGGAATGTGTTTATATGACACGTGTATCAAATGGAAGGTATTAAAGAGTATTTTAAGAGGAAGTGGACCATAGTTCTATAGATGGACGCCATTTAGGGATATCGCCATAAAGGTGGACCAGGCCTGACTCTAGAATTTGTTTGTACGATATGGGTATCAAATGAAATGTGTTAATGATAATTTTAAAAGGGAGTGGGCCTAAGTTCTATAGGTGGACGCCTTTTCGAGATATCGCCATAAAGGTGGAACAGGGGTGACTCTAGAATTTATTTTGTACGATATGGGTACCAAATGAAAGGTATTAATGAGTATTTTAAAAGGGCGTGGACCTAAGTTCTATAGATGGACGCCGTTTCGAGATATCGCCATAAAGGTGGACCAGGGGTGACTCTAGAATTTGTTTGTACGATATGAGTATCAAATGAAAGGTGTTAATGAGTATTTTAAGAGGGCGTGGGCCTTAGTTCTATACGTGGACGCCTTTTCGAGATATCGCCATAAAGGTGGACCAGGGGTGACTCTAGAATTTGTTTGTACGATATGAGTATCAAATGAAAGGTGTTAATGAGTATTTTAAGAGGGCGTGGGCCTTAGTTCTATACGTGAACGCCTTTTCGAGATATCGCCATAAAGGTGGACCAGGGGTGACTCTAGAATTTGTTTGTACTATATGGGTATCAAATGAAAGGGAGTGGGCCTTAGTTCTATAGGTGGACGCCTTTTCGGAATATCGTTATAAAAGTGGACCAGGGTTGACTTTAGAATGCGTTTGTACAATATGAGTATCAAACGAAAGGTGTTAATAAGTGTTTTAAAACGGAGTGGGCCTTAGTTCTATAGGTGGATGCCTTTTCGGAATATCGTTATAAAAGTGGACCAGGGGTGACTCTAGAATGCGTTTGTACAATATGGGTATCAAATGAAAGGTGTTAATGTGTATTTTAAAAGGGTGTGGGCCTTAGTTCTATAGGTGGACGCCTTTTCGAGATATCGCCATAAAGGTGGACCAGGGGTGACTCTAGAATTTGTTTGTACGATATGGGTATCAAATGAAAGGTGTTAATGAGTATTTTAAAAGGGCGTGCGCCTTAGTTCTATAGGTGGACGCCTTTTCGAAATATCGCCATAAAGGTGGACCAGGGGTGACTCTAGAATTTGTTTGTACGATATGGGTATCAAATGAAAGATGTTAATGAGTTTTTAAAAAAGGAGTGGGCCTTAGTTCTATAGGTGGACGCCGTTTCGGAATATCGTTATAAAAGTGGACCAGGGGTGACTCTAGAATGCGTTTGTATAATATGGGTATCAAATGAAAGGTGTTAATGAGTATTTTAAAAGGGCGTGGGCCTTAGTTCTATAGGTGGACGCCTTTTCGAGATATCGCCATAAAGGTGGACCAGGGGTGACTCTAGAATTTGTTTGTACGATATGGGTATCAAATGAAAGGTGTTAATGAGTATTTTAAAAGGGCGTGCGCCTTAGTTCTATAGGTGGACGCCTTTTCGAAATATCGCCATAAAGGTGGACCAGGGGTGACTCTAGAATTTGTTTGTACGATATGGGTATCAAATGAAAGGTGTTAATGAGTATTTTGAAAGGGAGTGGGCCTTAGTTCTATAGGTGGACGCCTTTTCGGAATATCGTTATAAAAGTGGACCAGGGTTGACTCTAGAATGCGTTTGTACAATATGGGTATCAAACGAAAGGTGTTAATAAGTGTTTTAAAAGGGAGTGGGCCTTAGTTCTATAGGTGGACGCCGTTTCGGAATATCGTTATAAAAGTGGACCAGGGGTGACTCTAGAATGCGTTTGTATAATATGGGTATCAAATGAAAGGTGTTAATGAGTATTTTAAAAGGGCGTGGGCCTTAGTTCTATAGGTGGACGCCTTTTCGAGATATCGCCATAAAGGTGGACCAGGGGTGACTCTAGAATTTGTTTGTACGATATGGGTATCAAATGAAAGGTGTTAATGAGTATTTTAAAAGGGCGTGCGCCTTAGTTCTATAGGTGGACGCCTTTTCGAAATATCGCCATAAAGGTGGACCAGGGGTGACTCTAGAATTTGTTTGTACGATATGGGTATCAAATGAAAGATGTTAATGAGTTTTTAAAAAAGGAGTGGGCCTTAGTTCTATATGTGGACGCCTTTTCGAGATATCGCCATAAACGTGGACCAGGGGTCACTCTAGAATGTGTTTGTACGATATGGGTATAAAATTAAAGGTATTAATGAGGGTTTTAAAAGGGAGTGGCCCTTAGTTGTATATGTGAAGGCGTTTTTGAGATATCGACCAAAATGTGGACCAGGGTGATCCACAACATCATCTGTCGGGTACCGCTAATTTATTTATATATGTAATACCACGAACAGTATTCCTTCCAAGATTCCAAGGGCTTTTGATTTCGCCCTGCAAAACTTTTTCATTTTCTTCTACTTAATATGTTATGTGTCACACCCATTTTACCAAGTTTTTTTCTAAAGTTATATTTTGCGTCAATAGACCAATACAATTACCATGTTTCATCCCTTTTTTCGTATTTGGTATATAATTATGGCATTTTTTTCAATTTTCGTAATTTTCGATATCGAAAAAGTGGGCGTGGTCATAGTCGGATTTCGGCCATTTTTTACACCAATACAAAGTGAGTTCAGATAAATACGTCAACTGAGTTTGGTAAAGATATATCGATTTTTGCTCAAGTTATTATGTTAACGGCCGAGCGGAAGGACAGACGGTCGACTGTGTATAAAAACTGGGCGTGGCTTCAACCGATTTCGCCCTTTTTCACAGAAAACAGTTATCGTCCTAGAATCTAAGCCTCTACCAAATTTCACAAGGATTGGTAAATTTTTGTTCGACTTATGGCATTAAAAGTATCCTAGACAAATTAAATGACAAAGGGCGGAGCCACGCCCATTTTGAAATTTTCTTTTATTTTTGTATTTTGTTGCACCATATCATTACTGGAGTTGAATGCTGACATAGCTTACTTATATACTGTAAAGATATTAACTTTTCTTTTAAAATTTGAATTTAAAAAAAAAAATTTTAAAAAGTGGGCGTGGTTGTTCTCCGATTTTGCTAATTTTTATTAAACAGGCATATAGTAATAAGTGTAACGTTCCTGCCAAATTTCATCATGATATCTTCAACGACTGCCAAATTACAGCTTGCAAAACTTCTAAATTACCTTCTTTTAAAAGTGGGCGGTGCCACGCCCGTTGTCCAAAATTTTACTAGTTTTCTATTCTGCGTCATAAGTTCAACTCACCTACCAAGTTTCATCGCTTTATCCGTATTTGGTAAGGAATTATCGCACTTTTTCGATTTTTCGAAATTTTCGATATCGAAAAAGTGAGCGTGGTTATTGTCCGATATCGTTCATTTTAAATAGCGATCTGAGATGAGTGCCCAGGAACCTACATACCAAATTTCATCAAGATACCTCAAAATTTACTCAAGTTATCGTGTTAACGGACAGACGGACGGACGGACGGACATGGCTCAATCGAATTTTTTTTCGATACCGATGATTTTGATATATGGAAGTCTATATCTATCTCGATTCCTTTATACCTGTACAACCAACCGTTATCCAATCAAAGTTAATATTCTCTGTGAGCTCTGCTCAACTGAGTATAAAAAAAAAAATTAGAGAAAGTAGCCAGCGTTGAACCCGCGACCTTTGTGCACGCTTACAACATGTGCCATACAGACGTTTTCATTTTCATGTCAAATGCCGTACTTAAGATTGTCTATAGTGCTTTTGCTATATGTGTGTGGTGTGTTCGTAAAATTCCACACACACATATACATACAAAGAATCACTAGCTGCTATATGAGTGTGGTGATGTTGAATTATAAACTCTGAAATAAAGGAATGGTGATTTTATACTCTAAAAATTCTGAAATAAATGAATGGTGATTTTATACTCTGAAAATCTGTTTGTTGACAGATATCGGTAATTCTGAAGTGTAACCTTCTTTAAATTAAACTAAGGAATACTTTTAGACTTTTAATTTTATTATTATTAATCAAATTTCTACAAAAGATACAAGTGGCTTATGATAACTAAAATATGAAACATATGTCTTAGTTTCGATTTGATCAATGTTCTTTTAAAACACGGCGTTAATTGCTGTTTTTGATCGCGTTGTAGATTCAGTGCGACTGCTGCAAAGCTTTAAATTAAATTTGGTGGCGAGAAATTCAATTAATGAGATCGATGTATCCGAGGCAAAATTTACATTGAAATCTCCACTTAAAATCATCGGCATTTTGTGGTAGTCTTTTGTGGTATATTTTATTAAACCCTCGTGGATGAATTCAATAATTTTAGTTATTGCTTTATTGGGAGAAATATAAATTTCTACAATTGTTTTGTTGCTACCCAATGTACTCTCACAAGCACATATTCCTTCCACCTTAGAAATCTGAACGGACATTGATTCCAATTGTTTTGCGTTGAGTGTTGTTTGTGGAGTAACAACAATACCGCGGTCATGTGTGTTATGGTAGATTGCAACCCCACCAGCTCTTGTATATGGTATTTTAAATTTGATTACTTTATCGAAATTGGGAATGTCTAAAAACATATCATTATCAATCCACGTCTCGGAAAGAATTAGAAAATCCGACGATGATGCTATTCTGTATAGTTAAATATCTTATAATGGGCGCGTAAGCTTTGGCAATTAAAAGTGAATAATGACAATCCATTTCTCGCATTTATAAAATCATATAATATATTTTCAATTGTTTCAAGTCGATTCAAGTTAAGCCTTTCAAATTCAGCTCGCAACTCAATTGTGGATACTGTTGGTCTCCGGCCGTGATAAAATGTTCTATGATTTTTTTTTTTTTTGAGACAAGATGAAGCGCTTGGATCGATGTTACTCGTGATAATGCGACGTATAGTAGCTGTTGAGCATGTGATTTATCATACTGGTAGACGATCTCACCAAATGTACCGCCTTGTGACTTATGAATCGTTATCGCACACGCAGAGACCAGAGGAAAATGGTTTCGCTTTACAAGAACTGTTTTATTGCGTGTTAATGGTATAGAAGAAGTTCTTCGGTCTATTGGCACTGCCAGTTGTGAAATATTGTACTTATGTATTAACGCCGGTGCTTTTCTTCTGATTTTTCACCAGTTTTAGCAGAATCAGCGAAATGCAGCCATAAACGACCAATCTCCCCATTGTCATTCTATTCTATAAAAATTAAGTTTCCGGTAGCGCCATTAGCTAACCCATCTGACATGTCAATATTAGTTGTTAGGATGTATGGTTTATTGATAACCAACGTAATTTCATAAGGCAAACCCCCTGTATCGATAACGGACATTTTGTGTAATTTTTGCCTCATAATATAGCGGCATATCACACAAACGTATCTCAAATAAAAGAATGGTGATTTTATACTTAAAAAAAATTAGAAACAGCAGACAGCGTCGAACCCGCGACCTTTGGGTGCTCATTCGCACGCTTACCACATGAGCCATATTGACGCTTTCATTTTCATGTCAACTGCCGTACTTAAGATTGTCTATGGTGCTTTTGCTATATGAGTGTAGTGTGGTTGTCGCTTCGCAACAACAACATTCATATGGTTGTTGTCTTCCAATTTCATTACAGTTTTTCTCAAATGCATGCCGCTATAAAGTAAACTTCAAAAAGTTCTGCAGGGCGAAATCAAAAGCCCTTGGAATCTTGGCAGGAATACTGTTCGTGGTATGACATATATAAATAAATTAGCGGTACCCGACAGAAGATGTTCTGGGTCACCCTGGTTCACATTTTGGTCGATATCTCGAAAACGCCTTCACATATACAACCTTTTAAAACCCTCATTAATACTTTTTTGATACCCATATCGTACAAACACATTCTAGAGTCACCCCTGGTCCACCCTTATTGCGATATCTCGAAAAGGCGTCCACCTATAGAACTAAGGCCCACTACGTTTTAAATAATCATTAACACCTTTCATTTGATACACATGTCATACAAACACATTCCAGGGTTACCCTGGGTTCATTTTGCTAAATTGTGATTTTCCCTTATTTTGTCTCCAAAGCTCTCAGCTAAGTATGTAATGTTCGGTTACACCCGAACTTAGCTTTCCTTACTTGTTTTGAATTAATTTCAGTTTAGCGGTCATCATCGGCATTTAGAACATCGACACCAAAGCAACAAAAAT
This sequence comes from Eurosta solidaginis, assembly GCF_040869045.1. Taxonomy (NCBI): domain Eukaryota; kingdom Metazoa; phylum Arthropoda; class Insecta; order Diptera; family Tephritidae; genus Eurosta; species Eurosta solidaginis. The sequence goes on along the minus strand of NC_090324.1, from coordinate 155,548,864 downwards.
TTAAACGTTTTATGGATGAAGTGAAGCCGGCCGAAGAAAATCAGCTTGATTCGCTCACAGCGTTGTTTTTTTATGGCTGCAATGTGCCGTTCCGAGTAGCTGATTCGATTAATTTCAAAAAGTTCGTGAAAGCGCTGCGTCCAGCATATGAGCCACCGAACCGTCGTCTGTTGGCAGGAAAATTGCTTGATCAAGCCCTTGAAGCAATCGAGAAATCCAATAAAGAATTGCTAGTTAAAATGGACAAGAAAGCAACGTTGCTGATCGACGGCTGGCAAAACTCTGCAGCCAATCATCATTACGTTGCAATGATGCTCGCAACGGCGGATGATCGAAAGGTTTTTTTGCAAGCCTATGATTTTTCGGGCATTCGCGAGACCGGTGCAAATTTGTTTGTTGCATTGAAAAATGCAATTGAGCTAGCAAAGGAACGCTACGATGCAACCGTTTATGCTGTTTTGACCGATAACCCGTATTCCATGCAAAATATGGGAAATGCAGGTAGATCGTTGGACTTGCTTTACTCCACTTGTAATGCACAATCCGAAAACTTTTTGGCTGGGGACATACTGAAACTAAAGGATAATTCCAGTGTGATGACAAACATTATGACTGTCCAAAAGGACTTCAAACGAACTGGTTTGGAGGATCGTTTGTTGAAAGCGGGTGGCAATAAGCCAGTGTTATCATGTGCAACACGATAGACGAGCCAACGAGATGCCGCCGAATAGTTTTTGAATAATTTGCCGGCGATGAAGACGGTTACCGTCGCTTGCGAAAATGAAGCAGAGTTCGACCAGCATGAAACAACACCAAAACCGACTGTATCCTCAATTCTATTTAATCAAGAATTTCTCGTATCGGTCAAACAGTTACATGATTTATTAAATCCAGTGGCTGAATTGACAAATTTTTGCCAAAAAAGTACCACATCCGCTGCTGATGCCGCTGAAGAATGGCTGAAATTGTCGCAGGTAGGACCGGTTGAATTACGTGAATTCTTGGATTTTCGCATAAAAAAGAGCAATACCCTAAACATTGTAACCATATCCGCGAACTTTTTTCATCCGGTATATCGTGGTAAAAGATTAAGTGATGATCAACGAAAAGAAGTTACCGGTCACGTTTTTGCTAAATGCGAAGCACCTGAACTTGAATCGCTACGTCAATTTACCGCAGATGAATGAACGTTCGCCAATTTGAACCGCAAAAAAATCACTTCACCGAAAACATTTTGGGACTACGCTGACGAGCTGGGACACAATAAGCTAGCTGAATTCGCAATGGATTATTTAAGGATTCCAGCATCAACTGCGTTGCTCGAGCGTCCATTTTCGAACTGGGCGTTTGTGCATAGTGACATAGTGAAACCGGCTAAGTCCCGAAACAGAGTTTTCGACATGCCAACCCAGATAACAATTATTGTTAGAATGCAGTTATTTTTATGTGTCCAATTGCATGTCCATGGACAAATGAATAACTTATACAAATCAATGGGTTATTATTAGTATAAAACTGTATGCATGTACATATGCATATATATAAATAGAGTAAGGATCCAGGCGGCCGTCGCATGATATGCTTTATGTATGTAGATATTTATTTATTTATTTATTTCAATATTAATCTAGAAAATATTAAAAATGTTCACACATATATCTAAAAAACAGGGCGACCCGATTCGCTTAGGTAAGGACAGCGGGGGGTGTCTTCGGGCGTCTTATCTCCCCATGCTACCCGCCTAGGTGTAGAGCGGCCCGACGCCTAAATGACGCCCCTTAGCTCTGGCTTCGGCCTAAAGCCGGTCCGTTTGAATAAGGGAACAGCTGTGCTCTTTGAAACACATCCCTCCCCCGCTCACCGGGACTGGCCTACTCGCTCGAGTTGAGACGCTGTCTTCAGATCGACAGCTATGATGTGGTAGTGCAATTCCTGGGGCGGCAGTGTCAAGCACGATGCCAAAACTCTTGGTAAGTCGATGGGAGCGGATACCTCGGGAAGATATAACCGCTCCCACTAGCCAGCTGGGGAGAAGGGTTTTGGCGCGAGCAACCCTTCGTTATGATTGGACGAACGGGTTACTTGTCCCCCCGTCGCCCTGGTCAGGTGAGGACTGGACCGATGCATGCGCCTATCCCTTCCCCTCCGCCCAGGGTTCTATCCATAGAGTCTCGGCAGGTGCAATCCTGCCTTCCATAAGCACCTTTTATCTAGCGGGCAGATATGGTGGCGGGGTGTCCAGCGGTTGAGCTAGCTCTAATCGAGTCTTCACTGTTTTGTCTGTTTACACCCCCGACGACGAAGAAGTAACCGGCCCCTGAAAAGGTAAGACCCATCACCGGTTGTCACCCCCTTCTGCCTCCGCCCTGGTACGCACTCCGCAGCAAACTGATGCTGCTGTCATAGCGTCGTCCATCGGGTACCGTTACTGCTATCACGCGGCCATGCTAATCCCGCCGCTGCTATGACTACCGTTGGCCGTACGCTACCTTACAGCCGTTCAGCCACCGTGCTGACCCCTCCGCTGATATGACGACTGTTGACTATCCGCTACCATATCACCGTTCAGCCACCGTGCTGACCTCTGCTCTGATGTGACGTCCATTGCCTGTCACGCTGCTTCCTTCTTCAACATCTTGGTACGGAAAGCTGATGTTCTCCTAACACCTCCAGCCGTGTGTCTGTGTTTGTAACACATAAATACTGTACTTTTGTTAGTAGGGGTTTGTGGTATCTTTATTCGACCCTGGATTGGCTGAGCGCTACCTCAGCCTTCGACAAAACCCACCTCATAAATGTAGCGTGGGCAGGGACCCCCCTCCGCAGATGGCAGTGTGAAAACAAATACAAATACAAGAAGTACCAACACTGCCGAGGCGGGTTTGACGAACACACCACACGAAACAACAAACACACCGGTTCCCAAAGGTACGATGCTGAATGGATATACTTATTTATACAATACCTTACTTAGCTCTAGATTTGTAATCCTACCTTAAATTCTAGGAATTGTGGAGCATAGGTGTTTGATGATGTGTTAATTTTATGGAAGGGGGCCCAAAAGAGTTAGATGATCGCCGCTTCCTTAATTGCCAATGTGTCAATGATATATGGCTGAGCGACTGCCGTTCAAAATCAAAGCTATATTTTTGTAAACTAATTTTAAAAAAGAACTGAATTTTGAATATTGAATTTGCATATGTACCTTTAACTTATAACTACGTACTAAATAAGCTACAAATATGTAAATATGTACATTGAATTATAAATACATTAATACCCTGATGTATAGCCATTATATTTTAAGACTCATGAATTGTACTCATAAGTTAGGGCAAGTCGTATACCACTATACATACTTCGCCTCTCTGGCAACCTCAACCATGAGTTGTCAGATGTTTGTGTTTACATATATATTTTTTTTTTTACTTTGACATTCATTCGAAGATTTTTACAATCTCGGTTGTGAACCAAAATTGAACTCGTGTGAAAATAAATTTTTATAAAAACGGCAAGTATCACTAAATTATTAGCAATTTAATTTTGAATAAATAGCGTAAAAGTAACGTTCTCAAGCAGATTTTCATTGAAGTAGTTTGTTCGGTGCTCAGCAGCGATAAGTGCGATTTGCGTTTCTATATCGCCATTGTATTAGACTACCGGCGCTCCGCAGCAGAAGGTGAACTTTATATTATCCAACCAATTCGCCACCGCCACCGTGTTCAACTAGGGGCGGATCCAGCACGATTTGGGAGGGGGAGCGATTTAAGTCAATTTTTTAAGTAAGATAAAGTGACCTTAAAAATTTTCATACAAACAAACATACATATCTACACTCATCTACAAAAGTCATCATCACTCAGATTTTTCCAGTTTTTACAAAGTTTTGCTTCGAGCTTCATTATTTTCGATATTTTTATAAAAATACGTATTATTATATAACACCAACAATCCACATATACACTTAAGACTTTTTAGAAAATTCGGGAAAATTCCGCGAATTTTCATGCAAATTTTTAGCCTTCAGTAAGAATTTTTAGAATTTATCTCTCAGATGGGGTTTTGCATGACGTTTGCGGGCAATCAAAGAGAGATTTTTTGAAATACATATGTACATACATACATTGTTGCCCTTGTATCGCTTTGCGGAGATTTCATCCTTTTTAGAACATTTTGCTCCTTTGAAAACTATTTCAAATATTTTTAGAACTATTTTGTGGCTCAATATTTTACCCTGTCATTAATATCAAAATTAAAAATGCACTTGATTATTTTAAGAAGTATCTATGGAAATATGATTCAGAAGTTATATCCTTTCGAATTTGTAAGAAATCCACATCCTTAAAAATAAAGGTGCGTATTCAAAGTAGAAATATAGTTACCTATACTTCAAATTTGGGGACAGCTTTTTTGACATATTGTCCATAGCAAATTATTTTAAAAAGTCTACCTACATAACATTGATTGTGAATATGACCATAGTTTATTGGGTATTTTAATGTAGAGAAGGATTTTTATTAGTATTTTTAAATTGATTTACAGTTTATAGCTGTTAAAAATTTCAATTAGAAGGGGCATTGCTAAGAGCTTGACTTTATCGGATCAGTTCAATGTATGATTTTGGTGCGGTCTTGCTACACAAAGTTTGTGGCACGCTTCTGTGTGGAAGTGTAGCATAAAAGTAAAATCCCTATTGGCCGCTTTTTGAAAATTCTCAACGACAACACTGTTCACAGCAGAAGAATGGTACTTTTGACATAGCGGCTACGGTTACCACTTCGATCCATTTATACAAAACTGGTGCTTTTTGTTTAGGTTTGGTCTGATGGCCACTTTTCCTCCAGTTTGATTCTTTGTACGGAAGCGAGAGCAAAAGTGATAAAAAAATAGATTTGTTTGCGCCACTAAAATATATATTTAAACCAAGACCGATTAACAAAATTATTGATTTGTATCCAAGATATCACATTCCAAGATATCAATATTCAGGCGGCTTTTTGGCCGAAGTGACAGCCGATATCAAAGTTAGGAAATAAAAGATTTATTTTTATGTGTCTATATCTTTTTTCATAGTAGGGCAATAGGATCACTTAACACGCGTTCTCAGATTTTTTAGCACCAAGAAATAATTATCACAGCATTTTAAGACGGAGCCAGACATTGACAAATTAACGTAAATAAAAACAAATATATACTTGGCGCGGTTTATCTCAGAAAATATTTAGGCTGCGCTTCTCTTCAAGTTTGTATCTTCCCCCTTTTTAGTTTTTCCTTTTTTCTTAAATTTCGATGTTGCTTTTGCGCGGGTCTTAAACCCAGCACCCTCGGTGTGGTAGGCGGAGTACGTTACCACTACGCCACGGCGCCGCCAGAGTCTTAACCAGCAAAAGTAATAAGTTAAGCTTAAATTCCGGTTAAATAATTATAAAATGAAAATAACAAGTGTTCACTTTGTTTTGGGAAAACCCTCATTTTTTAATTATCTTGATGAGAAAGTTTATGTTTCATGAAAAATTTACGCCTGTTGGAAAGAATATCTTATTATTCCGTTTTTTCGGGTCGTGTATTGACAGCTCTTATAAAGGTTTTGAAACATTATAAATGTGTCAATTAGGCTAATTCACGACTATTTTTATTAGTTATCTTAGCTGAAAAATGCTAAAAGTTTATCCACATTTAAGCAACTCTCCACATTGTTCATAAAGTACGAGCCCTTGACTTTCAAAGAATTTCTGCTGCATTAACCGAATTTCGGACCGGAGGAAGATAGGTTCCATCAACTACTAAGAGGTGCCCAAAGAACTATAGGTTGACTTAATTTTACATATTTTTTTTTATCTTTATGTAGAATTATGTATAGTATAAGTCAGAGCGTGCCACAATTCCCAAAATAATGGAGACTTCCTGGCGTGAATGTATTACTGCAGCCAAATAGCAACACATTAACGCGATGTAGGGACTGAAATTCGCGAAGGCCTATATAAATAATTGTTCTGTGACATTTTAAAAATATTGGTCCTTCTTTTGTTTTTTCAAAAGGAATTTTCGTCCAGAAAAAAGATGCTGTGTGGCAACCGTGAGCATGAAATAGTGATCAAGGCTGCCAAATTTCAGGGAAAAGTACGCAATTCTTTCTTCCAATACCAGAATGGTACATTTTTTCTGCTTATTTAACCCACAGCGAAACAAATGGAAATTGGAAATGAATATATAGCTAAGCTATTCAACCGAAGTATTATGAATTGCAGATCTTAGGAGGGGCGCGATTAGGACGATCTTATAGATTATACATACATAAAAGCTAAAAATTATATAATTTTATATGAAATTAAAACAAACTTTTATAATTTTCATAAGTTCCAGATCTGAGCGGGGGAGGGCGATGTCCCCCTCGCCCCCACCCCCATCGATACTTTTGTTGAATGGCTACATTTCTGAAGGCTCTATAACGATTCTTATAGAAAACCCTCATTAAATTGAAGTGCTCATTAATATTGACAAATATTATTGTAACAGTCACGGAGCCCTAGACTAATTGACATTGATACTTTTGTTGACTAGATACATATTTAAAAGTTCTATCACGATTTGCCTAGAAAACTCCGATCAGATCGAAGTTTTTAACAATATTGCTGTAACTTACCCAAATACATCCGAATATAGTCTCTAACTTCATATGGTGATTCCAAATCGCGTAAAAATGTTACGAATGTAGGCACTGAAATAAACACGCAGTAGATACATATTATTAGTACATTAGCAAAGCCGGAATGGAGTACACATATATTAAAAGAAACGGCTAAATGAGAAACTTTGTATATAACACAGCCCCACCAAAAAGATAGTGCCATTACCACAGACAAGCCGCTGAACTCGAATCCGGGGTCAGAATTCGAAAGTTATCTCCTTCTCTTTAATTAATATGGGACTGAATCTTGAATAGTTATAGTTTTAGCTCATTAGCTTTTTTATCGGCTGCACTGGATTCTTATTTGCTGTCTTATTCGCAAAAAAAGTTTAATCGAAGGAAACCCCGGTTTCGAGCCTAGCGGCTCGAAATCTGGCATATCCCGTCCGTGGTATTTTTTTTCGTCGTGAGGCTGAGTAATTATCAATAAATAGCTGTAATTTTTTCACGTCATTTAGCATCTTCGATTATGTTTGTATCATTTTCGCTAATGGTAAACAACGCACCACCATAGCCGTACGGTGAATATCGGCGATACGTACTTTTTCAATCATTGTGTACAAAGGCGGATCTGTAGTCATCCCCTAAGAGCAGAAGTTGTTACGAACACATATAACTAAAAGACAAAAGTGAATACCTGCTACATAAAGGAGAAATAAATTAGCAGCTGTTCGTGAAGACTGTACGCGAGAATCTAGTTGTGAAGTACTACTACTGAACACTTTATGTGTAAATCCCGGCTCTAGCTAGAGCCCGGCTAAGGTTCCTTGGAACCCCGTTTCTAGAAGACCTCAGAGGGTCATCTGTGATAGCAATCCCGAATATTCTTAATTTTATCAACAACTCTGGCTGGTTGTAATACATTGACCGTAACATTCCGTAGGTTTTTAGACGAGTTACATGGCATCAAAACGGCTTTAAATAGCGACTTGGGCGACAAGGTCGCAGCCATTTCACCTACCTACCTACTACTACTGATCTAGAAAAACATTTTGCTATACTGAATATTTGAGTTATTTATTCGGCAGTTCGGAGATTCGAACGTAAACAGAGCTGCAAAATAATCAAACATTTCCCAAAATTCGTTAAATCATAAGTATGTACATAATAACTCATGAAAAAAAACGTATGAGATACTTAAAAAATATTCCTCTTATTTATAAAAAACTTCCCTTATTTATAATATACTTATAAAACACTCCCCTTACTAAAAAAAATAAAATAGGTTTAGCAAGCTCTAATACCTGAAAATTTGCACGAAATTTTAAGAATCTTTTTGAACTTTTTATAATTTTTGTTAATAATTTGGTATGCACTTTATTAGAAAGAAAAAGTTATCAGCCCAATTCTAAACGAAAATTCCGTGCGAGTTTTTTCCCTGCTCCCATTTCGTATTCTAAATAAAAATTCCGTGTGAGTTTTTTCACTTCTCCCTTTCCTCCTATTCTGAACAATGTTCGAAAAAGCGGAAACCGGTTATGGGAGAAAAGTAGGTATTATGAATGTGAGTGAGAGGGAGATTTTTCCTTCATTTTAAAAGAAATTGTTCACTGATAAGCTGAAAGGAACGCTTCATAAAAATGTAAGTAAATTGTATTTTTTGCATTGAAAATTACTTATTGTATTAAATATGTAATAAGTACAATAATATTCTATTATATTACTCTTGATTTCAGGTCTAAAAGTACAAATAAGCAACAGATTGAGCTGCTAGTCGATTTGGTGCAAAGTCATCTCGCAATTGCGCAAGGTTGTTTTAAAGGAGGCAAAGAAGCCTTACACAAATTTTGGTGTAAAGCTGAGGAAGAGCTGAACTCAGAAGGGCCACCAGCAAAATGCATTGCAGAAAGGAAAAAGATGCTAATATTCATGCAAAAGTTGCATGCATACAAGCTGACTAAAACTTCTGTGTTCTAGGTGTGGGCTGATCAAAAAAATACGTGCCTCAAAAAGCAGCGAACAACCCAAGAGTTCCAGAGGCACTGGCGGTGGCCCAAATACCGAACACAAGTTTTCCGCAACAGAAAGGGCAATATTTGAGTTGATCGATATGAAGTAATCCGTGGAGGGAGTGGGAATTAAATTTGGACTGCCATCTAGGAAGAAGATATTGCAGCAAATAGATGGAAACAGTCAACTTGAAGATGGAAGTATAGTTAGGGAAAGTGGTGTTATTGACGACGTTGTCCAGGTGAATGAGTGTGGGTTAGCGAACGGATTTGATGTATTGAGTGAGACTGTGGTAGAGATTGATTGTGAGGTATTGCATGAGGACCCAGTTAATAGTGTTTTTGTGAATGGGATCCCCTCAAATGCTTTGATTTAAAGGCCCAATTCCTCAAAAAGAGTGCCATGAAAAAGATCTTCCTCTGACATTCTGCGAGAAGAATTGTCAATTCAACGCGAGCTCTGTGATACCATAAAAGGTGCAGTGTCAGATTCCACGGAGCAAAAAGAAAATATTAAAAAAAATATATAGGGCGATGGACAAAATATATGGAATTAATAAAAAGCATTACAAGGAAATGGAAAAATTAAAAAGAGAGGAAATAGATGAACTGAAAAGGCATAATTTAGCAATGGAAAGCCTTATTCTCTCCCAACTAGAAAAATTATGGGAAAATACCTAGTCGCATGACACATGTATATAGCAAGCTACCTGAATTTGTGATTTTTTTGTATAGTCCTTTTTAATACTTACTTAAATATAAGACTAGTTAATTTTTTTAATATGTGAATAACGTTGGTCTTTCTTCGCTACACTCTTCGCTTCGCTAAAGAAAAAGCTGTTGGGGTTTTTCTTAAAACGTTATAATTTTTCAAGTTCACTCTACACAGCTTCTATTACTTTAATTATTACACTTTAATTAAAAACTTCGAAAATAAACACATATGTTTAAAAGAATTAGATATAAATGTTGTGTATATATAACTATACAAAAGGAGCGCGTCCGCGGTTGCCGAGTAATAATGCTTGACTAATTCGTTGGAAAAAGGATCGTTGCTGACGATGGCAGTTCTTGTGAATTTGCGCCTTTCCACTCGCCGCGCACGGCTGCGCATAAGAATTTCGCCGCCGTCTGGATATTATTGGAGGCGGCTTAAACATCCTGCCCGCCCTGCAGGGAGGTGCTTGTAAGGATCTTCTGCAGTTCCTGTAAGGCGCGGATGGTGATAGTTGAGGCGCGACTGGCTATATTATGTCGTTGGCAGGCCTCGTGGGGTGCGCGTGATCGTGCGCTTGGCCATATGTTCCGGTTTGGGAGTTGCCGCTGGTTTCTTCGATCGGTCCGCTGCGCGTGGTAGTGGAGGAAGAGCCGACACTGAAGGCAGTTGTCGGTCTCTGCCGTGAGAGCCAGATGGATGTCGTCCTGGAAGTATAAGAGCAGACAGAGAAACGAGAAGTAGTTGGATACAGCGGATGATAAAGGGAAATTTAATTATACAGGGGAAACGTATATCAGTTAGGGCGCTGTGCTCGAAGAGTGCTCCATTGGAAGGAAGCACAGTTTAACTAAGGGGCGCATGACAAGCCCATTTTGGGTGCGAACCTCTACAACCCGAACATGGTTGTCAGGTCCGAGGCGAACGTTCTCGATTCGTCCCAGACGCCACTCGGTGGGTGGAAGCGAATCTTCTTTAATTACGACAAGGTCGCCTGGTTGAGGATTTCGCTGTGGCGTTTGCCATTTATAGCGCTTCTGAAGGTCCTTCAGATAATCCTCTTTCCAGCGTCGACTGAATTGGTGATGAAGCGATTTGAGTTTTTCCCATCGATTTATCCAGGAGAGGTCTTCCGCGTTTGGCTCAGGAATGGCTAATAGCGGTGCACCTCGAAGGAAGTGACCCGGAGTGAGCGCTGTGAAGTCAGCTGGGTCCTGGGATAGTGAGGTTAGAGGCCTTGAATTGAGAACTGCTTCAATACGCACCAACAGCATCGTGAATTCTTCGAATGTAAACTTGTGGGATGCAGCGTTTTTTTGAAGTGGGTTTTAAAACTTTTTACTGCGGATTCCCACAAGCCGCCCATATGAGGGGCGCTGGGTGGAATATACTGCCAGTTTATTCCCTGGGGGGCATATTTCTGCACAATGTCCGCAGAGCATTCGTTAAGAAATTTAACGAAGTCGCGTTCGAGTGCGCGCTGAGCGCCAATGAACGTTTTACCATTGTCGCTCATCATTTTTGAGGGATAACCTCGTCTGCCAACGAATCGGGCGAATGCTGCGCGAAATGCTTCAGTAGTAAGGTCCGTGCATAGCTCGAGGTGTACTGCCTTTGTGGAAAAACAGACGAATACAGCCACGTACCCTTTTATGATAGTGGTCGACCTCAGAACCGATGCTTTTATTTGGAATGGACCTGCAAAGTCTACTCCTGTTGTGGAAAAGGGGAGTGAGAAATTGCAGCGCTCAGGTGGTAGAGCTGCCATTATTTGCGTGCGCGTTTTCTGTTTGAGAAGCGTGCAAGATTTGCATTGAAAAATGCATTTCTTTATAAGAGGCTTTAGTTTTGGTACGTAGTACTCTTGCCTCACCATTTGGAGCATTAACCGCATTTCTGCATGAAGAAGCAGGCGGTGTAAAAACTCCAGACACAACTGACAGAGGCTTGAATCCGGAGAAAGGATTACTGGATGCTTCTCGTTGTATTGCATTGTAGAATGTTCCAATCTTCCACCGATACGTAGGAGACCGTATCCATCCAGAAATGGGTCAAGAGCCAGAAGGGAACTCTTTTTGCTTATTGGCATATTGTTTTGTAAGGCGCTCTTTTCCGCCCCGAAATGGCGAGATTGTGCCATTGCCACAAGCCGCGTTTTCACATGTTGCAACTCTTTGTACGTCAGATGGGGATTATGTGTTGTTGCCACCGATTTGGATTTGTTGCAGGCATTATTCGCAAAGCGGAACACGTATGCAATCACACGGAGAGCTCGAGAGTATGAGGATAAACGTTGAAGAATGTCGTCCTCTTCCTCGAGTGCGTGATATGCTTCGACCTTGCGTTTCTCGGGTGGAGAAGCGCTACCTGCTTTCGGCTTTGGCCATGCCGAAATGTGGCAAGAAAGCCATTGTGGACCGTGCCACCAAAGTGAAGAGCCTATCAAATCATGCGGCTTGCAACCACGTGTGCCAAGATCAGCAGGGTTGTCTTGGCTAGATACATGGCGCCAGGTGCCGCTGGGAAGATATTCTCGAATTTGAGAGGTACGGTTGGCCACATAAGTCTTCCAGGTCGATGGAGATTTTTCTAGCCAGGCTAGTACAATCTCAGAATCTGATCATAAGAATGTGTTGCATGCTTGTAAGTCGAGCTGTTTTCGAACAGTTGAAGCCAGTTTGGCGAGTAGGACTGCACCACATAGCTCTAAGCGGGGTAAGCTTACAGTTTTTATGGGGGCAACTTTGCCTTTCGCAACCAAAAGAGAAGATTTTATTTGGTTGCCCCCATGTGTGCGGATGTAAATCGCTGCGCAGTATGCTTTTTCCTAGGCATCACAGAACCCGTGGATTTGGGTGTCTTGCCCTGGAACGACATTAACCCATCGAGGGATTTCGATGTGGCAAATATCTGGCAGATTTTCTGCGAAATGTTGCCATTTTGATAATGTCGCGGGTTTGGCGCTTTCATCCCAATCGCTTCCATCCAGCCAGATTTCTCGGAGAAGCATCTTTGCCTGGATCATAACTGGCGACAGCCATCCTGCCGGGTCAAAAAGTTTTGCAACAGAAGATAGAATTTGTAGCTTTGTGACCGCATTTTGGGTGTGTTCCGGCAGCATGGTGTATGAAAATTTATCCGTGAGCGCCTTCCATCGAATGCCAAGAGTTTTGGTATTGGAAGTGCTCTCAAATTTTAAGAAGTTGGAGTCTAGAAGATCCTCCTTCGGAAACTGTTCTAATATGGCCGGGTGATTAGCCGTTGGTTTCTTTAGTATGAAACCAGCTGATTTTAGGGCGTTTATCACTTGAACGAGTGATTCAGTGGCGTTATCGATGGTATGACTTCCGGATAGGATGTCGTCGACATACGTTTGCGTCTTGAGAATTGTTGCAGCCAACGGGAATGTCGCTTTCGTGTCATCGGATAGTTGATGCAACGTACGAATAGCGAGGTATGGTGCACAATTGACGCCGAATGTAACCGTTTTTAGATTGAAATCGCTAACATTGGAGTTGGCCGATTTGCGAAATAGGATTCGCTGAAAATTTTTGTCGTCCTCGTGTATAAGAATCTGACGGTACATTTTTTCAATGTCTCCATTGAACACATACTTATGCATGCGCCACTGTAGAATTAGTAGCATGAGATCTGGTTGGAGAGTTCGACCAGTGTATAGCACGTCATTCAGGGATTTTCCTGACCCAGATTTTTTAGAGGCGTTGAAAACCACACGAACTTTGGTGGTGACCTTATCTGGTTTGACTACCGCATGATGTGGCAAGTAAAATGAGAAGACCTTGCCATTCGAAGTTATTTCGCATGGGTCGGTAGATTCCATGTGATCAAGGTCGAGATATTCTTGCAACACATTGTTGTACATTGTACCTAACTCCCCCTTTTTCTGAAGCGATCGCTCCATGCTGAAAAATTGCTGCAGAGCAGCCGGGCAGGATTTGCCGAGGGAGAGTTTTTCAGGAAACTCTTCCTTGAATGGAAGTCGCACAATGTATCGACCGTTTGGTGCACGTGTCGTTGTTGTTGCGTATATCTGCTCTGTTGTTGCGTATATCCGCTTGATCCTCGGGGGATATCTGTGGAAGTTGTGGAATTTCCTCCTCTTCCCAAAATTTCCTCAGTTGAGAACTGAGTGTCTCGTTTGACGCTTGGACTTGCGTCGAGAATGACACAACATTTTCAGTTATTGGACCACTGAGAATCCAACCAAAAATGGTTTGTTGCGCAAGTATGCTACCGCACACCTTTTTTATACCTTCTAGCAGAATTTGTGGAAGTATGTCGCTGCCAATGACCATGTCAGTCTGACCCGGTATGTGGCAACTGGGATCAGCCAGCTCAAGGAGTTTGAACTGCTGCCAGATTTTGCGACTAATGGTGGATGTTGGCAGATTTTTTGTCAATTGCGGCAACACAATGGCATGAGCCTTTATCCTTTTCATGGCCTTGGATGCAACCAGTGTCAAAGGACAAAGCTTGGAGGACTTTTGTACGACTTGTCCACCCATGCCAGAGATTTCGAACTTTGAATGTTCGAATGGAAGTTTCAACCGTTTTTGAACTTTCGAGGAAATGAAAGTTCTTTCCGAGCCCTGATCAATAAGGGCTCTCAGTTGAAATAATTCCCCTTCGTGTTCGACTGCGACCATAGCAGTAGGAAGGAGAATTTGGTTATCATTGGCTGCATGCAATGATTGAACCGGTGCGTGTTTTGAACAACACGGTAGCTCGCTAGAATCGGAGCTATTCTGCGTTTGTCGAACGGGAGATGTTGACTCAGCAGTTGTGTGCTGCACGTTTGGTGCATTCGTTCGCGGGGTGGAACGTTGAGCTTGTGGGCTCGCATGCAACAGCGTGTGATGCCGTTGATGACATGTCGAACATGACCACTTGCTCGTGCACTCATTGATGATATGAGTGCTGCTAAGGCAGTTTGTACACAGCTTAGCTTGGTTTACGAATTTTGTCCGGTTTTGCACAGACATTCGCTTGAATTGTGGACAGAATCTAATAAGGTGCGGGGAGTTGCAACATTGGCAAGTTTCCTTTTTAGATTCTGCCACAAGGGTTTGCGTCCTGTTGAAGGACCTGTTTTGCGCAGAATTTTGATGAGCGACTGGTTTTTGTTTGCTTGGTTGAAGCCTATTGACCCTTTCAACGACTTCATATCTCGAGGTGAGAAAGTCGTTCATTTGTGACCATGAGGGTAGATCTCTTCGAGAAGAGAGAGATTGTTCCCAAAGTGACAGGGTTGTTTCTGGGAGCTTTGATGAACAAATGTACACCAGAATCGGATCCCAACTGTCTGTCGTAACTCCTTGGGAGTGAAGGACGAATAGGCAGTTGTTGATTGTATTTTGCAATTTCTGAAGTTGATCACTGTTTTCGGATGGAATAGTGGCAAGAGTCAGTAAGGATTTTATCTGGTTGTCAACCAGGATTCGCTTGTTTTCGTATCGTGACCGTAAAGCTTCCCAGGCAAGGTCAACGTTATCATCGCTCAACGCATATTGCTTGACGATGGAGCCGGCTTTGCCTTGCGTTTTGTACCGGAGATGGTAGAATTTCTGAGCACGGGAGAGCCTTGGGTGGTTAATGTACACCGCTGTGAACATATCACGAAAAGCGGGCCATTCTTCATAGCCACCATAAAAGGTCTCCGTGTCGCATGCTGGGACTTTGAGGTAAATATTTGCCTCAGCCGGGGGTTGTCCACGCGGGGTGGTGGACTCGGCGTTGCCATCATTTTGATCAAGGAAAGTTGATCGGCAATCTTTGCTTTTGTCACTTCATACGTATCAAGGCAGGCGCATTGTTTGCCTTGCACTGAACTCTTGAAGTCTTCAGGGAAACTTTCGTCTGGTTTCGAAAATACCAGATCGTAAACCGATTGAAGTCGTGCCCAATAATCATCTAGTGATTTGTCCTTTATCATGAGATACGATTCAGTGTGATCCTGAATCGGTGCTTCGTTGAATTTTGCACAGTATCTCATCAGATTGTCACTTTCCGCAATGAACTTTTGCGCGGAAGGGTCAACTGATTTGGATTTCCGGCGAGGGGATGTTGACCTTTCCTTGGCCGCTTCTTCCTTTGGACCACCTTTTGGGTTTGTCCCGGTTTCGGACGGTTTTAGGGGACTGAGAGGCATTTTATGCAAACTTTTGGGTTTTCACCAAAAAAAAACCGAATAAAATATTTGTACGCTCAGAGAACGTTCGCAAAATTCGAAGATGGAAAACTCTTCGTGTCACAGAAATTTAAAAGGGGAATTTAAATTGGTGACGGTGTTTCTGTTTTTTTTTTTTTTTTGAACAATAGAGTCAAGCACGGACAACGGGACGTTCCTTAAATTATTTAAATCCGCGAAATTCGGAATTTAATAGGATGTATATTGTTTTGTAAAAACAAAAGGTATAAAATTTAAAAAAAATCACAAACACTTTTCACTTATATATACGTGTAAATATACGTGTGGAAATAAACGTGTATTTGTAAATTACTGGTATATATAGGTATGTATATATTAGAAAATAATAATATGAAGTTTGTATGGATATTTTTTTGAAAGTTCCTATAGGGACGAAAATATCTCAAACTTAGTTTTGTACGCCAGAATAAGTACATATGTACGTGCGCAATATACAAACGTATGTATGTATATATTTGTTTGTGCGAACGTATGCACGATAATTAGATGAGCTTCTCTGTTTATGTTTACAAACAGAAGAGTTTGTTTTGATTCGCTTCTTCGTCGCTTTAATGTCGCGTTTCTTTGTGAAGCTGAGTGCGCTTGATTGCACTGTTGGGAGAGTGCAACAAAGAAAGATGAAAAAATTGCAAATATGTGAGAGGGTGAGAAATTTGATCAGCGGTACACAGCTCTCGTTGCTAATGTAGCTATATGTGCTGGCAGAATGTCGCTGGAAGATCGACTGGAACGTGTGAGTAAACACGTATGATGTTCTCAGAGTATGAATGCTGGAAAAGCAACTTGAAATTATTTGTACATGTATGTAAGTATGTACGTATGAATATTATGATTTTTATATATGCTGGCAAGCACGAAAAAATCACTTGGAAGAAGTTGAACTGTATCGACAAGTTCAACGTTCTGTGCGAACAACGGGGTAAACTCAGCTGTAGAAGAAGTTTTTGCCGATGTTGTTCTTGCACAGTGGGTTTGAGTAGGCAAGTAAACTGCAATTTTTTTTGGTTAAATACCACTAGAAATATGTATACATATATATATATATAATTGGCGGATTTTGCCTATTGGTATAGCGGAATATTTTCCACCAATTTTTGGTTGCAAAAAAGATGATTTTTGATGATGATTTCTTCCAAAATTTTACTCTTTTTAAACCCGTGTTAAACAAAAATTTATTTTCGCAAATTTTTGTGAATATATGTAAGTGTTTGTGTACCCACAATTTTCAAAAATATTTTTGTTTTTAAATTTTTAATGTTTTCGCAATTTTTTGTTTTTGAATGCGAGTGTATGTGTGTATTTTTTTTTTTTATTTGTTTTTTAACCAAGCACTTTGAGCTTCGTTCGCCGATTTAAATAAAAATATAAACAAAAGCTCGATTCTACCTTTAATTTTTGTTCTTTGCAATTATATTTCAAAGAAGAATTTTTTTTTTTGTAGGTATGTGAGTATATATGTATTCAAAAATCCACTGTGTATAATATTGTTTTAAATTTTGTTGTCACTTGAAAACTGTGTGCACATTTGTGTATTTTTTTGTACGAACGAATATTCGATTTAATAAAATTTTTAGGGCGGGCCAAAGATGGCTGCGAAGGACCATGAACAATTCTCACCTGGTCTTTCTTCGCCACACTCTTATAATAAATGAATAGATTTTTGAGTTTTTTCGAAAACGTTATAAAATTCACCTTTTTTTCAATTTATTAATGGCTGCTTAAATTCATGCAAACTTCAACACAAATGTATTTAAACTTTGTCAAACCCTTAACTCTTGACTTCAATAAGCTACGTATATAAAATATATATAAAGGTAGATAGTTAAAATGAATGTACATATGCAAAAAAGAAGCGCGTCCGCGGTTGCCGAGTAATAATGCTTGACTAATTCGTTGGAAAAAGGATCGTTGCTGACGATGGCAGTTCTTGTGAATTTGCGCCTTTCCACTAGCCGCGCACGGCTGCGCATAAGAATTTCGCCGCCGTCTGGATCTTATTGGCGGCTTAAACAATATGAACTATTTTTTATTTTATTACATTGTAGTATTAATAGCTGTACTATACATATGTACTTATGTGAACTATTTTTATTTTGTAGATTATAATATTACTTAATTTAAGACTGTACTATAACGAGCAAAAAAACAATTTGTGATATTTATATTTCTTTTAAGAAAAATTTGACTGAAACTCTTTAGTAGGAAATAAGTAAATTGTACTAAATTTTGATACCTGAATTTAAAGACAGAAAACATGAATTTAAAACAGAAAATAAAATATTAATTATTATTAATTAAAATATAATTATTTTTGTGTTATGATAGGCTTTTCTTGACCATAATGTTGCTTTTAGTGCAAGTAAAACTCCACTATTACGTCCCAACGTTTCGCTAAGCACTTTAGCTTCCTCAGGGGCGAAACTGCATTTATTTAAATATTTTTTCAATTTACCAACGTAATTTGACATGAAATTATAAAAATAGTTGTTTAAAATTACAACAATGTCCAAAAATTAAAACCAAACAAAAAACAATAAACGAAAATGGACTTACATACATATACATATATGTTAAATTTTCTATTATAAAAACATATCGCTAATACCATCTATATGTGGTACAATTGTCAAACTAAACAACAGAATTTAAAGGCATAACAAATAAGCCGCGGAAATGCAATCCGTGTCTTCTTTTATGTTTACTGTTTTGTTCCTTTTCTCCATTATTCGTAAGCTCTCTATAGTGTATCTGATTTTTGTTCGTTTCTCTTTGTCTAATATTTTGACATTTTTCATATCAGCTGAGTGACCGCTTGATTTGGTGTGTTGCGATAGCGCTGTGTTGATTTTCTTTTTCCTTATGTCTGCTTCATGCTCATTTAGGCGTACTCCTAGACTTCGCTTAGTCGTGCCTATGTATATTTTATCGCAGCTTTCGTTTTCTTTACCTTTGCATGGTATTGCATAGACAATGTTATTTTGTTGTGAAGTTTGAGAGGGGTTTTGGTTTTTGTGAAGATAATAGATAATGTATTATTCGATGTGTGTGCTAAACATATGTTATTGTTGTCAGACGTAATGTGCTTGTAGAAGTATTCGGTTAATCTAGGTATGTACTTAACACTGTAATACTATTTGGGTTGATCAGTTGTGGTTCTTGTTGTATTTGTATTGATATTATTTTCAACATTTGACATTTTCTCTCGAATTAGGCTGTCTATAAGTGTTTTTGGAAAGTTATTGTTTCTAAGAATTTGTTTAATTTTTCTTATGTTTGCTTCCCAGAAGTTTTGATGGCTAATAGTTAAGACTTTGTTGATAAGATTTTTTGCGGTATTTATTTTGTATTTGAAGGGTTGGGCTGATAGAAAGTTTATCAGGCGGCCAGACGAGGTAGGTTTTGTGTGCCAATCTAATGTCAGAATGTTATTATATCTATGAACCCGTGTATCTAAAAAGGGTATGCTAAAATTCGTTTCGGTTTCAAGAGTGAACTTTAATTTATTGTGGTACTCATTTAGTGTATCTGGATAGTATCCACATCATCTCTTTTCACTATCGCGAAGATATCGTCTACATATTTAACCAATAATTTTATCTCGATGTTGTGTAGTGTTTTTAGTTTAGATATGGAGTCGTTGAGTAAGTCGTCCATGACTATATCTGCGATGGTTGGTGACAGAGGGTTGTCCATGGGCATCCCAAATGTTTGGGCATACAGTTTTTCACCCCAAGCGAAGTAGTTGTTTTCTTTAAGACAGAATTCTAGCATTTATTGGAAATTTCTCTTTTGTATGTTTGTTGTTTTTTCTATTTCCCCCCACTTTTTTAAAATTATTTTTGTAGCAAGAATAGTTAGAATGTTCGTAAATAGTGATACTACATCAAAGGAAACTAATATATCTTCGTCATTGACCTTTATGGCATTCAGCCGTTCTTTAAACTCGAAGGAATTTTTAATGTTGTGCTCATTAGATACTAAACTTTTAAGTATATTTCCTACATACCTAGACATGTTGTAGCATGGAGCGTTAATTGATGATACAATTGGACGAAGTGGAATATCACGTTTGTGTATTTTAGGAGGCCCATAAATTCTTGGGGCAATTGCAGTGGAACATGCTAATAGTTGTTTTTCTTTTGAATTGATTTGTTTGTTTTTGTGAAGCTCTTCTACTATTTTGTTATTCTTTTTTTGGAGCTCATTCGTGGGGTCACTCCTCATCGTTTTATACGTACTTTTGTCGTCTAGTATTGTTTTCATCTTTGTCATGTAATCATCTTTATATAGTGCCACTGTTTTATTGCCTTTGTCTGCGTCGGTTATCACGATATTTTTGTGTTGATTTAGAAAGGTTTTTGCTTTATTAAAGGCATGAAGGATGAATTTTTCTTTTTCATTGTGTCGGGCATTTCGTTTAAACTGCAATACCCTATTACTTAATTTGTTACGGGCAACATCCTTAGCTTTGTCGTCTTTTATATTTTGTATTACCTGTTCCATTTCAGCTATGATATTTATCGGTGTGAAGTTTGTTTTTGTAGTAGGCATTGAGAATTTCCTACCTAGGGAAAGTAGCCATCTAACTTCGTCCGGAAATTCAATGTTGGTTTTGTTTACAAAAAAGTCGTTGTTTATGTGGATACCAATAGCGCATATTTGTTGGTATTTTAGTCTATTTAATTTTGATTTGTGTGTTTCTTCTCTTTCTTTTATTATTCTTTGGCTTAAGAAGTTTTGTTTATCGATAAAATTGGAAAAATCTGTATTATTTAATTGTCGTTTTAACCTATTTTCCGCATGGTGTATGTTGTTGTTGGAAATTTTTATGTCTATATTTGTTTGTGTAATTTCGATGTTCAATACTTTGTTAAGAAATAGTTTTTTGGTTTTTTCTAGTTGCTTTATTACTTGGTTGGACGATGTCACTAGAAAAACCAAAAAACTATTTCTTAACAAAGTATTGAACATCGAAATTACACAAACAAATATAGACATAAAAATTTCCAACAACAACATACACCATGCGGAAAATAGGTTAAAACGACAATTAAATAATACAGATTTTTCCAATTTTATCGAAAAACAAAACTTCTTAAGCCAAAGAATAATAAAAGAAAGAGAAGAAACACACAAATCAAAATTAAATAGACTAAAATACCAACAAATATGCGCTTTCCAAAAGAATAACAAAATAGTAGAAGAGCTTCACAAAAACAAACAAATCAATTCAAAAGAAAAACAAGTAAGGAAGGTTAAGTTCGGGTGTAACCGAACATTATATACTCAGTTGAGAGCTATGGTGACAACATAAGGGAAAATAACCATGTAGGAAAATGAACCGAGGGAAACCCTGGAATGTGTTTGTATGACATGTGTATCAAATGAAAGGCATTAAAGAGTATTTTATGAGGGAGTGCGCCATAGTTCTATAGGTGGACGCCATTTAAGGATATAGCCATAAAGGTGGATCAGGGTTGACTCTAGAATGCGTTTGTACGATATGGGTATCAAATTAAAGGTATTAATGAGTATTTTAAAAAGGCGTGGACCTAAGTTCTATAGATGGACGCCTTTTCTAGATATCGCCGTAAAGATGGACCAGGGGTGACTCTAGAATGCGTTTGCACAATATGGGCATCAAACGAAAGGTGTTAATGAGTATTTTAAAAGGGAGTGGGCCTTAGTTCTATAGGTGGACGCCGTTTCGAGATATCGTCATAAAGGTGGACCAGGGGTGACTCTAGAATGCGTTTGTACGATATGGGTATCAAATGAAAGGTGTTAATGAGTATTTTAAAAGGGAGTAATCCTTAGTTCCATAGGTGGACGCCGTTTCAAGATATCGCCATAAAGGTGGACCAGGGGTGACCCTAGAATTTGTTTGTACAATATGAGCATCAAACGAATGGTGTTAATGAGTATTTTAAAAGGGAGTGGGCCTTAGTTCTATAGGTGGATGCCGTTTCGAAATATCGCCATAAAAGTGGACCAGGGGTGACCCTAGAATGTGTTTGTACGATATGGATATCAAATTAAAGGTATTAATGAGGATTTTAAAAGGGTGTGGGGCTTAGTTCTATAGGTGGACACCTTTTCGGAATATCGCCACAAAGGTGGACCAGGGGTGACTCTAGAATGTGTTTGTACGATATGGGTATCAAATTAAAGGTATTAATGAGGGTTTTAAAAGGGAGTTGTGGTTGTTGTATAGGTGGTCGCATTTTCGAGATATCGCCATAAAGGTGGACCAGGGGTGACCCTAGAATTTGTTTGTACAATATGGGCATCAAAAGAAAGGTGATAATGAGTATTTTAAAAGGGAGTATTCCTTAGTTCCATAGGTGGACGCCGTTTCGAGATATCGCCATAAAGGTGAAGCAGGGGTGACCCTAGAATTTGTTTGTACAATATGGGTATCAAAAGAAAGGTGTTAATGAGTATTTTAAAAGGGTGTGGGGCTTAGTTCTATAGGTGGACGCCTTTTCGAGATATCGCCATAAAGGTGAACCAGGGGTGACTCTAGAATGAGTTTGTACGATATGGGTATCAAATTAAAGGTATTAATGAGAGTTTTAAAATGGAGTGGTGGTAGTTGTATATGTGAAGGCGTTTTCCAGATATCGACCAAAATGTGGACTAGGGTGACCCAGAACATTATCGGTTGGATTCCGCTAATTTATTTATATATGTAATACCTAGCAAGATTTTAAGGGTGTTTTATTTCGCCCTGCAGAACTTTTTCATTTTCTTCTACTTAATATGGTAGGTGTCACAACCATTTTATAAAGTTTTTTCTAAAGTTATATTTCGCGTCAATAAACATAACAAATAACATAAAACCTCACCATGTTTCATCCCTTTTTTCGTATTTGGTATAGAATTATGGCATTTTTTTCATTTTTCGCAATTTTCGATATCGAAAAAGTGGGCGTGGTCATAGTCGGATTTCGTTTATTTTTCATACCAAGGTAAAGTGGGTTCAGATAAGTACGTGAACTGAGTTTAGTAAAGATATATCGATTTTTGCTCAAGTTATCGTGTTAACGGCCATGCGGAAGGACAGACGGACGACTGTGTATAAAAACTGGGCGTGGCATCAACCGATTTCGCCCATTTTCACAGAAAACAGTTAACGCCATAAAATCTATGCCCCTACCAAATTTCAAAAGGATTGGTTAATTTTTGTTCGATTTATGGCATTAAAAGTATCCTAGACAAATTAAATGAAAAAGGGCGGAACAACGCCCATTTTTAAATTTTCTTTTATTTTTGTATTTTGTTGCACCATATCATCACTGGAGTTGAATCTTGACATAATTTACTTATATACTGTAAAGATATTAAATTTTTTGTTAAAATTTTACTTTAAAAAAATTTTTTTTTTAAAAGTGGGCGTGGTCCTTCTCCGATTTTGCTAATTTTTATTAAGCGTACATACAGTAATAAGAGTAACGTTCCTGCCAAATTTCATCATGATATCTTCAACGACTGCCAAATTACAGCTTGCAAAAGTTTTAAATTACCTTCTTTAAAAATTGGGCGGTGCCACGCCCATTGTCCAAAATTTTACTAATTTTATATTTTGCGTCATAAGTTCAACTCATCTACCAAGTTTCGTCGCTTTATCGGTCTTTTGTAATGAACTATCGCACTTTTTCGGTTTTTCGAAATTTTCGATATCGAAAAAGTGGGCGTGGTTATAGTCCGATATCGTTCATTTTAAATAGCGATCTGAGATGAGTGCTCAGCAACCTACATACCAAATTTCATCAAGATACCTCAAAATTTACTCAAGTTATCGTGTTAACGGCGGACGGACGGACGGACGGACATGGCTCAATCAAATTTTTTTTCGATCCTGATTATTTTGATATATGGAAGTCTATATCTATCTCGATTCCTTTATATATGTACAACCAACCGTTATCCAATCAAACTTAATATACTCTGTGAGCTCTGCTCAACTGAGTATAACAACTATTAGTATGTTCCACTGCAATTGCCCCAAGAATTTATGGGCTTCCTAAAATACACAAACGTGATATTCCACTTGGCCCAGTGTATCATCAATTAACGCTCCATGCTACAACATGTCTAGGTATGTAGGAAATATACTTAAAAGTTTAGTATCTAATGAGCACAACATTAAAAATTCCTTCGAGTTTAAAGAACGGCTGAATGCCATAAAGGTCAATGACGAAGATATATTAGTTTCCTTTGATGTAGTATCACTATTTACGAACATTCCAACTATTCTTGCTACAAAAATAATTTTAAAAAAGTGGGGGGAAATAGAAAAAACAACAAACATACAAAAGAGAAATTTCCAACAAATGCTAGAATTCTGTCTTAAAGAAAACAACTACTTCGCTTGGGGTGAAAAACTGTATGCCCAAACATTTGGGATGCCCATGGGCAACCCTCTGTCACCAACCATCGCAGATATAGTCATGGGCGACTTACTCAACGACTCCATATCTAAACTAAAAACACTACACAACATCGAGATAAAATTATTGGTTAAATATGTAGACGATATCTTCGCGATAGTGAAAAGAGATGATGTGGATACTATCCTAGATACACAATATAAGTACCACAATAAATTAAAGTTCACTCTTGAAACCGAGCTCAGGCCAACATGGTCACTGCCCGCAAACAGTAAACGGTTTACTAATTTAGGTTTGTTGCGAATATGCAAATAAGCAGCCCCAAACCAAGAGCGTCTGGTGAGGAGTTTTAGCTTAAAAGGCCTCATGAACCCTGTGAACCCCCATTGACGGGGCGAATAGATTCCGCCCTGAATTTAAGCATCCCCAACCCAGATTGAGGTTGCCCCGAAGGAATACCTAGCCATGATAGGGAGTGAACTACGCGGCGCCGGATACACATTCAGGAAGGAGGAAAAAAAGTTGAACTCTTAAATTATTACCAAAGCTTATATTTGATAGTATATTAATACTGAGCCCAATAAGGTCTTAATTAAGGTATACTGGAATAACATACCAATGAAGTTGGTTCCATTATCGCTAAAGAACTGTTTGAATAAAACTCCATATCGGGTTTCCTTTTGTCGGTTTACTGTAGTCAAAATGAGCCCGAAAAATTCGAGACCCGTGAAACTAAAAACCTCTTAGCCAGGTATGGGTTTTTGTAGTTTACCTACACATTTCACAATTTCGGATATATTTCTTATAAACGAGGTGTGATCGCGTTATGAAGTAAATTTGACAGAGTTCATTTAGCAAGATTTCGCTATTTAAATGGTAACATAGATTATGTTAGTGCATTATAATTAACTTAGTTACCGGATTTTTCTTTGGAAGAATTATCGGCACTTCTTGCCCACCTGTAGCAAATGTCATGTCTATTCGGCCATCGATACGCAGAATGTTGTTGCTAGTGATATAACTTTTAGAAAAAGTATCAATACTGGTACTCATATAAAATATTCGGATCAAAGTATCGATGCTAATACTTATACTCAGTAAAAGGTATCGAGTATACTCAATCCAAGTGAGTACTTTTTACTTCCTTTATATTAGGTCGGTTGAATGTTTGTCCGCTTTTCATACAAATCTTGCAATCGATTTTTAAGTAACTTCTCATTGAGCTACAAACGTGAAACTTTACACATAGGTTAGAACACAAGGGAATATAAGGAGACATTTTTCGATGATTTTTGTCCATTTATGTATAGGAGTGCTTAAAATTTTTTTATTTTATATTTTTTTAAAATGAGATTGTATGTTTTTTTACTCTGCTCAGAGCTCACAGAGTATATGAATTTTGTTCGCATAACGGTACCCCGTATCGGCATAAACTAACCGAGATAGATATAGACTTCTATATATCAAAATGATCTGGGCGAAAAAAGAAATTTATTTAGCCATGCCCGTCCGTTCGTCCGTCTGTCCGTAAACACGATAACTTGAGTAAATTTTGAGGTATCTTAATGAAATGTGGTATGTAGGTTCCTGGGCACTCATCAAAGATCGCTATTTAAAATGAACGAAATCGGACTATAACCACGCCCACTTTTTGATACCGAAAATTTCGAAAAACCGAAAAAGTGAGATTATTCATTACCATAGACGGATAAAGCGATGAAACTTGGTAGGTAGGTTGACCTTATGACGCAGAATAGAAAATTAGTAAAATTTTGGACAATGGGCGTGGCACCGCCCACTTTTAAAATAAGGTAATTTAAAAGTTTTGCAAGCTGTAATTTGGCAGTCGTTGAGGATATCATGATGAAATTTGGCGGAAACGTTACTCCTATTACTATATGTGTGCTAAATAAAAATGTGCAAAATCGGATGACGAACACGCCCACTTAAAAAAAAATATTTTAAAGTCAAATTTTAACAAAAAATTTAATATCTTTACAGTATATAAGTAAATTATGTCAACATTCATCTCCAGTAATGATATGGTGCAACAAAATACAAAAATAAAAGAAATTTTCAAAATGGGCGTGGCTCCGCCCTTTTTCATTTAATTTGTCTAGAATACTTTTAATGCCATAAGTCGAACAAAAATGTATCAATCCTTTGGCAAGGGCATAGCTTCTATGACGATAACTCTTTTCTGTGAAAACGGGCGAAATCGGTTGAATCCACGCCCAGTTTTTATACACTTTTTCGATATCGAAAATTTCGAAAAAGGAAAAAAAATGCCATAATTCTATACCAAATACGAAAAAAGGGATGAAACATGGTGATTGGATGGGTTTTTTGACACAAAATATAACTTTAGAAAATACTTTGTAAAATGGGTGTGACACCTACCATATTAAGTAGAAGAAAATGAAAAAGTTATGCAGGGCGAAATCAAAAGCCCTTTGAATCATGACAGGAATACTGTTCGTAGTATTACATAAATAAATAAATTAGCGGTACCCGACATATGATGTTCTGGGTCACCCTGGTCCACATTTTGGTCGATATCTCGAAAACACTTTCACATATACAACTAAGGGACACTCCCTTTTAAACCCCCGTTAATACCTTTAATTTGATACCCATATTGTACAAACACATTATAGAGTCCACCTTTATGGGAATATCTCGAAAAGGTGTCCACCTATAGAACTAAGGTCCGCTATAGTGTTAACTACTTTGTACTCTTTACTTTAATTTTTAAAATAATTTTAATTGAGTTTTCGTGTTAATTTAAAATTTTTGAATAACTTCAAAAAAAAGAAAATTCTAATTAGTTGGAAAATATTTAAACTCAAAAATAAATAACATACTATTTTTAAAAAATAAATATTTATATATTTGGTTAACTACCAAATATATTGGCGATTCTACCAACGGACCTACAATTACGAACTTTAAAACCTAGTTAACTTAATCAAAGAAAAGTTGTCGAAAATTATTAAATAAATGACACTATTGAAATTCTTGTGCATGTAATATAACTGTGCTTGTGTTCCTAATACATTTGTGGAACGGAAGCACTACAAGTAATAAAATACTTAGAAGTGCACTACATCTTTAAATGTTTACAAATTCAAGGAAAATTTGTATATATTGTCACGGATATTAGCATCACTAAGCTATACCATCAATAAGGCCATGCTAAGCGATATTTACGTCAATAATCAAATCATGTATACACATATATAAGGCAGCTGAGAGATGTCACACACAGATGCATTTACTTATACGCCTATGTGCGCGCGAGAGACTGTAAACTACAAACATTCACATCAATAATTCAATCTCTATGTATCTACATAAACGAATAAATAATTGCGTCCACACATATGTACCATGTACGAATACGAGCAGCGGAGCGCTTCCCAAGGCAGTCGGTTCTATGTACCGGAGCGACTCGGGATTTTTCCCGACCAAGGACTGTCATTTCAGTGTGACCCCATTTAATTTGTTTCGTCCCTCCCACAAATTGTCGTCCTCCCAGCAGCTCCTTGCAGCAGGACTGCTACATATTCTCTTACTCCGGGAAGGTATCGAACCCAATCCGGGTCCGTCTCCTGACCCCGGTCCTGAGAAATGGTTTTGCTGCATTTGCCAGAAAAGAATCTTTCTAGGACGATCATACTCTGTTCAGTGTGTCTCGTGCAAGGGATGGTTGCATCGGACAGGTTGTTCTGGGCTTGATCCCAAAACCCGACGTCCACGTAACTTTTATAAATCTTTTGTGGCTCCTTGCTGCTCACGCCCAAGGGCGTCCCGTAGTCTACGCCTAAGCGCCCCCCCCCCCCCACTACCTTCCAGCAGCCTCGCTGCTCAGCAAGCCACAACAAGTACCCGCTGCTGCTCGCGCCCCACGGCGCCAACAACTCTAACAGCTGATACCACTCATAACTACTACCTTCGTAGTAGAGCTGGTAGCAATGCTGAGCATCAGCCCCTGCCCCCGTCTTCTTCTCCCCCCCTCTTTTCTGGCAGCAATCGTGCAGGTCAGGGAAACAGACTCTTAGTCCCTACCTCCGTTTGCACCGTCTGCCAGCACAGAATATATAGGTTTGCGACATCCGCTCAATGCAGTTCCTGCCTTGGGTGGTGCCACTTTCCTAGATGTTCTGGTCTCCGCGACGGCAACCCCTCGACGGGTTTCATCGCGCCATGTTGCCAGGTCGCAAACCCAAATCATCCGGGTACCCCAATGTTTGCCCAAGGGCGCCCAGTCCCAAGGCCACAACAGCAATTGCGTCCTGGCCTTCCACAACCTAGGCGTAGTCACCCGTCACTTACCCCTAGAGTGGCGGCGTCACCCCTCAGGCACTTCAGAATTCTGCAGTTAAACTGTAATGGACTAACTGGGAAGATTACGGAGATAGTCGATTTCATGAAGCGGCACAACATCCGCATTGCTGCGATTCAAGAGACTAAACTCACAGCAAGATCTGCATAGCAGACCTGCTCTGGGTATAATGTCCACAGGAAAGACCGCGAGAGCGGAAATGGAGGCGGCCTCGCGTTTATTATACACCACTCTGTGCAATATTATATATTTGATCCTGGCATCGACCGCAGGGACAATGTCTTAGAACGTCAAGGCCTATCTGTCCGGTCAGGCGATGCAAATCTAGAAATCATCAACATCTACATCCCTCCTGTCACCTGTTGCCCCAGTGGATACCGCCCTAATATCAAGGCCTTACTCACTGGCAACAATCGCATTATCTTAGGCGATTTCAATGCCCATCACGACCTATGGCATTCAAACTTGCGGGCGGACAGTAGGGGTGAGATGTTGGCGGATCAAATAGAAGAAACGACGTTCTGCACAATAAACGGAGACGCCCCCACACGTATGGTAGGAAGCTGTCATAGCTCGCCAGACATCTCAATCGTGAGCGCAGAACTCGTAAACTGCGTCAACTGGCAGCCGATGGTAACATTGGCATCCGACCACCTGCCCATACTTATTTCGTTCGAGCGTACCGCCGACTTCATCGTCACCGAAAAACGCACTTTCATAAACTTCAAAAAAGGAAAGTGGGAAGAATATAAATCTGCAACAGACAGCAGTTTTGCTGCCCTCCCTATCCCGACTGATGCCCGCCAAGGGGAGTGTGCCTTCCGTAAGGTCATTGAATCCGCATCGGCACATTTCATTCCCGCCGGGAGATTTCCCAAAATCCGGCCCCACTTCCCGGCGGAGGCCGCGAGCTTAGCAAGGGAAAGCGACTTATAAGACAGCTTGATCCAGGCGACCCCCAAATAAGGGATATAAACCAACGCATCAGATTGCTTGTGGACGAACACAAGCGGGCGAAATGGGAAGAGCACCTAAGAGGTTGTAACCTCTCTACCGGTGTAGGTAAACTTTGGTCCACCGTAAAATCCCTATCGAATCCGACTAAGCACAAAGACAAAGTTTCCATCGTCTTTGGCGATAAGGTGCTGTCGGATGCGAAAAAATGCGCGAGCGCTTTCTGCCGACAATATATAATGCATCCTACGGTCGAGAAAGATAGACGGAGAGCCAATAGACACGCACATAAACACAAATTCAGCGCGTCACCAATCACCATCACCGCTAGAGAGGTTGAGGACGCCATTGGTCGCGCTAAACCATCCAAAGCAGTGGGCCCAGACGGCATAGCCATGCCGATGCTTAAAAACCTAGGGAAAGAGGGTTTCAAATATTTATCGCATGTCTTCAACCTGTCTCTTTCCACCTTTGTCATACACGAGAAATGGAAAATGGCCAAGGTGGTCCCGCTACTAAAGCCTGGGAAACCAGCTAACGTAGGTGAGTCATATCGTCCGATATCTTCATGCCTTCAGAAAACTCCATAGCACTACCTCCGCGCTAAATGTCATTGGCACCCAAATAAATTGCGGTTTGAATCAATACCCCCACCATAGAACAGTACTCGTAGCGCTAGACCTATCAAAAGCCTTTGATACGGTCAACCATGGCTCGTTACTGCAAGACCTGGAAGGGTCTACCCTTCCCCCATGTCTTAAAAGGTGGACCGCAAATTATCTGGGTGGTCGGCAGGCATCGGCGCAATTCAGAAACGAAACATCAAAACCAAGGAGAATTAAACAAGGGGTGCCACAGGGTGGTGTCCTATCCCCACTTTTGTTTAATTTCTACATATCTAAGCTACCTTCACCACCGGAAGGAGTCACAATCGTTTCCTACGCCGATGACTGCACAATAATGGCCACAGGCCCAGGCCCAGAGATCGATGAGCTATGCAGTAAAATAAACGGCTATCTCCCTGATCTCTCCAGTTTTTTCGCCTCACGAAACCTGGCATTGTGACCGACTAAATCTTCCGCGACCTTATTTACAACATGGACGCCCCAAATGTCGGCCATATTGAACATCCACGTCGATGGCACTACGCTACCGACTGTCCTACACCCCAAAATCTTGGGTGTGACGTTTGATCAGGATCTACATTTTGGTGCGCACGCAACCGCAATTGTTCCGAGAATTCAGAGCCGTAATAAAATCCTCAAATCCCTTGCTGGCAGTACCTGGGGAAAAGATAAAGAAACGCTAATGACCACATACAAAGCAATTAGCCAGCCGCTTACGTGCTACGCGTCACCCATATGGTCGCCAAGCCTAAAAACTACCCAGTGGAAGAAACTACAGGCCTGCCAAAATACTGCTCTCAGAATCGCCTCGGGCTGTCTTCTTATGTCCACAGAACACCATCTGCATAATGAGGCGAGAATACTCCCCATCAGGGAGAGAAATGAGATGCTGACCAAACAGTTTCTGTTGAATACCCAGAAACCTGGGCATCCCAACAGACATCTGATTGACGAACCAGCACCGCCTAGGGGCCTAAGGAGTCATCTCCGTAAGCATTTTGAGGAAATACGGCACCTGAGAACACAGCCGTATGAAGCGAAAAAACACAAGCAGGTCCTTGGTGAACTCCATAGACAGGCGTCGGACCTTTATGTCGGGAATTGCCCGGTGAATCCAGTACTTGAAGAAAAATATCCAGAACTCGCGGAAGAGGAACGCATACTCCCCAGGGAAACGCGTGTCACTCTTGCTCAACTTCGTTCTGGATACTGTAACAGGTTAAACTCTTACCTATCCAGAGTCAACCCCGACATACAAAATGTATGCCCCGCTTGCAATGTGTCCCCACATGACACCAACCATCTCTTTAATTGTAATGTGGAACCAACGCCTCTAACACCCCTTTCCTTGTGGTCCACCCCTGTTGAAACGGCAAGTTTCCTTGGACTCCCGACTAGAGGGTACTAGAGGATATTGATGACAATTTGTGATCGGTCGCGGCTATTAGGTGGGGCGAGCATTGCTACAACAACAACAACAACGAGCAGCGGAGAGTCAATGCGCAAACACATGCATATAGCTGAGAAGTTTGAGAGCTCATGGACAATGCTAGTAGATTCTGGAAAAATGCGAACGAGGAAACCAAAGGGTATAAAAGGCAACAGATGTAGAGGCGCTGTAATTCAGTTTGATTTGAGATTTGGATTAAGCGCTATCTAGCGAGCTATAGCAGTAGAGTTTCATTTGAGCTGTCAATCAGTTTGGTTATTAAGCAAGCTATTCGTTGCAAAGTATAAGTGTTATTGTGAAGTATTTGAATAAAGGCCATTTTGCATTATTACATATTGGAGTTATTTATTCAACAGTTTAGCGATACGAACTTAGCAGAGGGTTGCAATTAAGAGAATTTGCAGCAAATTCGTAACAATTGGTGTCAGAAGAGGAATTGTTGAATAAATTCCGAAGACTTCGAATACAACTTGGACATGGCAAAGTGGAGTGAATTGAAGATCCAGCAACTAAAGAAGGAGTTGGAGAGCCGTGGATTGAATACAAGCGGCGTTAAACTCGAACTTCAGGCACGGCTACGAGAAGCAATGGAAGCAGAAGGAATTGATGTGGATGAGTATGTCTTTTATCCTGATGGGGACGAGACAACAACAAATATTGAAGAGAAAAACGAAACATCGCAGTCAGTTACGAGCACAGACTTGAGCATGATTTTGACTGCAATATCTGCACAAACATCGACAGTAAAAGAAATGTCGTCAGAAATAACATCGAAGATTGAAGCACAAGAAACGCGTATGTCAGAAATGACGACGCAGATTACATCCAAGATGGAAACACAACTGGAAGAGCAAAAGACATATATGACATCTCAGTTGGCTGAGCAGTTGAAAGCACAGAAGGCCCGCATAACCTCGCAGCTGGAGGCACAGGAGATAAAGGTAACATCGAAGCTGGAGGCCCAGGATACAAAAATTTTACAGTTTGAGGAAAAAATCGAGGCCGAAGTGGATGCTTTGAGAGGATGTATCGAGCAGTTGCAACTGAATCGCCCAGTAGTTTCAACGAGTAATCTAAAGGTAAAAACACCATCCTTTGACGGTTCTGTTGCTTTCCAGGTCTTCAAGCTACAGTTTGAGAAGACCGCAGCAGTGAACAACTGGAATGCGGAAGATAAAGTTGCTGCACTGTTCGTGGCATTGAAGGGGCCAGCAGCGGAAATCCTACAGACGATTCCCGAAGGAGAGCGGAACAATTATGAAGCATTGATGGCTGCTCTAGAGAGACGATACGGAACTGAGCATAGGAGACAGATATACCAAATGGAGTTGCTGAACCGCTTCCAGAGGCCTGGTGAAACATTGCAAGAGTTTGCGTCGGATATTGAAAGGCTAGCACATTTAGCGAATGCGGATGCACCCGTGGAATACACTGAAAGGGTAAAGATTCAGAGCTTTATAAATGGCATACGAGATGTGGAAACGAAGCGGGCTACATATGCGAATCCAAAACTAACATTTGCTGAAACGGTATCGCATGCTCTGATTCAGGAAATAGCGTCGCTTCTGTGTAAGCCAGTTTTCAAAGCACGCCGTGTGGAAGTAGAAAGGCCAGAGTGGGTATACACAATTTTGGAAGCACTGAAGGGATCTCAACAGAAGAATGCCGGAGTTATTAAATGTTTCAAGTGCGGCAACCCAGGTCACATTGCACGTCATTGCGATCTTGGTCCTAATAGTTCTAACAATGTGGGTGGCCTTAACGCAAATCTGGCGTAAATGAGCAAGAGCGTGTCGGATGTAAAGAACGAAAACTTGCCCCGGCTATTGAATGTCCTGTGATATCTGTGTCGCAGATTGGAAGGAAATCAAGCAGTCTTACCATCAGAGGGAATGTGGATGGTAAAGAGCGTGTACTGACTGTAGATACGGGGGCATCTCATTCCTTGATCCGATCTGATTTGGTCTACAGGAGAGTAAAGTCATTACCTGGAGCAAGGTTGCGTACGGTCACAGGCGAATCTAATCAAGTCCAAGGCGAAGTGGTATGTGAGGTATTAATTGGAAAAGTCATGGTTCTACACAAATTTGTTGTGGCGGAGATCGTTGATGAAGTCATATTGGGAGTGGACTTCTTGGTTGACCATGACGTCAGGATCGATATGCGGAGAAAAATTATGCGCTATAAGAATCAGGACATACCACTTAACTTTAGTTTGGAAAAAGGGTTCAGCAGTAATCGGGTACTGGTGGAAAAGACTCGACAAAGACCACGAAAGTCGAAGGCAAAGGTTGATAGATCGAATGGGCCAAATAAATCAAAATCAAAAGTACCTGCGAGATAAACACTGGCATTGACAAAACCTAAAAGACGCAGGAAAACGAAGCAAGAAAGAATGCGAGGATAGTTTCAAGCCGGAGCGCACTACTGTTGTGAAATGTGGGAACGATACCGATTATGCAAAGCAAATCCGTCCAGCACAAGCTCTACGAAGTGGTTCATTGACCAAACAACAGAGTGTGAAGGAACGGCCCAGGGTAACGAGTAGTAAGATGAAATACTGGCATGACAATAACTTTAATTCGGAAGGTTTCTTGGCGGGAGATTTGGTAATGTTAAACAACCCTCACCGGCGGAAAGGTGTTCCAGCCAAATTTCGGTGCAGTTGGGAAGGCCCGTACAAAGTTGTAAAGAAGATCAGTGATACCACTTGGAAACCACGGATTGGAAGAGTGGTACATTTGGAGATTCTAGCGGCAGTTAGATCAGGAGATTTGTCTGATCGGGACGATCAGACTTAGGTGGAGGGCAGTGTCACGGATATTAGCATCACTAAGCTATACCATCACTAAGGCCATGCTAACCGATATTTACGTCAATAATCAAATCATGTATACACATATATAAGGCAGCTGAGAGATGTCACACACAGATGCATTTACTTATACGCCTATGTGCGCGCGAGAGACTGTAAACTACAAACATTCACATCAATAATTCAATCTCTATGTATCTACATAAACGAATAAATAATTGCGTCCACACATATGTATCATGTACGAATACGAGCAGCGGAGAGTCAATGCGCAAACACATGCATATAACTGAGAAGTTTGAGAGCTCATGGACAATGCTAGTAGATTCTGGAAAAATGCGAACGAGGAAACCAAAGGGTATAAAAGGCAACAGATGTAGGGGCGCTGTAATTCAGTTTGATTTGAGATTTGGATTAAGCGCTCTCTAGCGAGCTATAGCAGTAGAGATTCATTTGAGCTGTCAATCAGTTTGGTTATTAAGCAAGCTATTCGTTGCAAAGTATAAGTGTTATTGTGAAGTACTTGAATAAAGGCCATTTTGCATTATTACATATTGGAGTTATTTATTCAACAGTTTAGCGATACGAACTTAGCAGAGGGTTGCAAATAAGAGGATTTGCAGCTAATTCGTAACAATATTCAACATTAAACAATCATTATTCTAACTATACAAAGACAAAACAAATTGTTCATTAGAAAATAATGAAATGAATCCTAAATATACTTCAATTAATAAGCAAAATTCTGTGCAAATTTCGTATACGGTCACTGTTAATTGTATATACGAAACGTAAAACAAAAAAAAACAAAAAAAAAAAAATAAGTGTGGAAAAACAAATTAAAAACATGAAGTGCTTATAACAGCTTACTAGTAAACATGCTATACATTTTATGCAACATAAATACAAAATAAAATTTATCTTCGATTTGTTAATTAATAAAGACTTCTAAAAATGTGTGTGTAAATAAAATAAAAAACATTTACATCATAATACTCTTAAAAGCAACGATTGGGTTATCCAAACCACAATAAACTCAAAACTCTAACATTAATACAACACAATACAATATCTCTAATACAACACAAGATACTTCAACACAAGATAACTTCACAAATTTTCCTTCTACTAAATTTATTAAATTACCACAATTTTGGCAAGATTGTCCTGATGCCTGGTTTTTACTTGTTGAAGGACAATTTAAATTTAATAATATCACTGATGATAATTTAAAATTTCAAAATGTTCTAGTTACCCTTCAACGAGATACTATTTCTAAAATTTTTGACGTTATTAACCCTCCTCCCCTTTTCAATAAATATGATACAATCAAAAAAATTTTATGTGAAAGATTTTCTCTTAGCGAAGAAAAACGATTAGAACAATTATTTTCAAAAACTGAATTTGGTGATCGTTCACCATCTGAATTATTCAGATTTATGAAATCACTTATAGGTTCTGACTCCATAGTTAGCCAAGAATTACTCTTTAAATTGTGGATTCGTAAATTACCACAAGTAATACAAATTCATTTGACGTCCAATAATAATCAAAACAGAGATGAAATTATTATTTTAGCTGACAAACTTTTTGATTTAATCAATAAACCTCATTTTTCCACATCTCCTGTAGACTCAAGTATAAATAATAATATTTTAGAACAATGCGTTAAAAATTTAACTGAATTATCTACGGCTATTTATCAGAATTTAAATAAAATTTCTAATGATATTAATCAATTACAAATCCGAAATTTTTCAAACAATCGTAATTTTAATTCACAAACAACTATTTGTTGGTATCACAAAAAATTTAAGAATAACGCTCTTAAATGTATACCCCCACTGAATAAATATAGTTGGTAAAAAGGAATAGAAGTAGCAAATTTGCCAGTCAAACAAACCACCGCTGTACAGCTAAATGGTTAGCGCAGCATGCCTAAAGCATACTGATGATGAAGGCTTAGCACCCTTCGAAATGGATCTATCTGCGCAGCTATGGCAGGTTGTCTGAAAAATTTTCTACTTACTATTCCAAAAACAAAATACAATTTTTCAAATTTAGAAAAATTAAAAAATAACAATAATTATCATTAGAAAAAAAAATTATTGTTCTGGCCTTGAGCTCGATTCGAACCTTGAATGTATTAAAAATAAAGAAATAATGGATTCTACTACAAAAATTAAAGTTGCTGGGTCTTCTGGATTTTCCGATATTTTCTCACTCAAAATTCCTATTGTCGAAAATAAGTTTTCAAAATTACTTAATGAATTTCCATCTATTACCTGTGAACCAGATTATACTAAAAAAGTTAAACACCATACGGTTCACAGGATAGAAACAAAAGGTATTTTACCATTTTCGAAACCCAGACGTCTTGATCCAATCAAACTTAAAATTGCTAAAGCTGAATTTGAATTTTTAGTTAAAACGGGTATATGCAGACCCTCAAATTCTCCTATTGCATCTCCACTTCATCTCGTTCCTAAAAAGAACCAAATGATTGGAGACCTTGCGGAGACTATCGAAGACTTAATTTTATTACTACACCAGATCAGTATCCTTTACCACATATCCACGATTTAACAATTGATTTAAAAAATAAACATTTTCTTGAAGGTAGAACTTTTACTATTTATACTGATCATAAACCTTTAATTCATGTTCTAAATTCTAAAGTAGATAGATCTCCGCGTCAACTACGTCATCTTGAATATATTGCTCAATTTACAAATGATATTCAATATATACGTGGAAAAGACAACATAGTTGCCGACACACTTTCCCGTATTCCAGAAAGAAATGCAATTTCAGCTCAAGATATAAATTTAGAAACTTTATATAAAGAACAACAAACTGATACATTTTTACAAAAAACCATTTCTGATCAAAATTCTAAAAATAATTTAAAAGAAATTCATATTCCAGTTATTAATTTAAACATATGGTGTGATGTTTCTCTACAACCTTTTCGACCTTATGTTCCACATTGTTGTTTTAAACGTGTACTTTATTCGGCTATATTATAAACGGAAGTGAAGTGAGTACAAAAAGAAATTACAATAGTGTATGAACAGGTTACAATAGTGTATGAACAAGTTACAGTACAATGAAATAATACAGGGTTGCATTAGGATTACTTCGCACTCTCCAACACCTGCCCTCGAAGGATTTCGACTGCAACCTCTCAGAAAGTAGTATCTGTCATGCCTAAGCCCGTCATGCATTTGTAGTGCTTCTCGGCTGGTAGTCCCTTCGTTAAGACATCCGCTGGCATATCTTCAGATCGCATGTAGTTTAAAATAATGTCGCCGTTTTGATGCTTCTCTCGTATAAAGTGATGACGTACGTCAATATGTTTGGTACGTGAATGGAAAGCGTTATTTTGCACAAGTTTTTGAGCACTCTGGCTGTCGTTAAATATTTCAATAGTTGTGCACTCTTTACCAATCTCGTTCAACATTTCGCGTAGATAAAGTGCCTCTCTAGTAGCTTCACACAAAGCCATATATTCGGACTCTGTGCTTGAAAGAGACACAGTTTTCTGTTTACGAGCTTCCCATGATATAGGTGCTCCAGCTAGAATAAAGGCGTAGCCGGAGTATGATCGTCTGTCCATCATATTTGCACCCCAGTCTGCGTCGACGACCGCGTGCAAGTCCACTCCTGTTTGCCTAAAAAGGAGACCATAATTCAAAGTGCCTTTAAGGTATCTAAGTATCCGTTTTGTTGCCTTCCAATGCTCCTCGTTGTAGTTGGAATTGAACTGGCTTAAAAAATTAACTGCATAAGCCAAGTCAGGACGCGTTGTCACTGCCAAATATAACAGTGCGCCAATTAAATTCTGATATGGATACTTTTTCATTAGGTCCACATCTGGTTTAGCTGGTTTTTCCAGTTTGAAGTTACAATCTAATGGCGTTTTGATTGGCTTGCAATCTTCCATATGAAATCGTTTCAAAATTTCTAATGCGTATTCGCTCTGACTCAAAAATAAAGATCGGTTTTGCAGATCTTGCCGAAAATTTATACCTAGGCAAGTTTTAACTGGACCTATGTCCTTCATTTGAAAACATTCGGTGAGATATTGTTTAACATCGCTCAACCATATCCGATCGTTTGTGGCAATTAACAAATCGTCGACATATACAGTGATTAACATGAGTTTTAGTTTTATTTTCATAATAAACAAACATGGGTCACGTTCCGAAGGTGTGAACCCCATATTACGTAGTGTGGCGCTTAATTTTTGATACCATTGGAAACCTGATTGCCGTAAACCATATAAGGACTTTTTAAGTTTACATACCGGATTGTTCGCCTTAGCTATATCTGATTTCCATCTTTCAGCTGTGCTTCTAATTTCTCGAGCTTGTTTGACATCCATATTCATTAGTTTTCCTGAAACAACTTTTTGTAAGATTTCACTCAAGTATTCTGGCAATTCCATATACACACTTTGCTCAAGATCACCGTTCAAGTAAGCTGTGATCACATCCATTTGATGTACTTGCAAGTTAAGCTCCGCTGCTAGTGCTGATAGCATTCGAATCGAAGTTAATCGAGCTACGGGGGAGTATGTGACATTAAAGTCCTCCCCTGGACGTTGCGAGCACCCTTTTGCCACCAGACGCGCTTTTTTCGTATTGCCATTTTTGGTTCGAAACACAAAACGATTGCCAATAATTTTTCTTTCTGTGGGTCGCTCAACAATATCCCACGTTTTATTTAACATTTGTGCCATATACTCATTTTCAACAGCATTGAGCCATGATGCACCCTCATCGCCATTTACTGCTTCTTGAAATGTTTCTGGGTCATTGGTCAACGCTAGGTTTGCATATTCGCAATCCTCGAAATCATTGTTATTTGCATCGGAGCTTTCGGCAACTTCTTCAGTTACACTATTTGCCGGTTGTTGATAAACTTTTTTGCGTCGACCAGGTCCCGTGCTTTTAATTAGTTTTGGTCGACCTCTACCGCGTTTTGTGTCTTCAACGCCTTCACGTTCGCTTGAAGATTGTTCAACAACTTCGTCTGACTTACCATATAATTCATCTTTTTTCAATTGCTCGGAGATGTCATCAGACTGAACATAAATTTCATCTTTTTTAGATTGAAGATCAATTTCTAAACCTTCTGACTTTTCATCATTTCGATTCTTGAACATTTTATCTAGAAATTTAACATCGCGGCTAACTAAAACTTTTCTTTTGATTGGCGACAATAGGCGATACGCTTTGGCTTCTGTTGAATATCCAACGAGGATACATTCTTCTGAGCGTGATTCAAATTTACTATTTTTATTGTCCTTTTTCAATACGTATGACTTTGTACCGAAAGGTCTCAAATGAATTACTGTTGGGGTTTTTCCCGACCAAATTTTAAGTGGCACTTCGTTTTTCAGTACTTTGGTTGGGCACCTATTTCTTATATAATTTGCGGTGTTAATGGCTTCTGCCCAAAAAACAGCTGGTAAACCTGCCTGCTTCAGCATACACCGAGACATTTCTAAAAGCGTTCTGTTTTTTCGCTCTGCAACACCATTTTGTTGCGGTGTATAGGGAGCAGTCAGGCGGCGCTTAATACCACAATCATTTAAATAGTTTTGAAAGTCGATGCTCATATATTCCAAGCCGTTGTCAGATTGAAGCATTTTTATTTTCTTCCCTGTAAAATTTTCTGCCGCATTCTTAAATAATTTAAACATTTGCAGAGATTCACTTTTTCGTTTCATAAAATAGACTTCGCTATATCGCGTAAAATCGTCCGTAAAAGTTATAAAGTATTTTGCGCCTGAATGTGAGCGTGATCGCATTGGCCCACAAACGTCAGTGTGGACGATTTCTAACAAATCTGACGTGCGCTGCTCGCTCTGTTTTGGAAAACTTTCCTTTGTTTGTTTTTCGCTAATACAAATTTCACATGTTTGCAGTTTTTCGTTTGTGTCAAATTTTATGCCGTGCACCATGTTTACTACACGCTTCAAATCATTTTCGTTTAAATGACCCATTCGCTCGTGCCAAGTTTGTATATTGATATTTTTCGTTTCAGAAATATTTGCAATAGGTTCAGCGCTTTTAATGTAATACAAATCACCAATTCGCGTAGCTGTTAGAACGCGTTTGTTGTTTTTCACAACAATTGCTTCATCTCGTCGAAAAATTATTTCGTACCCTTTGTCAGCAATTTTTGACACAGACAATAAATTTGTTCGTAGCTCTGCCACGTACATCACTTTTTCGAAGTTGATTCTCTCACTATTTCCCCTTTCGTTGATAGTCGCTTTGACGTTACCAACACCTGTGATGCTAGCTGTGTTGCTGTTTGCCAAGCAGAGAGTTTTGTTTATATCTTTAAATGTTTCGAAGTTTTCTCTATTTGAAGACATATGCGATGAACAGCCACTGTCTAAGCACCAATATTCGTTTAGATTTTTTGCCAACAATGCTGATTCAGAGAACAAAGATTTTTCGAATTTGTCTTCGTTAGCTTGACGTGCGTTTGAATGCGAATTTTTCTCCTTTTGTTTTGCTCGGCAATTACGTGCAATGTGATCAATTCTACCACATTTGTAGCAATTTCGTTTTTCTTTCACTGCATTTTGCTTGCCGTAAGTGTGGCCACCTTGAGTTTTATTGTAACTCTTATCTTTTGATTGTGCAATTAATCCATTTTGCTCTGTATCAGCCTCTTTGGCTTTTCTGGGTTGTTCTTCTTCCATTATTTTTACGCGAAGAACGTCTGGCTTGGGCAGCTCATCACGCGTCTCTAGGGCACAACGGAATGTTTCGTAGGATTCTGGTAAGCTATACAATAATAAGATTGTCAGCAGATCGTCACCCACAGTGACGTTTATTTCTTTGAGCTTAGCAACTGCATGGAAGAATTCGTTGAGATGCTCACGAACGTTATCCCCTTCCTTCATACGTGCAAGCGCAATACGTTTTAATAGGGTGGCTTTTCGCGCAGGCCCTTTTGATTGAAAAGTTGACTCTAGTTTCTTCCACATATCATGCGCTGTTTCACATTCAGTGACTAAACCCAATTCTGATGGAGACATAGCAAGCGTTATGTCAGCGCAAGCTTTTCGATCGAATCCCTTCCATTTTGCGGCAGCGTTTGCGTCGCTTGGACATGGATTTTCACCCGATGCATAATCCCACAAATCGTACTTTATCAAGATGGCACGCATTTGTAGCTTCCAGCTATCATAATTATCCGCGTTCAGCGGATCAATCCTCACACTTGTCGTGGCCATTTTTTAATAAATCGGCGTAACTATTTTCAGTTACCGATCGCTCAAATTTATACCGAATTTAACTTCTTGAATAAATTACTATTTTCCGAATTTAGGTAGGGCTGGGCCCATAACCTGTTGTTTTAAACGTGTACTTTATTCGGCTATATTATAAACGGAAGTGAAGTGAGTACAAAAAGAAATTACAATAGTGTATGAACAGGTTACAATAGTGTATGAACAAGTTACAGTACAATGAAATAATACAGGGTTGCATTAGGATTACTTCGCACTCTCCAACACACATTCTATGAGAAGAATTATATTTGACAAAATTCACTCATTATCTCATCCAAGTATAAGAACAACTAGAAAATTAATTCAAAATAAATATTATTGGCCTACCATGCGTAAAGAAATTAACGATTGGAGTTCATCTTGCATCAATTGTCAAAAGTCCAAAATTTCAAGACAT
The DNA here is from genome assembly GCF_040869045.1 of Eurosta solidaginis. Lineage (NCBI taxonomy): Eukaryota > Metazoa > Arthropoda > Insecta > Diptera > Tephritidae > Eurosta > Eurosta solidaginis. Next base: position 155,506,985 of record NC_090324.1, on the reverse strand, counting down.
ACTAAATGTCCTATTCAAAAAATTCAAATACCATCAGGTCCTTTTGAACATATTAATATGGATATTGTTGGACCTCCTCCAGTTTCAAATGAAAATTGTTATATTTTAACAATTATTGACAGATTTTCACGTTGGCCTGAAGCTTATCCGCTTAAAGATATTTCAACAAATACTATAGTAAAAACTTTTATTCAAAATTATATTCCACGATTTGGTCTACCATTAAATATTACAGTAGATCAAGGTTCACAATTCACTTCAAAATTTTTTACGGAATTAACTAAACTTTTAGGTTCTCATAAAATTCATACATCTCCTTACCATCCCCAAGCAAATGGCATGATAGAGAGATTTAATCGAACTTTAAAAACAGCAATTATAGCATCAAACGACTCGGTTCATTGGTATGACATTTTACCTCTACTAACTTCTATTAAAGAAGATTTAAAATGTTCATCTGCTGAACTTGTTTATGGCCAAACACTTAGAATACCTGGTGAATTAATTATTTCAAATAGTAATAAAGAACATGATTTTTCTAATGACGCTCTTCATAAAATAAGAGAATATTTTTCGCTTGTTCGTTCTAAAGTTTTTCATAATAACAAAGAAAATTTTTTCGTTCCTAAACAATTTGAAAATTGTGAGTATGTTTTTGTTAAAGTTCTTCGTAAATCTAATTTAGAATCACCTTATGAAGGACATTTTAAAGTTATCTATAAGAAACATAAAACATTTACAATTCAATACAAAAATACTATTAAAAATATTTCAATTGATTTACTTAAACCAGCAAACATACTTATTAACACTAATTTAAATACAAATACATTAAACAACAAAAGACAAAAAAGGGTTACATTCAATATTAATTAATAATTTGTTTGTCTCAAATTTTCTTGGAGGGGGAGTAAATATAGTGTTAACTACTTTGTACTCTTTACTTTAATTTTTAAAATAATTTTAATTGAGTTTTCGTGTTAATTTAAAATTTTTGAATAACTTCAAAAAAAAAAGAAAATTCTAATTAGTTGGAAAATATTTAAACTCAAAAATAAATAACATATTTTTAAAAAATAAATATTTATATATTTGGTTAACTACCAAACCCGCACCCTTTTATAGCCATGTCATACAAACACATTCCAGGGTTACCATATGTTTATTTTCCTACATGGCGATTTCCCCTTATTTTGTCTCCAAAGCTCTCAGCTGAGTATGTAATGTTCGGTTACACCCGAACTTAGCCTTCCTTACTTGTTTTGAATTTAATAGAAAACTAGTAAGAAAGTTTAAGTTTAGACGAAACCAAACATTATATACCCATTTGTGTGTTCTTCCATGTATTTTAAGGACACATTTAAAGGGAAACGTCACGAACATTAAATGATTTAAAAGATTTTTGATCGACTTATGGCGTCTAAAAAAAGGTTCACTTGAAAAAAGTTTTTCTGAACGGTGTCGCCCCTCGGCAGTGGCAAACACTCCGAGTGTACTTCTCCCATGAAGAGAATCGCCGTAAAATATGTAGCACGACGAAAATTGAAAGGGAAGCTGGGTCTAAATCTCATCGGAGGTAAATCGCGTCAACGTTTTGTGTAGAGATTAACTAAATATACCTTTACTTATTTACTTTGCACTCCGATATCTCTAGTGGTTGTTGTTGTTGTAACAGTGATTTGGCCCATTTACTTCGCTTCGGTGCGACCACTCACAATTTTGTCAGCAATATCCTCCAATGGGAGTCCAAGGAAACCTGCAGTTTTAAGCAGGACATACATTATGTATGTCGAGTTGATTCTGGATATGTAAGAGTTAAACCTGTTACAGTATCCAGATCGAAGTTGAGCTAGAGTGACGCGCCTCCCTAGGGAGATTGCTCTCCTCCTCAGCGAGTTCAGGGTATGAAGACAAATATCAGCAGGATAGCCTAGTGGTTAAAGGCAACTGCAGTTTCACCATGTGATTCACGGTTCGAATCCCGGTGAAACCTTTGATAACATTACAAAATTGCCTGATGATGATTACGTTGGCGGTTTTCGAAATGGTTCCATCGCAATATGCCAGTAAATGTTACTTTCTTTTCAGTTTCTCTTAGAAAACATAATAATTGAAATTCAATTATTATAGGCCGGTGTTAAGCTCATGAATTCTTAAATATAAGTGTAAACTGGGCACACCACATTAAACAAACATACATAAATATGTAAAACTGAGCCCGAGTTTACAAAGCTTCTCATTCGCAACGAAGAAGAACTTTACAAAAACAAATCTACATGGTACACAAATTAATATAGAGACAAAATGTCTTAATTGTGTTGTTAGTGTAGAAATGAGAAAAACTGAATTAAGCATGAAAACAAATACCAGCAGGATAGCCTAGTGGTTAAAGGCAACTGCAGTTTCACCATGTTATTCACGGTTCGAATTCAGGTGAAACCTTTAATAACATTACAAAATTGCCTGATGATGATTACGTTGGCGGTTTTCGAAATGGTTCCATCGCAATATGCCAGTAAATGTTTCTTTATTTTCAGTTTCTCTTAGAAAACATAATAATTGAAATTCAATTATTATAAGCCAGTGTTAAGCTCATGAATTCTTAAATATAAGTATAAACTGAACACACCAATAACCAAACATACATAAATATGTAAAACTGAGCCCGAGTTTACAAAGCTTCTCATTCGCAACGAAGAAGATCTTTAAAAAAACAAATCTACATGGCACACAAATTGAT